>NC_057799.1:279983076-280330712 GCF_018294505.1 Triticum aestivum | reverse complement strand
GAAGAAATTTGGGGGAATTGTTAGTCGGAGAAGGACGCGGATGGTGGGGAGATAATAGTCGTGCCTAAGCGGCTGCTGAGGAATGGGATGGGGTAGTGGGGCTGCTTCTTCATCCCCCGATTATCAGGCGACATTATTTTCCCAAATTGAAAGGTCACGTCTAGCTTTATTTACTCACAAATCACAATACAAATACATGTGCGTTGCCACGAAAGATAAAAACGATACGATACTATTAGAATATTAGGTAAGTTCATGATTAATTTTAGTAAATAATTCATGGCTCGAACAAAAACTAGCATGCAAGAATCTAGCATATTAGATTAACAGAAAAATATGCACAGCAGCATCACGCATGTAACAACAACTATAAATAAAGAATGAACCGATCAGGAAGAACGTAATGTTCGTCGGCTACTGCGAGGGCGATGTTGTTGATGACGATCTGCTATTGACGGCCTTAAAGACGATGAGTAGCGTCGCTGACGGAGTACTCGAAATGGGGGTACCCTAATACTCAATAAATGGGTCTCATTGGAAATACCATATCAGCCTAAAACTTGAAAAGGGTTTATTTACCACTAACTGCAGTTTGACACACCGAGGTACACACAGATACATGGCTACCACGACCACATGCGCCACAAGAAATCACCAAGGAGGCAGATCCGCAAATGACGCCAGCCAGCGGTGATGAAATCAGGGGTTGGAGTCCCGAGCATCCAGGACACGCGTCACAAGGGCGGGCGGCCCTTGCGGAGCACTCCATTGACAGGGCATTTAATATCTTATCAGGCTATACGACCAAACCCGGCGCAGGCCAATGACGAGAGGCCATCTTCACGACGACCGAGGGGATGGGCGATGTGACCAGACCCTGGCACGACCCCGAGACTGAAGAAGGGTGGTGTTGTGACGCCTCGTTTATAATCATACACGTATCATGCACGATCGCAAACGGTGACTCACGTTAATATCACAACACAACTCTACGACACGAAGGATAAATATAAGACCAAATACATAAGTCATCAGCAAATGGTGTGGCCTCTTGCCTGGGACCTCCGAACTACTCCTGGTCATCAGCCTCCACGCAGTAGGCACCGTCTGGGAAACCTGCATCTGCAGTGCTACCAGCATTGCAGCAACCAGGTCGAATAAAAAGGGGAGCAAAGCAACCGTGTGTACTCATCTGAAGTACTCGCAAGACTTACATCAGATCTATACTAGATATGCATCGGTATCAAAGGAATGGTGATGGACGTCAATACCATTGTTACACCGACAGCCCCTGCCGCTATACATACTGGACCAATTACTAGAGCTCGCGCACGCCAATTGAATTACCGGGTACTTTCGTTTCTTGGTAACAATTCTAATGTTCATGAGAATATGATGCTGCCTAAATTGGATACATTTGTGTTGATTACTAATGAAGGGCCTAACATGGACAAGAGGGATGAACACTAGAGCAGGATCAAGCATGGAGACGAAGGCGCGCGCGAAGGGAACCAGAACGGCGTTTCTAGTGCAGATTTGAGCACTTTGAAGCCTCCTTGATGATATACAAGGGCATGGATGAAATATACAATATGTCATTTCATAACTTCCATCCATAGCTTTTTTAGGTGCTACGCCACCATATTTTTGGGCTAGGCCCATGTAATTTCGAAATACAACTTCCTAGGCTGTTTTTAGAGTCTGTATGTGTGGGGAAACAAAATTAGGGTTGATTTCGGACCCCTCCTCCAAGGGGTCACGAAATTCTCCCCTACTCCTCCATGTATACAGCCCTTAGGGCAACGTTTAGACTTTGGATTTTGTTTAGATTAAAGTTCGCCACAGCTGCAACTCGCGTACTTCGTTTGTGTTCAACGACCAGACCAAGACGTCACAGAACCCTACTTTAATCAATAAAGTTTTCATCTTATATTCGCAATATCCAGATTGCAATCTCGGTTTCTTGATTATTCTTCGTTTGCTCACGGGAAATAGACTCTCGTGGTTAGGTTGATCATGCTCCGGCGTGGTCAATAACCCCTCGGAAGTTGGTTTAATAATTGCTAAGGCGTCGTAGTCGGATCGACAAGGTCCACTCCCACAGAAAACGATAGCTATCCCATCGAAACATCGGGACATCTTTGCCTCTCCCAAATGGGGTAATATATGTGGACTATACTGCAGAAATGCCAAAATAAGGGGGAGATTATCATCCTATCGATGTCTACATCTTCTTGTAGCCATCCTCTTGCAGCTGTAGAAGAGAGGAGCATAATAAGGTAACATCTTGTAACAACGTATAGCAGTAAACCTACCCAGAGATCCTCTCCACGTCTCCCTGAGAGAAAGCGATCACCGGGTGTATCTGTCTCTTATCTGGTGTGTTTTAACAAGTATCTAGTTTTAGTTGTAAGAGGTCGAAATACAACTCCAAGTCATCCTACTACCGTGGACATGGCTATTCGATAGACTGCTTCCCTACAGGGGTGCACCGCATTACCCGATACGCTCGATTACCTCTGACCGGACACACTTGCTGGGTAATGCCCGGCCTTGGATAATCGACATGTCGTAGTCCTACCTAGGCTCTCTAGAGAGGTCAACACGCCGGTCTAAATCCTAAGCGCGAAGGGGTCATGGGCCAATCACCCTAAGCACTCTTGCGCATTGCGCAGCTGGCCGGGGACCAGGTCCACCTCTTTATACAAAGACGGCGGTTATCATCCATCCCAACAATCAGCCCACATCTCTGAACTGTGAAATCTAGGTAGCTTTCGGAAGAATCGTACGACGCCTAGATCCATAAACCATTATCCCACGCAGCGGTTAGTGCGTAAATGTCAATGGCAGTCTCAGATCAAATACCCAATCTCGTTAAGCTTGTTATTATAAATAACCGCGAACACCGACCAGGGCCCAGGCCCACCTCTCTCCTAAGTGGTCTCTACCTGTCCTGTCGTTCTGCCGCAAAGAATCACTCGGGGGCCATCGGGAACCCAGGCCCACCACTACCTGGATGGAACCACCTGTCCTTTCAGCCCCCACATCCGAATAGTATCATAAGTATTATAGTAGTATATCTATATAGTATATTCATGATCATCGCCTGAATGGATCACGGCCCGATAGTATAGCATGGCAAACAAACAAGGATGTAAGGCCACTGATGAGACTCTAGCATAACTATACAAAGCATAGTAGGGTTGCAGGTAAAGTATCAACAATAGTTCAACAAAAGCAGGCTATGCAATAGAATAGGATCTACCGATAAAGCATCAACTGAATCGACTCTCCAATGCAAGAACTAGATGGAAAGAATAGGCGATATCAGAATGATCAAGGGGGTTTTGCTTGCCTGGAAGTTCTGCTGGGAAGGATGGTTTGTCGTCGACGTAGTCGTAATCGGAGGCAGCGGCAGTCTCGGAGTCTACTGGAGAGAAGGAGGGGGGAACAATAAATATAAAGGCATACATGATAGAGGCAAAGGTGTCTCGTCTTTTGATGAGATGCTAGCTATCGTTTTGGAGGAAGTTGACTTTGATGATCCGACTACTAACGTGCGAAGACATCGCGCCTTAGCAATCGCTAAACCAACTTCGAGAGGTTATTGATCACGTCGGAGCACGATCAACCTGACCATGAGAGTTTGTTTCCTGCACGCAAACATAGAACAAGCAAGATACTGAGATTGCAATCTAGATATTGCGAATTTAATAGGAAAGCTTTATTGATCAAAGTGGGGTTCTGTAACGTCTTTGTCTGGTTGCTGAACACAAATGAAGTACGCGAGTTGCAGCAATGGCAAACTTTAATCTAAACAAACCCCAAGGAAAAAACTACTAGATTGATCTACTTATATAGGAGCAAGGGGTGGTGGCCAAGGAGGTGG
Organism: Triticum aestivum; assembly: GCF_018294505.1. Classification (NCBI taxonomy): domain Eukaryota; kingdom Viridiplantae; phylum Streptophyta; class Magnoliopsida; order Poales; family Poaceae; genus Triticum; species Triticum aestivum. The sequence goes on along the minus strand of NC_057799.1, from coordinate 280,326,823 downwards.
GAGGACGTCCCAAGGCAGCATAGAACTAACCCTAGGTCGTATAAGGCCCCATGGGCCCAAGTGGAGGTGATGCAACACCTTTGGACTTGTAGTTTGACTCGAATTTTGCTGCAACATCAAATTGTTTCGTCAATGTCTCAATGCTTCGAATGAATTTGAAGGTGAATCCAATTGGGTTGGATAGTGCACGAAATAAACTTTCCAACAAAAAAAGAATCACCCAATTCGGAGTCCGGATGAAAGAGTTCTTGGCGCTTTGAGTCAGGCACGTTTGTGCAGTCCGAATCAGAGTCCACAACGTGAGAGACTTGGACTTCATCTTCTCTTGGGCTAAAAGTAACGTGAGAGAATTTCTTGAACAACACATAAACATCTCCTTTTCCCTTATCTTCATATTTGGATTGTACAAGTGTTTGGTAGTTCTGCAATTAGGCAAGAAACAAAAAGAGGCGAAGTAAATAAATACGCAATGCATATTTGCGATCATATCCAAGGTAGCCATGACCTCATCATCCTCCCTTCTTGAAAACAAAGTCATCCTCGGTGTTGCTTAATCTGAAATGTGGCTAACAAAAGAGACAAAGTGTACATGTTGTATATGTATATGTCATCCATTTTTGCTTCCCTTGGTTTTTGCACATATGACACATGTATACATGAGTAACTTTCATATTTAAAAAAATATAAAGCCAAATATTATCACAAGAAGTAGAAGGCATGAAAATATTACAACTCAGTTTGCACATATAAGTGAAGCTCTTATTCATATCAAAAGATTGACAATGATCATCATTAAACCATCCCAACATTGGTGAATAAACTTTAATTTCTTCAAAGTTACATGCTACAACATGCTTAAATAAGCAAACATGCAACAAGTCATTTGACACAAAATCATCACTAAGATTAGAGGTTATATTAAAATGATTAAACATTGGCACAATTATTTTTAAACGTATTTGAATCAAATCCGATTTATTCCGTGATTCACATGGTTCTTTCGCGGTTAATTCAACGGGTGCACTCGACGTTGTTGATATTACAGTTGTTTGATTACATGGCAAAGTCAAATCATCAACATAGTCCTCTAAAACAGGTGGTGTGATCAAAGTAGTGGGTAGCTCATCACATGGTGCATTTAAATTAACAAGGCATCCATCATACCCATGTAGAGGTGGAAGATCGATACCTTTGTCATTACCTCGTATGATCATCTCGATGGTGTAGGCACTCTTGGTGGCAACATGTCACATGGTGGAGGTGATGTAGTCCTCACAACAACGGATGTGGTTGTCGTAGTACGCCTAGTAGTTGAAGGAATAATCGTATCAACTCTTGGAATGTGCACCTTGCACTTGTTCTCCTTGTAGGTGACACGTTGTTTTATTTCCTGTACAACTTTGCATGCAAGACAAAACAAACGGTCCATAGGATAACACTCTCTCATGAATTAGTACCTCTTGAATATCACGGTTTAATCCGCCCCAAAATCTATCCATAAAATCTTCTTCACTTCCTTCTAAAATGGTGTGCAACAAGGTAGTCTATAAATCATCATAATATTTTGTTACGGTGTCACTACCTTGTTTTAAATGTTGTAGTTTTTTAGTCATGCCACGTGTAAGAGTATTAAGTTCATAAAGAATGGAGTAACGCCTTAAGCAAGATGACATGATGCAGACAAAGTAAACTCACGCATGAACAAACCCCATCTTTTTATCCTTAATAGCAACGATACAATGCGTGTCATGTCCCCTTCTGTCACTGGGATTGAGCACCACAAGATCAAACCCATTACAAAGCACCTCTCCCATTGCAAGATAAATCAATCTAGTTTGCCAAACCAAATCAATAGATCGGAGAGAAATACGATGCTATAACAATCATGCATAAAAGAGTTCAGAGAAAACTCAAATAATATTCATGGATATATCTGATCATAAACTCAAATAATATTCATGGATATATCTGATCATAAACTCAAATAATATTCATGGATATATCGGATCCCAACAAACACACTGCAAAAAATGATTACATCGGATAGAACTCCAAGAACATTGAGGAGAACATTGTATTGAAGATCAAATAGAGAGAAGAAGCCATCTAACTACTAAATATGGACTCGTAGGTCTGTGGTAAACTACTCGCGCATTATCGGAAGGGCGGCAAGGATGATGTAGAGCCCCTTCGTGATCGAATCCCCCTCCGACAGAGTGCTGAAAAAGGCCTCCAGATGGGACCTCTCGAGAACAAGATATCGTGGCAGCGGAAAAAAAGTATTTTGTGGACTCCTTTGTTGGTTTCCTGATTTTAGAGAATTTATAGAGGCGGAGTTAGGTCAAACGGAGCTACGTTGGCCCCACAAGCCATCAGGGCGCACCCTAGTGCCTTGCGGGCCACTGCTCCATCTTCTTGTCCCCTCCCGAAGCTTCTAGGGTCTCTTATGTCCAAAAAAATCTCTAAAAAGTTTCATAGCATTTGGACTTTGTTTGGTACTGATATTCTGAAAAACCAAAATAGGCAAAAAACAACAACTGGCACTCGACACTAAGTTAATAGGTTAGTCCCAAAAAATGATATATAATTGCTTGTAAGTGTTTATAAAACATCCAAGATTGATACTATAATAGCATGGAACAATAAAAATTATTGATACGTTGGAGACGTATCAGGAAGGCGCTGGATTGATGAGTTGCCGATGGTTCTTTGGTCACTCAAGACGACTCCAAATCGAGCTATCGGCCAGTCACCCTTCTCCCTAGTCTATGGTGCAGAAGCGGTGCTCCCCACAGAACTCATATCGGGTCACCTCAAGTGCCCGTTATGATGAAGCTAAGCAAGAGCAGCTGCAGCAAGATGATGACATGCTCCTTGAGGAAGATCTTCTTCGGGTTGCTATGCGAGTTGCACGCTACCAGCAAGCTTTGTGCCACTACCATAGCCGCAAAGTTCACGCCCGAAGCCTTGAGGAAGGCGACCTTGTTCTTCGTCGCGAAGGGATCAAACAAGTTGACACCAGAGTGGGAAGGCCCTTATCGGGTAGTGCAAGTCACCAGACCTGGCGCAGTTCGTATGGAGACCAAAGATGGCACTCCGGTTCAGAACTCATGGAACATTGAGCATCTTCGCAAGTTATACCTGCCGTGGTTTTGTCACGACAGATACCCTTATGAAAGGACTTAGGTGTGGAGCCATCACAACGTAGGTTAGCTCAAAGGGGATGAATGGGACAAAGGACACAAATGATTTACCCAGGTTCGGCCCCTCGCAACGGGGTAAAAGCCTACGTCCTGCTTCTAGTTGTATTGCTTGAGTTTCGATTACAAGGGAGCGAATACGCTTGACCTAGCTCTCGATTGATTGTTTCTTGGGTTAACCCGCCGTCGGGTCTCACCTTTATATACACAGGTTGAGACCCGAGGCTTACAAGAGTCCGAGCCGGATCACACAACGTGACCGACCTGGTTTCTAAATTGTCTTGCCTTAACAGACAAGCTATCATATGGTGGTTCATACGTCCGGGTCTTGGGCTTTCGCCAGACCCACCCCTATGAGCCGCCATCTTCACACTTCGTCTTCTTAGGCCTACTTGGGCCCTCTTCATGTAAGCCGCCAACGGTGTAACCCTGCCCTGATACGTCTCCGTTGTATCTACTTTTCCTAACGCTTTTACTCTTGTTTTGGACTCTAATTTGCATGATTTGAATGAAACTAACCCGGACTGACGCTGTTTTCAGTAGAACTACCATGGTGTTGTTTTTGTGCAGAAATAAAAGTTCTCGGATTGGAACAAAACTTTGCGAGGATTTTTTATTTAATAAAAGAAATTTTCTGAAGCCAAGAACCACCGGAGGGGGGCACCTGGGTGGGCACAACCCACCAGGGCGCGCCCATGTGGGTTGTCCCCACCTGGTGGCCCCGCAGACTCCAACCCTGATACTATAAAATCACATATTTGGAGAAAAAATCAGGGAGAAAGAATTATCGCATTTCACGAGACGGAGCCGCCGCCACCTCCAGTTCTTTATCGGGAGGCCAGATCTGGAGTCCGTTTGGGGCTCCGGAGAGGGGGATCTTCGATCTTCGTCATCACCAACCCTTCTCCATCGCCAATTCCATGATGCTCCCCACCGGGAGTGAGTAATTCCTTCGTAGGCTCGCTGGTCGGTGAGGAGTTGGATGAGATTCATCATGTAATCGAGTTAGTTTTTTGAGGGCTTGATCCCTAGTATCCATTATGTTCTGAGATTGATGTTGCTATGACTTTGCCATGCTTAATGCTTGTCACTTTGGGGCCGGGTGCCATGATTTCAGATCTGAACCATTTATGTTATCACCATTATATCTATGGTCTAGATCCGATCTTGCAAGTTATAGTCACCTACTACGTGTTATGATCGGGCAACCCTGGAGTGACAATAGTCGGGACACTTCCCGATGATGACCGTAGTTTGAGGAGTTCATGTATTCACTATGTGTTAATGCTTTGTTCCAGTTCTCTATTAAAAGGAGGCCTTAATATCCCATAGTTTCCAATAGGACCCCGCTGCCATGGGAGGGTAGGGCAAAAGATGTCATGCAAGTTCTTTCCATAAGCACGTATGACTATTTACGGAATACATACCTACATTATATTTATGAACCGGAGCTAGTGCCATATCGCCCTAGGTTATGACTGTTATATGATGAGTATCATCCAATGAATCCACCGATCCAATGCCTACGAATTTCTCTTATATTGTTTCTGCTAAGTTACTACTGCTATTGTTACTGTTGCACTTGCTACAACGCTATCACTGTTACCGTTACCATTGCACTTGCTACTACTATCAGAACTATCATACTACTTTTCTACTGATCACTTTGCTGTAGATAATTAATCTCCAGGTGTGGTTGAATTGACAACTCAACTGCTAATACTTGCAAATATACTTTGGCTCCCCTTGTGTTGAATCAATAAATTTGGGCTGAATACTCTACCCTTGAAAACTGTTGTAATCCCCTATACTTGTGGGTTATCAAGACCTTTTTCTGGCGCCGTTGCCGGGGAGCATAGCTATATTTGTGGAGTCACTTGGGATTATTATCAAATTATCACTATGAAGAATTTGAAGGAAGGTAAGACTAAGATTTTTCCCTCCAAGACGAGGGGAGGTAAGTACTTGCCATCTAGCTTTGCACTTGATTCACCTTCTGTTATAAGTAAACTTGCAACACCACCACATGCTATTAATCCTGATATGTCGCAAGTTATTGATGATTCTACTTCTGCTATAAATGATATTTATGATGATGCTAGTACCTTGCTTGATGATAATGTGCCACTAGGTGAATTTCTTGATGAACAACTTGCTAGAACTAAAGCTTTTGAAAATGCTGAAACTGATGAAATTGTTGAAACTGATGAAGAGCTTGAAACTAAAAATCTTGAAACACCTATTAGAACTAGTTCTCCTAGATATGAATTGCCTAAGATACCTGAAGGTTATGTTATGAATGAGGAGACAACTAGAGACATTCTTGCTTGTAAGGATAGAGATGATCTGGAAAAAATGTTATGCAAGTATAAAGAAAATACTTTGAATGCTAAAATGAAATGTGATCCTTAGTTTTCTACTTCACCAATCTTTGTTGATGATAAGGATTATGAATTCTCTGTCGACCCAGAGTTAATTACTTTGGTTGAATCTGATCCTTTCCATGGTTATGAAACTGAAACTGTTGTGGCACATCTTACTAAGTTGAATGACATAGCCACCCTTTTTGCTCATGATGAGAAGATTCACTATTATTATATTCTCAAATTATTTCCATTATTTGTTAAAGGGTGATGCTAAGACTTGGTATAATACTCTTGCTCCTGGTTGTGTGTGTAGTCCCCAGGATTTGATTTATTACTTCTCTGAAAAATATTTTCCTACTCATAAGAAACAAGCTGCCTTACAGGAAATATTTAACTTTGTGCAAATTGAGGAAGAGAGTCTCCCACAAGCTTGGGGGAGGCTTCTCCAATTGCTTAATGCTTTGCCTGATCACCCTCTTAAGAAAAATGAAATACTTGATATCTTCTATAATGGACTAATCGATGCTTCTAGGGATTTCCTAGAGAGTTGTGCTGGTTGTGTTTTCAAGGAATGAACTATTGGACAGGCTGAAGAATTATTGAATAACATATTGAAAAATTATGATGATTGGACTCTTCCCGAACCACCGCTTAAACCTACTCCGAGGAAGAGGGGTATCTTATATCTCAGTCCTGAAGACATGCAAGAGGCAAAGAAATCTATGAAAGAAAAAGGTATTAAAGCTGAGGATGTAAATTTTTTACCTCCTATTGAAGAAATACATGGGCTTGATACACCACCACCACCTAAGGTGGTAGAGGTAAATTCTTTAATGAAGTTCAATGACAATGACAATCCTTATAATATGCATCCTAGCCAATGCCTTTATGAGTTTGAAAATTACATTAGGAAGCAAGATCACTTCAATGCAAATGTTATGAAACAATTGAAATACAATTCTAATATGATTGCTCGCTTGAGTGACTTGTTATTTAGAATCTCAAATGATGTTAGAGGTGTGGGAAAACATGCCTCTATGGTTCAAACTCAATTAGAACAAGTTGCTAAATCTCAAAGAGAATTGCTTGATGAAATGAATAATAACATCAATGATCATGCTGTTAGAGTAATGACTAAAGGAGGTAGAATGACCGAGGAACCACTTTATCCTGATGACACCCAAAAATAATTGAACAGGACTCTCAAAGAGTTAACACTGATGCACCTAGTCCTTCTAAAAAGAAAAGGAAGAAGAAAAATGATAGGACTTTGCATGCCTCTAGTAAACCTGAAGTAGAAAAACCTCCTGATAATGATAATGAAGTCTCTACCTCTGATGCCGAAACTCAATCTGGTAGTGAACAATCACCAACTGATACTGAAAAAGATAATGATGAGGTTCATGAAGACACTCAAATAAATAATACAGAACCAGACAGTGATGTTGAGATAGAGCCAGCAGTTGATCTTGATAACCCACAACCCAAGAATAAAAGATATGATAAAAGGGACTTTGTTGCTAGAAAGCATGGGAAGGAAAGAGAACCATGGGTTCAAAAACCTATGCCCTTTACACCTAAGTCAACTAAGAAGAAAGATGATGAATAATTTGAACGCTTTACTGAAATGATTAGGCCAGTCTTTTTGCGTACTCGCTTGACTGATACCTTGAAAATGCCTCCTTATGCAAATTACATGAAAGACATCATCACCAACAAGAGAAAAATACCCGAAGCTGAAATCTCCACCATGCTTGCTAATTATACCTATTGGGGATATTACCACTGGGCGTAAACCGTCCAGGAGAGGCCGGTTTAACCCCATAAGTAGTTCAACTGTATCTGAAGTCCATGAAGACATACGGTGACGCTTCATGAAGGCCCAGGGCCCAAAGCCGGTTTAAGGCCTGTAGACATAAACCGGCATTGACATGTAAACTTGTGTTGTAAGATAGAAGTAGCAGAGACCGAGCCGGACACGATTATGAGCCGGCCTCGGGATTCTGTAAATCGGCGGGCGTCAACCCATGTATATAAGGGGACGACCCGACGGCGGTTCAGGGAGAACAGACAACAACTCGAGACTCAGGCAAAGCGTATTCGCTCCCTGGTCATCGAAACCCCATCAATTCCATCACAACTAGACGTAGGCTTTTACCTTCATCATAAGGGGCCGAACTAGTATAAAACTCTCTTGCGTCCCTTGTCCGCTTTAACCCCTTTAAGCTAACCCGTAGCGATGGCTCCACGACTAAGTCCTTTCTCTAGGACATCTGCCGTGACAAAACCACGACAGTTGGCGCCCACCGTGGGGCTATCGCACGATGGTTTCAAGTTCTTGGAGGGCAACTTCGAAGGACTCAAGGGTTACGCTGTGGGCCGGATGACCAAGAGTCGTCGCGGCAAGCTCTACATCGACGATGCAGGCTGGGGCCCCGAGGCCGGCTCAATCGAGTACGGGTACCGGGTCCCCTTTGGTGGCATACACGTTTTCATTGGCAAGATCGGCGAACCGGGCCCTGAATCGGACGTCTGCACCGACCTCGTCGAAACAGCTCAGCGTGCGAGATCTGCCCGGGTCAAGCCTGTCATGAAGCGTGCCTTCGTGGGAGTTATCCATGGAGGGGAATCTGAGGATAGATCGGAATCTGGTGGTGAGACCGTCGTTTATTCCGGCGACGAGTCATCGACCGAAGAGACCGAGTCATTATATCAGTTACAAGATGGCCGGATTGGGGGCTGTTCCGATGGCAGTATTCCGGCCCCCTTTGATCTGCCAAACCGGGTTGCGATCTTCATGGCTGGCACGCAACCGGTGCTCCACTCTTCGACCGCAGCGGTGATGATTTCCGGATCGGCAGCGGCAGCAGCGGCCGGGGCAGGAGGCCCTGTGCGACCGCCAGCTCAGGTTCTATCTGATTTGTTTGATGCATTGGCAACGCTGATGGCGGAGGTTAACCCGGCGGATCAGGATGCACACAGTGCGGAAATCGCGAAGGTGAAAAATCAGATCACCCAGGCCAAAGACGACTTAGCAGCTGAGGATACCAGGATAGCCGCAGAGCGGGCCGCTTTGGATGCACAAGCTTACCGGATTATGCTGGATCAGAGTGCGTCGAACGAAGTCCTGAAGAGGAGGCACCGATCTCGCTTGCCGCCGGTTTATGATGCTAGAAATCTTTTTAACACCCCAGGAGCGGGGACCAGTAATCCGCCGGTGGTAAACCGGGCAGAGGCACCGGGGGCAGGGGCACCGGTTCAGCCACGTTTGGTGGATCCGCCTTGTCAGAACAACATTGTGGCACCGCATGTCCCCACGCCATCGGGTCATTATTCTAACCCGATGGACAACATTGTCGCTGCCGCTTCACGGCTGGCGGCCATCCCGATCGAAGGCGATTCTCCAGCGGCGGTCGAGACACGTCGGGTTAAGGAGCTTCTTCAGACAGCCTTGGTTCAACAGGAGGCTTATTCATATAGTCGCGATCGGATTCATTCCACTCCCCGTCCAAGCTGGAGTTACAGTAGGCGTATGGATGAACTGGCAGTGTCAAGCAATGTGCAGAACCGTGATCCGCCCCGTGGCAATAACCCGGCGGGTGGTGCTGGTGATGCTCAGGAGGTGGTGGACCGGGCTCGAGCATGCAGAGAAGCCGAGTTAGCGGCGCAGCATGAAGCCCGTTAGCTTACTCCAGTTCGTCCAACCACATCGGTGGAACCAGGAGTTACCACTAGTTCTTTGGGAGTGCCATGTCTTGTCCCAGCATTGCGCAATGTGCGCCTGCCCAAGGATTTCAAGGGCCCGCGCAAGGTGCCGAATTACACCGCCGATTTATCCCCTGAAACATGGGCCGAAAGCTATGAGATGGCCATGGAGATGTTGGATGTGGATGATGCGGCATGTGCGAAATACTTCACCATGATGCTAGAAGGGACAGCCCGCACTTGGTTAAAGAGCTTACCGGCTAATTCTATCAGGTCATGGGCTGAGTTAAGAGCCCGGTTTATTCAGAATTTCAAGGATACATGCAAGCAGCCCATGTCAATTGTGGACTTAGCTGCCTGTGTCCAGGAGGAAGGAGAGTCAACAACCCATTGGGTGCGCCGGGTTTCGGAGATTTTGCATTCATCAGATCGCATCAACGCTGACACCGCAGTCTTAACATTGGAAGGCAATTGCCGGTTTGAACCCCTGAAGTTGAAGTTGGGACGGCTCAAACGTCATTGTAATGACATGGGAACCCTCATGGCTGCACTGGTGAAGTATGCCGACTCTGATAGTACCAAGGATCCCGAGTCTGACGATGATAAGACAGGGAAGGGAAAGAAGAGCGGCAACACCAAGGGGCAGCACCACAACCCGGCGGGTCATGGAAACGGCGGCAAGCGTAAGGCGGACCATGGTTTAGACTTTGTGGCTAATACTAATACACACGACAAGGGCCAGCGGCGTAAGGATAAACTGCCCCAGCGCGGTGGAAGGCCAAATCCTAATCCGGACCGTTTTTCTTATCTGTTGAACCAGCCCTGTCCAAAGCATGGGACGAAGGAGGAACCGTCCACGCACCTCTGGAAAGATTGTTACATCATGCAAGAGTTCAAAAATTCTGATTCTTTCCGGTATGATCATGGACCAGGAGGCGGTTCGGGCCCCGGGTCTCATGGGCCGGGTTATGGTGGAGGAAATTCCGGTTCAGGCTTCCACGGTAATCAGGGTGGACATAACAATCAAGTAATCAGGGTAATCAAGGTGGCTATAATCATCAGGGCAATCAGCAGCAGCAGCAGTCGGGTTACCAGAGCAACCCGAAGCAGTTGAATAGCGGACAGTATCATGTCTTCACCACTAGCTTGGACAAGCGCGATCAGAAGCTTCATAAAAGGGTGGTGAATGCCGTTGAACCGGCGGTGCCCCGTTATTTGCGCTGGTCCGAGCAGCCGATTGTGTGGAGTAGAGAAGATCATCCACCCCGGGTTGACAATCCGGGTCATCTGGCTCTGGTGGTGGCACCTCAGGTGGGAGGTTATAAGTTCACTAAGGTACTCATGGATGGAGGGAGTAGTATCAATATCCTTTATTATGAAACTTTCCGTCGCATGGGGTTAACAGATAAAAATCTTAAACCGTCCAATACGGTGTTCCATGGTGTAGTGCCTGGTAAGTCGGCATATCCTGTTGGTAAGATAGCTCTGGAGGTGGCTTTTGGAGATGAGCATGACTCGAGATCAGAAACCTTGACCTTTGAAGTGGTGAAAATCAGCAGCCCGTATCATGCCCTATTTGGACGGCCAGCTTATGCTAAGTTTATGGCACGGCCTTGTTATGTCTATCTGCAGCTCAAGATGCCGGGTCACAAGGGAACTATAACCGTGCATGGGAGCCGCAAGATTGCTCTGGAGTGTGAAGAAGGTGATGCGGCTTATGCTGAGTCGGTTTGTGCAACAGAAGAGTTGAAGTTTTACAAGGACAATGTTGATCCGGCAGATATGACTTCGTTGAAGAAACCAACTACAGAGCATGATCCGGCCCTGAAGTTTAAATCGGCTGATGAGACTAAGCTTGTTGACTTCGTGCCTGGCGATTCGTCCAAGCAGTTTAGCATCAGCGCTAACTTGGATCCGAAATAGGAAAGCGCGCTCATCGAGTTCATCCGTGAGAATCGGGACATCTTTGCATGGAAGCCTTCCGACATGCCAGGTGTACCGAGAGAACTCGCTGAGCACACTCTCAATGTTGATCCCAAGTATAAACCGGTCAAGCAGTTTCTCCGCCGGTTCAATGAAGAAAGACGCAAAGCTATTGGAGAAGAAGTAGCCAGGCTCTTGGCGGCTGGATTTATCGTTGAAGTATTCCATCCTGAGTGGTTGGCTAATCCGGTGCTGGTCCTCAAGAAGAATGGCACTTGGCGTATGTGTGTGGACTACACAGATCTCAACAAAGCTTGTCCAGCAGATCCTTTTGCCCTTCCCCGTATTGATCAAATTATTGATGCTACGGCGGGTTGCGAGCGTTTAAGCTTTTTGGATGCATACTCTGGTTATCATCAGATCAAAATGGCAGTTAAGGACCAGGAGAAGACAGCCTTCATAACTCCCTTTGGAGCCTTCTGCTATGTGTCCATGCCCTTTGGGCTCAAGAGTGCCCAGGCGACTTATCAACGGTGTGTGCAGAATTGTCTGCATAAACAGATCGGCCGCAATGTTCACGCCTATGTGGATGATATTGTGGTAAAATCAAGGAAGAAGGAGACATTGATTGATGACTTGAAGGAAACTTTTGATAACCTAAGGGTTTATAAAATGATGCTTAATCCGGCCAAGTGTGTCTTTGGTGTACCTGCAGGCAAGCTCTTGGGCTTTTTGGTGTCTAACAGGGGCATTGAAGCTAATCCGGAAAAGATCAAGGCCATCACCTCCTTGGCTAAACCGAAATGTATCAATGATGTTCAACGCCTGGCAGGCCGGATTGCCGCGTTGAGCCGGTTTGTCAGTCGCCTTGGCGAGAAGGCCATCCCTTTATATCAGATGCTGAAGAAAACGGATAACTTCGTCTGGAGTGACGCCGCTAATGAAGCATTTGAGGACTTAAAGCGGCAGCTGGCTAATCCGCCGATTCTCGCTGCTCCAGTGGACAAAGAACCATTGTTGCTATATGTGGCAGCTAATGCTCGGGCTGTTAGTGTGGCTATTGTGGTGGAGCGCAAGGAGGCAGGAAAGGAATATCCGGTTCAGCGGCCGGTTTACTATATCAGTGAGGTACTTATTGAGTCCAAGCAGAGGTACCCGCATTGGCAAAAATTGGTGTATGGGGTTTTCATGGCAAGCCGGAAGCTTAAGCAGTATTTCCAAGGTCATCCCATCACGGTGGTCAGCTCTGCTCCTTTGGGGGATATAATCCAGAACAGGGAAGCAACTGGTCGGATTGCTAAGTGGGCTATCGAGCTCGGGCCTCACGGGTTGAAATACATACCCCGAACGGCGATCAAATCTCAGGCACTTGTGGATTTCATCAATGATTGGACAGAATTACAAGCGCCAGAGGAGAAGCCGGATCACACTTATTGGACTATTCATTTTGATGGGTCCAGGCAATTGGAGGGCTCGGGGGCTGGAGTCGTATTAACTTCCCCACGAGGTGATAAGTTTTGTTATGTTCTCCGTTTAATGTTCCCTTGCACTAACAATGCAGCTGAATATGAGGCTTTACTCCATGGTCTTCGGATGGCTAAGGAGATGAACCTCAGCCGAGTTAAGTGCTTCGGTGACTCGGATCTGGTGGCTCAACAAGTGTCCGGCACTTGGGATTCCAAGGACCCACTAATGGCAGCATATCGTCGTGAGGTGGATATTGTTGCAGGTCACTTTAAAGGTTATCAGGTGGATCATGTGGACCGGCGGAAGAATGAAGCGGCGGACGCTTTAAGCCGTCTGGGTTCCCAACGTAAACCGGTTCCACCTAATGTCTTCTTGGATGTTTTGCATAATCCGTCCGTCAAGCTCCCTGGTGAAGAGGATTTGGCTGTTCCTGATCCGGAGGCTCAGTTGGTGGCGGCTCTTCATGTTATCCCGGATTGGACGGTTCCATATCTGGCGTATATGAACCGGGGCAAGTTACCAGAGGATGAAACCTTGGCCAGGCAGATAACCCGGCGGTCCAAGTCCATGACTAGTATCAATGGAGAGTTACATCATTGCAGTGTGACAGGGGCGTTTCAATGCTGTGTGTCTCCTGAGGAAGGCCGTGAAATTTTGCGTGAGATCCACGAAGGAGATTGTGGTCACCACACCGGTTCAAAATCTTTGGTGGCCAAGGCGTTTCTTCACGGTTTCTATTGGTTGACAGCTCATGCTGATGCCGAGGACTTAGTCAAAAGATGTGATGGCTATCAGAAATTCTCAAGGCGCGCTCATGTACCAGCTCAAGAATTGAGGATGATTCCAATCACCTGGCCATTTGCAACTTGGGGGCTGGATATGGTTGGGCCTTTCAAGAGGTCCAAGGACAAGAAGACCCACCTTTTGGTGGCGGTTGATAAGTTCACGAAGTGGGTGGAGGCAGAGCCAGTTAGTAAGTGTGACACAGCCATGGCGGTTCAATTCATCAAAAAGGTGATCTTCCGGTTTGGCTTTCCACACAACGTTATAACAGACAATGGTACCAATCTGTCAAAGGGTGCCATGAAGGAGTTTTGTCAACGTGAGCACATCCGGCTTGACGTGTCATCAGTGGCTCACCCCCAGTCCAATGGTCAAGCGGAGAGGGCCAATCAAGAGATCTTGAGAGGCATCAAACCCCGGCTTATGGTTCCTTTGCAACGGACACCGGGTTGTTGGGTTGAGGAGCTACCTTCAATGTTATGGAGCATCAATACCACACCCAACAGATCAACAGGATACACACCGTTCTTCATGGTTTATGGAGCGGAACGGTTCTTCCTAGTGACATCCGTCATGACTCACCTCATGTAGCGGCATACATTGAAGCTGACAACAAGAAAGCACGGCAGGAAGCTCTTGACCGGTTAGATGTGGAGCGTGACATGGCGGCAGCCCGTTCGGCGATTTATGAGCAAGATCTGCGTCGTTATCATAGCCGCCGGGTTAGAACCAGAACCTTTCAGGAAGGAGATTTGGTGCTTCGACTCATCCAGGATCAGACGGATATGCACAAGCTATCCCCCCTTGGGAAGGACCTTTTGTGGTCAGCAAGAATCTGCACAACGGGTCATACTACCTAATCGATGTTCGAGAGCGCAAAGACTCACGTAAATCGGAGGAGGAGACCAACCGGCCGTGGAATATTGCTCATCTTCGGCCCTACTATACTTGAGCTACAGGCTCTGCTTATGTACATATTATGACATTGTATATATTATGATCAATATAATAAACCGGAACCTCAGCTAAAGGGGGTATCTGTTGTTTTCTTACATCATGTGTGGTTACATGGAGCTTACAAAGCGGCGTCCGGTTTACCCCTTGATTTAGCTTCTCAAAGCTTGATATTATATCACTTGGGGGCTTGGTCGTGTCCAAACCATAGCTACACCTCTTGATCGGCGTAATGCCACAGCATCACTTGGGGGTTTGGTCGAACCCGAACCATAGCTACACCTCTTGATCGGCGCAATGCCACAACATCACTTGGGGGCTTGGTCGTATCCGAACCATAGCTACACCTCTTGATCAGCGCAATGCCACAACATCACTTGGGGGCTTGGTCGAACCCGAACCATAGCTACACCTCTTGATCGGCGTAATGCCACAGCATCACTTGGGGGCTTGGTCGAACCCGAACTATAGCTACACCTCTTGATCAAATTTCGGGCCTGGCAGCCCGTGAAAAGCCTGGACTACAACGGTTTTTATTTGCCTTTTGCTGAGTTTTCTTTGTTTTAATAGGATTTGTGACGTTTTTAAACCGGTGTTTATCAGCCCGGTTAGGCTATCAACTACAAGTTGACAGTATACAATCAAATTATAATCCGGAGACTATCAGCCCGATCTGGTTTTGACTCAAAGTCACCAGTATGGAATGAACTGGTGTTTATCACAGCCTGGAACGGTTTTCTGATAAACCGGTATCATATAACAGGAGTTACTTCTACTCCGGATTAGGTTTATTACCCTCATTACAAAGTTGGTCAGCCAACACTATGCCTAAAGGTCATAGGTACCATATATTTCCATATTTGGTTATCTTTTACCTTGGTTATAAACCTTGGTCATATATATATTTGGGTATCATGACCCGCCCGGTGGTAAACCGCCAGGGCGCTTTAAGCTTCTTATCTGCAGGAACAACTTGAATAAATAGCTATGGATTATGAACATCATATCTTAAGCATGGCGGATTAACACGCATCAGTTGCAGATAGATATGCACGAAGGCATGACAGACCAAGTGTTTTAACTAGCCTATTACAAGGCGTTTCAGTGCCCAAAGGGATAATTGTTTCTCAATAAGCATTGCAGCAAGTGGAAGACTAAACCGGCCCCCGGATTATGATTGCTTATCAGCTTGACCTGACGGCTACGTATCATCTTGCACCGGTTCATCTTCGTCCCTACCCAGCGGCTGGAAGTCAACAATTGTCCAGTCGATCCCAGTTAAAGCTTGGAACACAGCTTCGTCACTTATAAGGGTGGACGGTTCAATGTCAGGGGCATAAGTGTGCTTACGGGTTGGAGGAATCAGGTTTTGAGCCTCATGAGTTGGTGCAGCAACCCGCTTGTTATTGGTATCATAACTCGCCTGGTAAAATGAAAGATCAGCCTCTTCAGCAAGTTGACAAGCCAGTGAACGTACTTCCCGGTTTATGGCGCAGAGATCTTCAGTGCAAAATTCTGATCCGTCTTCTTTTAAGCTTGGGTAGCCTTTAGCCACGTCTGTCGGATCAAGATCAGGCACCCATGCTTTTGCCCGGGTTAGTGCGGTCAAAGCACCTGCCCTTGCAGCAGACCTCTTTAGCTCTTCTACCCGGGCAGGCAGCATAGATAGCCTGTCTAAGGTATCCTTGATTAACGTCGGGGGCGGCTTATTGTGAGAAGCGGTGCAAACAATTCGTTGTGCGCCGGTATACAGTTGTTCTATCAGCGTGTAGGCAGCCTTCAGCTTCTTCTGAACATCAGAGCCCAGATGACTAATGCGAGTTCCTGCATCATTGCAAACATCAGCAAACCAGCAACGCATGGGAAGATATGTTGAAAGTATAAAGTAAGGATGCTTACCAAACACAGCAGCAGTCATGGCATGTATCTGCCGCTTTACACCAGTCAGCTCGTCTACCACCGGTTTGAGAGCCGCTTCAGCGTCTTCAGCTCTTTTCTGCAAAGCGGATTTCTCTGTGTTCCAATCCGCCCGCTCCTTGGCGAGGCTCTCCTTTAGCTTTTCCATAGCGGCTAAGGCGCTCGTCAGCTCATCTTTTGTGGAAGTTTCGGCCTGTTGGGACTTGATGTTCTCTTGCAGATCAGCGGTTTGACTTTCCTTCTTGCTCAGTTCAGCCTATAAAGAGACAGATACATAATGAGTTGACAGTACATATTTGAAGTACCAAGCACATAACAAGTTATGCCCTTGATACTTGGGGGCTGATGCATATTTGCTCCTTATCAGAAATTTCTACAAGTCCCAAGAACAATACAAGTATTAATCTTGGCACTTGGGGGCTAATGTGTGTTTGCTCAAAAACTGTTGGTATGGGAATTCTTATACAGTCCCGGTTCATCTTTATAAAGTTAAACCGGCCCTTGGGGGCTATACCGGTGAAAGAGCAGTATGGCAAATTTTAAGGAACCGGTTCATCATAAAGAAGTAATCTGGTCCCTGGAGGCTAAATATGCAAAGTTAAGTTATGACAAAGTCCCGGTTTAGATTGGTATCATAAACTGCAATTGGACAAAAGAGAAAAATAGTAGTTACCTCATATCGCTCCTTCATCAAGTTTACCAAACTAGCTTCATAGTCACGGCTGGTATACAGACGGTTCAAGAAGCCAGAGTGAATGTCTTGAGCGTTGAGATGGGCGTAGCTTGATAAATCGGCATTCCATTTGCCTTTGCCGATAGCAGAGAGCTCGTCCATGGCAGTATGCTTTGATAAAGCGACAGGGTGGCCAGGAGTGGTGTGGCCAGTGCCAGTAATCATAATGTCATCATCTTGATCATCAGCAGCCTTCGCTGGAGTTGGCGGTTTGTCAGTATCCTTAACCGGACTGGCCGATTTGTCATCAGTTCGGACAAGGCTGGTTGGCCGGTCTGCATGGCTTGTAGTGTCAACTTGCACTTGTTCGACAAGGAAGTCATGGTCTTGAAGCGGCGGATCGTTAAGCATGTCGTCAGCGTCGGTTTCTTCCGGATCTGGAGTTGTTTCTGGTTCAGCAGCTACATTATCATCAGCCGGTTTGCTTAACCGAGCCTTCTTGCTGGGTCTTGGCTTGGCGCTGAGAAAAGATAGACATAAGGATCAGTACAGTATGTAAAGATAACACATCAAGAATAAAGACACGTGCATAGCTCACCCAGGAACTGTTTTGAGGGGTGGAAGCTGCGTGGACGATGACTCGCCAGAGGATGAGTGAGAAGTACCCTGATAATTTGAATCAGACGGGTTAAGAGGCTGGCGGAAACAACCTGCTTTTGGGCATGAAGTATCAATGGGATAAGAGACCTCTGATCGGCGTTTCTGAACCAGACTGTTCGGTAAACCGGTGGAGGTAACTACCTGGCCACTGTGCCGGGTTGTACGGCGAGCTTCGTGCTGCTGCGTCTTCAAAAGAAAGTTTGGGTCCAAGTAAGCAAGAGGGTGAGAAAATTTTACTTTCCGGTTTGCTTGACGGATTTTTGATGTTGGCAGAGGATCTGAATCGGAGGAAAGAATGGTTACCTCTACGTCCTCAGCATGACTGCCTTCAGCGTCGTCCTGATAATAATCATTGTCAATGAGATGTACGAAAAATGAACCAAGAGAGTCAAGTTCTACCTCTGATTCCGGGTTACCCACATCGTCATCAGCTGGTGGATCGGAGGATGCAGTGGTCCTTCTCTTGTGTAACACCCCGGATGTAACTTTCCATATTTGCAACTCCAACTCTTGCCATTTTTGGCTATGTGTTATGATATTCCCTTCGTGGTCGAGTTTTGTCTCTCATTTTGCATTTTGTTCATGTCATCATGTGCATCTCTTTTGCATACGTGTTTGTCTCATGCATCCGAGCATTTTCCCCGTTGTCCGTTTTGCAATCCGACACTCCCACATGCACCGGTGCACCCCTCTTGCCTCTTTTCGTGAGCGGGTGTTAAACGTTCTCGGAATGGATCGAGGTTTGTCAAGTGGCCTTGGTACACCACCGGTAGACCACCTGTCAAGTTTCGTTCCATTTGGAGGTCGTTTGATGCTCCAACGGTTAACCGGGTAACCGCAAAGTCCTTTTGTGTGTTGCAGAAAACCCCCCTCCAAATAGTCCAATAATCCCTCTAAGTCATCTCCATGCTCTCGGTCGTTCGATCACGATCGTGTGGGCGAAAACCGCACTCCATTTGGAGTCTCCTAGCTCCCTCTACCTATAAATATGTGCATCTCTCCCGAATTCCGGATCCAAACCCTAGCCTTCGTCCTCCGCGGGCCGCCGGACACGTCCGGTCCGGACGGACGCTTTGCCGCCGCCACCCCGAGCCAGTGGCAAGGCGCCACGTGGCAGCTCCGCCGCCCGCCGACCGCAGGCCCGCGAGGCCCACGGCCGCCCCCCGAGCCCGTGCTCCCCCGCCGCCCGCGCCCTCCCGCGGCCGTCTCCGCCGCCCCGCCGCCATCGCCGCCGCCTCCCGGTCATTGCCGCCGACCCGCCTCCTCGCCGGCCGCGCCCGGATCCGGCGAGATCCCGACCGGGGAGGACCTCCCGCGGCTCCTCCGCCGCCCCGCCATGCCGGCGACCGCGCCTCCCCCGAGCCCCACGCCGGTCGCCGCCATCTCCCGCTTCCACTCCTTCTCACGCGAGCAGCAGCTCCGGCGAGCCCGATCCAGATCTGGGCGAGACGGTTGACTTTCCCCTCCCCCCGATTTTCTCTCAAGTCCTAAAATTTTGCATTATGTTGCTCTCTTCATCCTACCATAACTCCGTGCATACTGCTCCGTTTCGTCCATGTAATATAACGAACTGTTCATTACGAGATGCTCTTCATTTTGTTCCAGTGTGCCATGCTCATTTGAGTTCATCTTGATGCCCAAATCTCTGGTGCAAGAGTGCTATATGATGTTTACTGCTGTTATTTATCATAACTTGGTGATTTGTTATTTTTGCTACAGTTGATGTGTGCATCTTATGGGCATGAGCTCTACAGGTGTTTTGATCTATGCCATGCCATCTTTATAGAGGTGTATGCCATGTATTTTCGTGATCTATGTGGTGACTAGCACAAGCATGCAAACTAGGCTTCGTGATGTTTCTGTTTTTCAGAGACTTAGGATTTTGCCAAGTCTGTGACTGCTGTTATTATGTTGCCATGTATCCATGTATCTACAGAGAGACCCATGCTTCTTTTGGGCATGTTCAGTAAGGATGTTTTGTAGATATTGTTGTTCTCTACCCATCCATGCCTCTGTTTGCAATTATGGGGTGCCCTAGCATGTCTTAATCTTGCTCTACTTTTGCTATAAAATGTTCCTGGCAGATTGTTTACGTGTTATTCAATTTTGCCTAGGTTGTTGTAGTTGATCCATTCATGCTATGAACTTGCTCTTGCCATGGTTAGCTTCATAAACATTCCATCTTGCTGTAGGTATGCTTGTTTTGTCATGCATTGCTTTGTGATGAGTGAATCAAGCTCACCAAGATGCCTTTATAATTCTGTTAATGCCATGTTCTGTTTTCTGCTGTCTGAAACCTGTTAACGAAACTTGCTATGTTTACATGGGTGCCATCTTTTCTTCTGATCCTGTTTGACTCATGGTCAGTAAGGGACTTTTGTTCTATGCATTTAGTAGTTTTATTCCATGCCTTGTTTTGCTGTGTTAAGTTCCTGTAGCCTGTCGATTGCTTACTCTGAACATTGCTACCTGATGCTGTTTCAGCCATGTCCAGTAATTTCACCAAGTCTGTGAACCTGCTATCTTTTGCACTTTTGCCATGCTTGTTTGAGCCTGTTATGGTGTGATCTAGCCGTAGCTCAGTGTTCATCTTTTGTCAAGCATCTCCTGTAGATTACTGCCATATGCTTTGTTTCTATGTTGGGGTGCTGTAGCATAGTTACTTGTTGAATTATAAGTGCTATCATGTTGTTAATCGCAAAATCGTGTCATCCTTGTTTTGCTTGCCATTTGCAAACCGTGCATCTGTTTCCGGTGATCTTTATATCGTTTTCGACCGAAATCATCTCATCTTTCCAGTGGCATACTTGGTTTGCCAAGTTACTGCCTTGTTCATCCTTTTTTCTTCCGGAGCACGCATACGCATCGCATATCACATCTCGCATATCATGCATGTTTTGCATCATGTTGCTTGTGCATGTCCCGTGATTGATTGTGGTTCCGTTGCTTGTGTTCTTGCTGTGGGTAGAGCCGGGAGACAAGTTCGTGAATGAGGAACCTGTTGAGTATGCTTACGAGGATCAAGCCTTCGACAACTCTGAGAACCTTGCAGGCAAGATGACCATACCCTCGATATCACTTCTATCTTTGCTTTGCTAGTTGTTCGTTCTATTGCTATGCTGCGCTACCTACCACTTGCTATCATGCCTCCCATATTGCCATGTCAAGCCTCTAACCATCCTTTCCTAGCAAACCGTTGTTTGGCTAAGTTACCGCTTTTGCTCAGCCCTTTTTATAGCGTTGCTAGTTGCAGGTGAAGTTGAAGTTGGTTCCATGTTGGAACATGGATATTTTGGAATATCACAATATCTCTTATTTATTTAATGCATCTATATATTTGGTAAAGGGTGGAAGGCTCGGCCTTATGCCTGGTGTTTTGTTCCACTCTTGCCGCCCTAGTTTCCGTCATACCGGTATTATGTTCCTTGAGTTTGCGTTCCTTATGCGGTTGGGTGATTTATGGGACCCCCTTGATAGTTCGCCTTGAATAAAACTCCTCCAGCAAGGCCCAACCTTGGTTTTACCATTTGCCACCTAAGCCTTTTTCCCTGGGGTTTTCACGAGCCCGAGGGTCATCTTTATTTTAAACCCTCGGACCAGTGCTCCTTCGAGTGCTGGCCCAAACCGAGCGATGTCCGGCGCCCCCTGGGCAACCAGTGTCTATCCAACCCGACATCTGGCTCATCTGGTGTGCCCTGAGAACGAGATATGTGCAGCTCCTATCGGGATTTGTCGGCACATTCGGGCGGCTTTGCTGGTCTTGTTTTACCATTGTTGAAATGTCTTGTAAACCGGGATTCCGAGACTGATCGGGTCTTCCCGGGAGAAGGTTTATCCTTCATTGACCATAAGAGCTTATAATGGGCTAAGTTGGGACACCCCTGCAGGGTATTATCTTTCGAAAGCCGTGCCCGCGATTATGAGGCAGATGGGAATTTGTTAATGTCCGGTTGTAGAGAACTTGACACTTGACTTAATTAAAATACATCAACCGTGTGTGTAGCCATGATGGTCTCTTCTCGGCGGAGTCCGGGAAGTGAACACGGTTTGAGTTATGCATGATCGTAAGTAGTTTCAGGATCACTTCTTGATCCTTTCTAGCTTTGCAACCATTGCGTTGCTTCTCTTCTCGCTCTCATTTGCGTATGTTAGCCACCATTTATGCTTAGTGCCTGCTGCAGCTCCACCTCATTACACCATCCTTTCCTTTAAGCTTAAATAGTCTTGATCTCGCAGGTGTGAGATTGCTGAGTCCTCGTGACTCACAGATTCTACCAAAACAGTTGCAGGTGCCGACGATACCAGTGCAGATGATGCAACTGAGCTCAAGTGGGAGTTCGATGAGGAACGTGGTCGTTACTATGTTTCGTTTCCTGATGATCAGTAGTGGAGCCCAGTTGGGACGATCGGGGATCTAGCATTTGGGGTTATCTTATTTTCATTTGGATTTGACCGTAGTCGGTCTATGTGTGCATTTTGGATGATGTATGAATTAATTTATGTATTGTGTGAAGTGGCGATTGTAAGCCAACTCTCGTTATCCCATTCTTGTTCATTACATGGGATTGTGTGAAGATGACCCTTCTTGAGACAAAACCACAATGCGGTTATGCCTCTAAGTCATGCCTCGACACGTGGGAGATATAGCCGCATCGTGGGCGTTACATCTTGGCAGGTTTTCTTAACAACCTTGGTCTTTGGACGAACTGGCTTGACCGGTTTATCTTGTGGCTTCGCTGGTTTGTCTTGGGATGGTTTCTTGTTCCAGAGCGGATCATCACCCTGTCAGCAAATAATCACACTTTCAGAGAATATTTGGACAGAAGCAACTTCAGATAAAAAGATTATATGATTCTTACAGCTAGTGGTTTGTTGAAGGTGCAGAAAGGGAGTAGTCCGGTTTGGGCACAGACAGCTTCCGGTTCGTTCAGTATCTTTTTTACAGCCTCAGTGACTTCTGCATCTGTAAGCTGAATGTCAATGTGCCGCTGAGCATCCTTCAAACTCCCCGTATACTCACACATCAAACTGGAGCGCCGGCTTAAGGGCAGAATACTCCAGCTTATCCAGCAGCGAGCAAGATCAACTCCTGTCAAACCGTTCACCATGAAGGCTCTAAGCTTTGATAATTGGGGAGCATAGTTGGCCCTTTCTCTTGCCCTCAACCTCTGAGGAAAAGGATGTGTGTTGCTAAGGCGTTCAGGGCGGTAACCCGGCAGGGGGTTTTCATCAGATGGGGATGTATACATGCAGTAAAACCAAGTCTGGTTCCTCTCTTTGGGGTGACTGTGGAGTTTGGTATGGGGGAAGGTGACTTCCTTCCTTTTCTGAACCACCATTCCACCCAGTTCCGTATTGGGTCCATCTGAGAACTCTGTGCGACGGTTTAAGTGAAAGAAATCCCTAAACAGTTCGACTAAAGGTTCCTCTTGCAGATAAACCTCACAAAAGACTTGGAAGTGGCAGATGTTGGTTACAGAATTGGGACCGATGTCTTGAGGGCGCTGTTGGAAACTAGCCAGTACATCCCAGAATTTTTTTGAACCGGGAGGCTAAAACCTCGTCCGAGATGATCAGCGAACACGACTACCTCTCCATCTTTGGGTGTAGGAGGATTTTCCGGGCCAGGGACCCTCCAGTGGATGACATCTTTTTTAGCTAAAGCGCCCGTTTTAACAAGATTGTTTAACTGGTCTTCGGTTACTCGAGAGGGAGCCCAATTGCATTCATAGACTTGCTTGGCCATGGCAATGGAAATCTGAAACATGATTATTGCCGGTTTAAGATTTACAGTGGACAACTACACATCAGTATAAGGATACACGCATATTGATAAACCGGAATTGGTTATTTGTAAACCGGAGTCTGACAATGGTAACAGTACAATGATGAAAGCATTGGCGGTTCAATAGGGGACTAATGGTATCTACCGGGTCATCATTTTGTATATGAAGTTAAACCGCCCAATCTGGTATTAAAGATGTATAAGTGAAGGGAAAAACAGGTTTCACAAGTTGGCATTATAATTTTGGATCTACCGGATGTCAGAAAATGAAAATATATTCAGACCTAAATATTGGTACCGAAGCAGTTGATGAAGGTTCAGATGGGATTTCCTACTTAAACGAGATGCATGGATGGAAAAGAAGGGCTACGACTATCGCCGTACAGGATAAATATCAAGGTTTGAATCAAAGAGCTATTGCACAACGACGAACACCGACGAACACCGATGAACACTGAAACCCTAATGACAGATCTATGGCGGAAGGAAAGAAGGCTTACCGATGCTGATGGAAGAGCGGAGAGGCGCCGTGATTCTCTGGTGCGTTCAGGGTGATGCAGCGGCCGGAGTTGAGGCAGAAGCGAAGGTCGACGGTGGCGGCGTAGCTCCAAAGGTCGGGCAGCGCAAGGAAGAGGACGAGGTGAAGAGATACGGGGGGGGGGCGGGGGGAGGGAAATGGAAAGACCCCCTGGCCCTATTTATAAGGGCAGAAAGATAAGCGTCAGGCGCGAAAATCAAGGAGCCTAAATTTTGGATTTGAGGCGGAGCTGTCGCCTCGATTGTCGGAGGCTCGTTAATAAAAAGTGATGTCACGGCGGTTTACCATGATCCTAGAAGATGATGTCACGACAGTTTACAAGATTGTGTGAAGATATTGAAGAAGAAATTTTCTTAAGTATTGAGGATTGACATGAACCAGTTCAAATCAATCTGGGTCCTAATGTTGGGGATATTACCAGTGGGCGTAAACCGGCCAGGAGAGGCCGGGTTAACCCCATAAGTAGTTCATCTGTATCTGAAGTCCATGAAGACAGACCGTGACGCTTCATGAAGGCCCAGGGCCCAAAGCCGGTTTAAGGCCTGTAGACATAAACCGGCATTGACATGTAAACTTGTGTTGTAAGATAGAAGTAGCAGAGACCGAGCCGGACATGATTATGAGCCGGCCTCGGGATTCTGTAAACCGGCGGGCGTCAACCCATGTATATAAGGGGACGACCCGACGGCGGTTCAGGGAGAACAGATGACAACTCGAGACTCAGGCAAAGCGTATTCGCTCCCTGGTCATCGAAACCCCATCAATTCCATCACAACTAGACGTAGGCCTTTACCTTCATCGTAAGGGGCCTAACTAGTATAAAACTCTCTTGCGTCCCTTGTCCGCTTTAACCCCTTTAAGCTAACCCATAGCGATGGCTCCACGACTAAGTCCTTTCTCTAGGACATCTGCCATGACAAAACCACGACAATACCTTTAAAGATGGAGTATCTAAAAAACTTGGAGATCCGGGAATCCCCACTATACCTTGCTCCATCAAAAGTGTCAGATGTGGGGTTCTGGCAAACCCTTAAGGTTCAAACTCTGGGGTGCGTGCGAAGTTCTTTCCCTCCTACCGATCCACGCCCTAGCTTGCTAAGATCTCGCGAACGAACTCGACGAACTAGCAACACAGGAAGACACGAGATTTATACTGGTTCGGGCCACCATTGTGGTGTAATACCCTACTCCAGTGTGTGGTGGTGGATTGCCTCTTGGGCTGATGATGAACAGTACAAGGGGAAGAACAGCCTCCTGAGGTTGAGGTGTTCTTGTGCTTGTCAGACTTGTGTGGGTGAGGACTCGATGCCCCCTACTGTGGTGGCTAGCTCTACTTATATAGGCCCTGGTCCTCTCCCCAAATATTGAGCGGGAAGGGAGCCAACAACGGCGGCCAATTCGAAAGGGGACAGCTAGTACAAGCTATCCTGACAAAAGCGGTCTTCGCCTGCGAAAGGCTCTGGTGATGACGCCGTCTTGGGCTCCATGGCAACCTCCGTCCTACTGACCTGCTGGTCTTGGTCTCATTGCACTGATATGAAAACCTTTGCCTGATGCCTCGGTACTCCGCGCCCGCACCTGCCTCCTTTGCACCAAAGAGGAAACAAGGACGCTGCTCCCGCTGGCGCCCGCCTGGTGTCGATCGTCATGGCTCACGTCACGAGGGCTTCACGAGGTTTACCCCGCCTTGATATCTCCGCTCCTCGCGAGGCAGCCTGGTGAGGCTGCTCCTGAGGAGGTCTTGCGTCGTTCGCCTCGCGAGGGTCTTGAATGCCTTGTCGATGAAGATGGGCCGTACAGGCCTACTGGCATTGCCACGCCGTGGGCCGCAGGCAGGCAAGTCTGGGGACCCCCGTTCCCAGAACGCCGACAAAAAGAAACTATGTGAAAACTGCTTTATGTGATTTAGGAGCTTGTGTTAGTGTTATGACTTTCTCTTTATATCAAAGACTTGATTTGAATAAACTCACACCTACTGAAATATCTTTGCAAATGGCTGATAAATCAACTGCCATACCTATCGGTATTTGTGAGGATGTGCCCATTGTTGTTGCTAATGTTACTATCTTGACTGACTTTGTTATACTTGAGATGCCCGAGGACGACAACATGTCGATTATCCTTGGTAGACCCTTTTTGAATACTGCAAGGGCTGTTATTGATTGCAGTAAAAGCAAGGTCACTTTTCATATCAATGGTAAGGAGCATACGGTGCACTTTCCGAAGAAACAATTCCAAGTGAATGGTATTAATGTTATTGAAACATCTCCGACAATCACTATTGGAAGTTTTTAACTACCCCTACCTACTGTTAAAAAGATATATGAAATGCTTATTGTTGGGGACATTCATATCCCCGTTGAGGTAACTTAGTGATTTACGAAAGTTCTTCGGTTTCATGCTAATCAGAAGTGGTTGTTAATAAGACTTGATCAACCATATTAATGGATCATTTTGAGAGGTATGAAGTTGATGAATTTAGTATGCACTACCTTCTGTTCCTACCTTTTGTTTTCTGTTTTTATTAGTTAAATAAAATAAAATGCCATGTTTTGTCTGTTTTCTGAATTTCCCGTGCAATAAAAAATGACCCAAAAATAAACGTTCTCAGAATGCTCTGAAATTTTTTAATATGATTTTTTCTGAATATTTAAGAATTTTTGATGCAAATAACATCAGACGGGGGTGCACCAGGAGGGCACAACCCACCTGGGCGCGTCAGCACCCCCAGGCGCGCCCTGGTGGCTTGTGGTCCCCACGTGGGCCCCCGTCACTTATCTCTTCATCCCACATCATCACCTACCTCCACAAAAAAATCACCATTGCTCTCTCTCTCTCTCGTGTTCTTGCTCTCAAAACCGCGGATTTCGATCTGTTTGCTCGAAGCTCCGTTTCCAAAACTATTTCGGGGGATTGTTGCTTGGTATGTGACTCCTCCATTGGTCCAATTAGTTTTTGCTTTAGTGGTTTATATTTTGAATAATTAGTTACACTTGGTGCTGCTGTAGATGAGCTTGCATGTTGAATTCTTAGAGTTCTAAGTAGTTTGAATGCTTGGCCTCTATGCATCCCTAGGAGTAGTTGCTTTCAATCTTGTGAAGTTTTGTTGAGAAAATTTTGTGGACTAAAAATTTCAGAATTTTTGTCATAGGAAAAAGGTGAGTATCTTTAGGAAGTTTGCTTCCAAGAAGAACTCCAAGGGAGTTATTGGGGAGTCATCTGAAAGTGATCTCCATACCCGGAGAATGGCGGAGGTACGGCCGTGCGAATGGCTGCATAGCCCGTTCATGGAAGGAGCTGGGATCCTTCAGGAGTTTGCGCAATATGCTGCTAATGCCGGCCTCACCGGCTTCATCGCAGCTGAATGTGAATAGTATCATCTCCTCACAAATTCCTTTGTGCAAAGTTTTCATTTCTTAGTTAGGAATAATCCCCCTAAGGTGCAGTTTAACTTATATGTTGAACCCCATCAGATACCGCTTACTGAATTTTGTGACATATGCTTGCTCCCTTCTGATGGTGGTTTAGTAGAGCCTAGGCCCGTGGAGTTTGATGATTTTTACCGTACTCTGACAGTGGGGGGTGAGAGAGGGGTGTCAGGTGACACCACCACTAGCTTACACTTTCCTGCTGTGCATTATTTTCCTCTATTCATCACGAAGTGTTTTCTTGCTAGAGAGAAGGTAGGTGTGCTCAGTGCCCCAGACTTTGCTGTTTTATGCCGTGCACTTTATGGCGACAACACTTATAGCTTGGGAGCTATTGTGGCACGTCGCCTCCACAGTAACAGATCCAAGGGTAATGGTGGCATTTATGCTACTCGCCTAGCGAATCACTTTAACGTCCAGATATGACAACATGATTATCCTTTACCCAAGGTTTATTTAGATCGTCAGGGTATGGCACACCACCAGTTTATTGATGGCGAGAACACTGACATTCCTATTCCTTATAACCTGGTTTTCAGTGTGGACACTCGTGATATTATTCCATTGCCTGCACCTGCTTCGTTTGATCCTATTGCCAGGGGCGAATACAAGATTATGCCTGAGGAAATCGTCGCCTACTGGAACAACCTAGCTGTAGCACAGGCGGAGCCTCAGCAGTGGGACCCTCATGTGCCCGCTCCCCAGCACTTCAACGTGGGACCTGATGGCTTCTTCGAGTGGTGATTACCAAGTTAGGCCAAAAGCCTAAGCTTGGGGGAGTACGTATTTCCACCGACATTAAATTCATGTTCACACATTTCATTCTAGTTGTCGGTGTCCACACTTTTTTCATTGTATCATCCATGTTAAATTTATTTTCTCGCTTTCTTCTTGTGTGTTTGAAAAACTTTGAGAAAATCCAAAAATATGTTGCCTGCTTCTTTTCGGTTTTTCTTCCTAGTTTAAATTGTTGTAGTACTAACAAGAAAACCCAAAAAGATTTCCTTATTCTTATTTTACTTGTTGGGAGCTTTCCCATGTAAATAGTTTTTCTCGTTTTTGTTTTCCCCTTTTATTTGTTTTTTGAAGAAAAAACAAAAAACTCCAAAAATATTTCAGTGTGTTTCTCTGAATTTGTGTTCCCTTTTTACTGAGTCATGCCGAGGAGAAGACCACGATGAAAATATTGAGTGGCTCTCATATGCATTATTGTTGATCTAACGAAGAGCCCATATTACTTCGTCTTCTCCTTTTTGAATAAAATGTTTGCAGATTCCAGCTTAGTCCACGACACTCTTGCACTATTAATAATAATAATAATAATATTATTATTATTATTATTATTATTTTCAAATCGTTCGGTCGTGCAAGTGAAAGGAAACAATGACGATATTTGATGAACTCGCTGTGGCAGAGAGAAACGGGTATGAACTCAACTTGTTCTATTTTTGTAAATATGTTTAACCTAGTATCCATGATTCAGCCTATTTGATAATTAGAGATTATAGTTTCTCATGCCATGCTTAAGTAGCTAGGAGTGGATAATGATTTATCTTGGATGTCAACATTGCGTTGACATGATTGTGATGTAGTATGATGATATGGTATTCTCCTCTGAATGTTTGAGTGGCTTGACTTGGCACATGTTCATGCATGTAGTTGAATCAAAACCAACATAGCCTCTATGATATTTATGTTCATGGTGTTCATATCCTACTCATGCTAGTATCCAATGTTACTTATGCATAATAATGCATGTTCATGATCGTTTTCGCTCTCTAGCTGGCCGCTTGTCAACCTATTTGCTAGCCTTCACCTGTACTAAGCGGGAATTCTGCTTGTGCATAAAAAACCTGAAACCCAAGTTATTCCAGATGAGTCCACCATACCTACCTATATGCGGTATTACCCTACCGTCCTAAGTAAATTTGCATGTGCCACCTTAAAAAACTTCAAATAAATATCCTTTTTGTGTGCCTGGATTTTTCACAGAGCGACAGGAGGTAGTCAGTATCTTCCATGCTAAGCGGGTTATTCTCATGATGAGTGTTTATTCACTTGTCCTTGCACGAGAGGGGCGGTAATAGGGATTCCCAGTCCCAAACTCAAATTCCAAATTAAACAAAACTCCCCCAGGACTGTTGTTGGTATGGACGGCACCCGTTGTTTCGGACAAGTCATGGAGTGTGATTGTTGGTGGAGGGGGAGTGAACCATTTACTTTTATTGCTTGGGAACCGCCACTACTGTGTTTAGCATGGAAGATACCGATAACTAATGGTCGCGAAGTAAGCAAGAAGGGTGCATTTCCCAAAATTTCATTTACCTCTGTTTTAAAAACTTGAGCTCTGGCACCACTGCAAATCACTTCTTCCCTCTGCGAAGGGACTATCTATTTACTTTAATGTTGTGTCATCACCTTCTCAAATAAGCGTCAGAACCTGAGAGCACTATTGTCATCCTCACGCATTGTGTGTAGCTAATGTTGGGTGCATCATGACTGGATATTTTCTACCATGAATTACAATGCTTAGTCGTTGCTTGAACTTTGGAGGTGCTCTGCATTTATGTTTTGCGGTCTCAGAAAGGGCTAGCGAGATACCATTATTGTCATATTATATCATGGTTGTTTTGACAACATGTTGTTGTTTGGGATATCTTATTATTGCTCGCTAGCTAATTACGTCATTGATATGAGTTAATATAATTTTAAGAGTTATTGTCGACATGGTTAGTTATAATCTTGGCTGAAAACCTAGGTGTTTTTTGAGCTTATTTATGTAAACAAGAGCAAAAGAGTTCGTAAAAGTTTTCCTTTTTCACTTTCAGTTTATAACTTGAATTGCTTGAGGACAAGCAAAGGTTTAAGCTTGGGGGAGTTGATACGTCTCCGTCGTATCTACTTTTCCTAACGCTTTTCCTCTTGTTTTGGACTCTAATTTGCATGATTTGAATGAAACTAACACGGACTGACGCTATTTTCAACAGAACTAGCATGGTGTTGTTTTTGTGCAGAAATAAAAGTTCTCAGATTGGAATGAAACTTTGCGAGGATTTTTTATTTACTAAAAGAGAATTTCTGGAGCCAAGAACCACCAGAGGGGGGCACCTGGGTGGGCACAACCTACTAGGGCGCCCCCCTCGAGGCGCGACCAGGTGGGTTGTCCCTACCTGGTGGCCCCACAGACTCCAACCCTGATACTATAAAATCACATATTTGGAGAAAATATCCAGGGAGAAAGAATTATCGCGTTTCACGAGACGGAGCCGCCGCCACCTCCAGTTCTTCATCGGGAGGCCAGATCTGGAGTCCGTATGGGGCTCCGGAGAGGGGGATCTTCGATCTTCGTCATCACCAACCCTTCTTGATGAGGACATCAGTACCATTGTTACACCCACAACCCCTGCTACTATACATACTGGACCAATTACTAGAGCTCGTGCATGCCAATTAAATTACCAGGAAATTTGTATCTTGGTAATGATTCTAATGTTCATGAGAATATGATGCTGCCTAAATTGGATACATTTGTTTTGCTTACAAATGAAGGGCCTAGCTTGGAGAAGGATGAACATTGGAGCAAGAACAAGCATGGAGATGATGGCATGCGCAAGGGAACAAGAACAGAGTTTCAAGTGATGATTTCAGGACTTTGAAGCCACCGTAATGAGTGCATGAAGTCTTGGACAAAATATACAAGATGCCACTTCATAAATTTCGTCCAGAGGCTATTATAGGTGCTGCGTCACCTTATTATTGGGCTAGGCACATGTAATTTCGAAATACATAAGTATAGGCTGTTTTTAGAGTCCGTATGTGTGGGGAAACAAGAGATAGGGTTGGTTTCGGACCCCTCCCCCAAGGGCCACAAAATCCCCCCTCTTCATCCATATATACAGCCCTTAGGGTGTCGTTTAGTCTTTGGGTTTTGTTTAGATTAAAAGTTCTCCATAGCTGCAACTTTGCGTACTTCGTTTGTGTTCAACGACCAGACAAAGGCGCCACAGGACCCCACCTTGATCAATAAAGCTTTCCTCTTATATTCGCAATATCCTAATTGCAATCTTAGTTTCTTGCTTGTTCTTCGTTTGCTTGCAGGAAATAGACCCTCGTGGTCAGGTTGATCATGCTCTGGCATGGTCAATAACCTCTCGGAGTTGGTTTAGCGATTGCTAAGGCGCGACGTCCTCACACGTTCGTAGTCGGATCTTCAAAGTCTACTCCATCCAAAAATGATAGCCACCATCTCATCGAAAGATGGGACACCTTTGCCTCTATCACTTCTCCGTCGCCAATTCCTGATGCTCCCCACCGAGAGTGAGTAATTCCTTTGTAGGCTCGCTGGTCGGTGAGGAGTTGGATGAGATTCATCATGTAATCGAGTTAGTTTTGCTAGGGCTTGATCCCTAGTATCCATTATGTTCTGAGATTGATGTTGCTATGACTTTGCCATGCTTAATGCTTGTCACTTTGGGCCCGGGTGCCATGATTTCAGATCTGAACTGTTTATGTTATCACCATTATATCTATGTTCTAGATCCGATCTTGCATGTTATAGTCACCTACTACGTGTTATGATCCGGCAACCCCGGAGTGACAATAGTCGGGACACTTCCCGGTGATGACCGTAGTTTGAGGAGTTCATGTATTCACTATGTGTTAATGCTTTGTTCCGGTTCTCTATTAAAAGGAGGCCTTAATATCCCTTAGTTCCAATAGGACCCCGCTGCCACGGGAGGGTAGGACAAAATATGTCATGCAAGTTCTTTCCATAAGCACGTATGACTATTTACGGAATACATGCCTACATTATATTTATGAACCGGAGCTAGTGCCGTATCGCCCTAGATTATGACTGTTATATGATGAATATCATCCAATGAATCCACCGATCCAATGCCTACGAATTTCTCTTATATTGTTTCTGCTAAGTTACTACTACTATTGTTACTGTTGCACTTGCTACAAAATCATTGCTATCCCTATTACCATTACCATTGCACTTGCTACTACTATCAGAACTATCATACTACTTTGCTACTGATCACTTTGCTGCAGATAATTAATCTCCAGGTGTGGTTGAATTGACAACTAAACTGCTGATACTTGCAAATATTCTTTGGCTCCCCTTGTGTTGAATCAACAAATTTGGGTTGAACACTCTACCCTCGAAAACTATTGCGATCCCCTATATTTGTGGATTATCAGGCCCCTCCTGGGCGGGTCACACCACAGAGCTATATTCCCAACGATACCCATGAGGCTCAGTTGCTGAGCCTCCCGACAACCCCTTTTTGTATAAGTTTGTCGGCTAGACATGTAATCATTTGTACAAAGATAGGCGCAAATCCTGTGCATAGTGAAATAAAGCCAAGTGTTTCACAACTCTTGTCAATTTACATGTTAAATTGTGCATGTGTACATGTGATGTTGTATTGCATTTTGCCTTGTTTGGAATTCTTATCGAGCCATCAAGGTCTCCAACGTCAAGGCCATGAAGATGTAGATATCTAAATTCATGACAGTCAGTTGCGAACTGAGGTGTTCCACAATGTCGATGAGGCCTGTAGTCCAGAGCTCTACATTTTTCTTCCAAATCATTGAAGGTCTTCTTAGCATTGGAGAGCAAAGCCTTGCCATTATTCCAGTTTACCAGCAAGTTCTTCTCTCTGGCTTTACCTTCCTCGAGGTTCTGTTCTGGAGCTATGAGCTTCAACTTCAGATCTGCAATGGTACCCTTGGCACCAGTGAGCTCTTGGTTCTTGGCGGATAGTGAGGTTTGTAGCTCCGCCATGGTGTGAGCTGTCTTCTCCATATCTGCTTTGAGCGCCAAGGACTCCCTGCCGATGCTTGCGAGATCTTCTTCAAGCCTTTTCACCTTAGATTCTAGCTCAACCTTGACGGTCTCAGTGGCTTCGGCAGTTTTGACGGCCTCTTGGAGTTTGCTGGTGTGATCCAGTGCTTGAGCTTCTAGGGCTTCCTTATGGCTTTGCTCTAGCTTCTGGGCCCGCTGCGCAAGCAGAGACTGGACTTCTTCATCCTTTCTCCGTAGCTTGGTGACAAGTGATTCCTCTTTGGCGGCAAGCTCTTTTCCTCTTGTGTTAAGTTGTGCTTCTCGCTCAGATAACTCGCCACAGAGTTGTTGCTTCCTTTCTAGTAGTGGCAAGCTTGCCATCTTCTTCCTTGATCCTATGAAGTTTTTCATCATACCATTTGCGGGCTTCCTCAACCTTCTTGTTCAACTTCTGCCCGCCCAGCTCTATGGTTTGCTGCTGTGCTTGGAGTTTCTCCCAACACTTGTTGTAGCTGAGGGAGTCCTGGACTAAGGGGTCCTCGGGCGGCCATCCTATTAGCCACGGGACGGACTGATGGGCTGTGAGGAACACGAAGACCGAAGACTGCACCCGTGTCCTGATGGGACTCTCCTTGTTGTGGAAGGCAATCTTGGCGACCAAATATGTAGATTCTTTTCTTTGTAAACTGACCTTGTGTAACCCTAGATCCTCCCGGTGTCTATATAAACCGGAGGACTTAGTCCGGAGAGGATATATTCATTATCATAGTCATACAGGCTAGGCTTCTAGAGTTTTAGCCATTATGATCTCGTGGTAGATCAACTCTTGTAATACTCATATTCATCAAGATCAATCAAGCAGGAAGTAGGGTATTACCTCCATAGAGAGGGCCCGAACCTGGGTAAACATCGTGTCCCTTGTCTCCTATTACCATCGACCTTAGGCGCACAGTTCAGGACCCCCTACTCGAGATCCGCCGGTTTTGACACCGACATTGGTGCTTTCATTGAGAGTTCCACTGTGCCATCCCCAAAAGGTTTGATGGCCCCTTCAATCGTCAACGACAATACTGTCCAAGGAGAAACCTTCCTCCCCAAACAGATCTTCGTGTTCGGCGGCTTCGCACTGCGGGCCAACTCGCTTGGCCAACTGGAGCAGATCGATAGCTACGCCCCTGGCCATCAGGTGAGATTCGGAAGCTTGAACTACGTTGCGGACATCCGCGGAGACTTGATCTTCGACGGATTTGAGACCGCGGCGACCGCCCTGTCACCCCGATGAACATGACTTAAATCTGTCAGCGGACTGCATCTAGGAGATGGCTTCCGTAACTGCTCTGGCTTTAGATCCGGAGCAGACCGCACCCTCCGAGAATGGGAGGCTCAACCCCGCCACGGAGGTCGCAGATTCCGCGATGTTGGAGCCGCACATAGTCCTAACATCACACGATATCTGTGTCACCGGAAATCCGGACTCGTCTCCGGCTATAAGTTCCGAACCATGTGAGTCCGCAAGCGCCGAACTTGATCGATTACGGATCTTCGAATTCAGCGCCGTAGACATCTTCCAGCATTCGCCCTTGGGCGATGTGCTAAATTCATTAAGAAATCTGTCCTTGACGGGGGACTCACAGCAGAATTATGTCCAGTTTGAACTGGAGGCTGATGATGGGGGAGAATTCCGCTTCCCACCCGCCACCCACTTCATAGCCACTGTCGAGGACTTAACTGACGTGCTTGATTACGGCCCCGAAGACATCGACGGTATGGACGGCGATGCCGATGAGGAGCAGGGCCAAAACCCGCCGCTTACCGGACGCTGGACGGCCACTTCTTCGTATGACGTGTACATGGTGGATACACCTAAAGAAACTAACAACATTGACAAAGAGGATCCAGTTGAGGACAAACCTCCTGAGACACAGCCCAGACACCGGCGTCAGCGGCGCCGCTCTAAGTCACGTCGTGCAAAAGACAACAACACCAGCACCGGAGAAAACAATACTCGGGACGATGCCGAAGACAATGAAGACCCCGTTGGGGCAATCTCCGAACATGATGAACAGGAAGACGAGCACGTTAGCCCCGATGAACATGCCATACACGAAGACTCCGAGGACAGTAATTATCTTCCGCTCTCCAAGGAAGAGGAGAGACTCGGCAACGAGGATTTGATCGTGCCTGAGGAACCTCTTGAGCAGGAGCGCTTTAAACGCCGGCTAATAGCCACCGCAAGTAGCCTGAAAAAGAAGCAGCTACAGCTTCAAGCTGACCAAGATCTGCTCAATGATAGATGGACCGAAGTCCTGGCCGCCGAGGAATATGACCTTAGTGGCCCAGCCAAAAATTACCCGAAGCGCAAATTGCTACCTCAGTTTGATGACGAGGCGCCGGAGCCCGTACCATCATCTCACAACGTGGCCGACCGACCGCCACGCGGTCGGGATAAAGCGGCAACTCAAGCCGAACACCAGACCGCCCCACCTCGCAGTAAGGGCAGGAATAAAACAGCTCGGAGTTGTACATACGACCTTCGGCAGGGCCTGGACAGTAGAGCAGGACATACAAGATCGATCTAGGGATCGCGAGGACGTGCCTCGTCACGCGACGACGGCTACCTATTCGGACGTGACAAACCTAGCCACGCCCGGGCCGAAAATCACGAACGGACTCCATCGGAGGTACGTCGCAGTGTGGCCCAATATAGAGGCGCCGCACACCCTCTTTGCTTCACAGACGAAGTAATGGAGCACGAGTTCCCAGACGGGTTTAAGCCCATGAATATCGAATCATATGACGGAACAACTGATCCCGCGGTATGGATCGAGGACTTCCTCCTCCATATCCACATGGTCCGTGGCGACGACCTCCATGCCATCAAATACCTGCCATTAAAACTCAAAGGACCAGCTCGATACTGGTTAAACAGTCTGCCGGAAAACTCTATTGGCAGCTGGGTAGACTTGGAAGACGCCTTCCGCGACAACTTCCAAGGAACATATGTCCGGCCACCAGATGCCGATGACTTAAGTCACATTGTCCAGCAGCCCGGAGAGTCAGCCAGGAAGCTCCAGACTAGGTTCTTAGTTAAAAAGAACCAAATCATCGACTGTCCGGACGCGGAAGCCCTAGCGGCCTTCAAACACAGCGTCCAGGACGAGTGGCTTGCCCGCCACCTCGGTCAAGAAAAACCAAAATCCATGTCAGCCCTTACCGCTCTGATGACCCGCTTTTGCGCGGGAGAAGACAGCTGGCTCGCTCGTAGAAGCAACAATGCCAGCGATCCGGGCACTTCTGAAGTCCGAGACGGTAATGACAAGCCACGACGCAGCAAACAAAAACGTCGCAATGATAATGAAAGAATGCGTGACACAGAGGTCAACACCGGATTCAGCGGTCCCAAATCCGGTCAACGGAAAAAGCCATTTAAGGCGAACAGAGACGGGCCATCCAATTTAGACAGGATATTGGATTGACCTTGCCAGATTCACGGCCACCCCGACAAACCAGCTAATCATACCAACAGAAGCTGTTGGGTCTTCAAGTAGGCCGGCAAGCTCAACGCCGAACACAAGGGGAGGAGGCCGCCCGGTGATAGCGACGATGAAGAGACTCACCAACCAAATACCGGGGGTCAGAAGCAATTTCCCCCCAAAGTAAAAACAGTGAACATGGTATACGTGACACACAACTCTATAAGGGAGCAGGAGAAGCACTCCCTCTGGACTGAAGATTATACTGCGGCAACTTCAGTACAAAATGATCTTATTAAACTGCATACCTTGTTGGCCATTAAGCCACCAGTCTCCATTCAATAGGATCGACCAATTCTGGAGTGGAAATAGCAGTTCGGCTTCCACTGCCCACCTCATATACCTGCGAAATTTGTATCGCGCATACATAACTACGCACTTAAGATACCATGGGCATCGGCAGAAGCACAATACGGAGAAGCCTGCAAGCATTTCTGTAACATTTTTCTCTAAATTACTCTTTCTTTCTTCATTATCTCTTAAAAACAGGTGACGAAAGTACAAACATCTAACTGACTCTATCGGAGTTCGGATCCGTACACTCACCTAGGGGGCTACTTCCATCCAGGAATCCCCTCGCCGAGGACAGGCGACGCAGACGTGCAACAGAAGGTCCAAAATAACTTTTTTGTAGACCGCACTCTTTATTTCGAGCCTGTAATATGCCTTTTTCCTCCGCCTTCGACCCCGGGCATGTCAAATAGCCGGTGTTGTGGTCTTTTTATCTATAAAGTAACCATTGGCATGTCACTCAGGTCCCAATAAACATAATCCGCATTCATCATTCGTTTCTTTTTCAAAAATGAATTTGGCTCCTATGGTTGTTTCACACACATACCTCGGCATAACCTGCTAGGGGCCCGGTATGGGAACAAATGAGTTGCTGACAAAGTCCGAACAACTTTATAGCGTACTTCGGCGTCACAAGTTTGGCCTTATATGCATCAGCTCCGAATCATGTCTTGGGTCAATGGTTGGGTTGCCCGGCTCCTGTGCTTGCTACCTTACGTTCCGCTCTATCGGCTAGGGTAGTAAAGGGAGAACTACTACGATTGTGCTTCCGGTTCACGTGGTCAAGCACCTCAGTAGAGAAAGCCGAAAACTGACTGTCATGATGCTTGCGAGAGCTGGTCAACCACTCAATGACTTATCGGAATCTTTCGCGATTCCCTCCGTATTATACGAAGGACCTTTTTCTTCAGGTCATATATGTAACGCACCATATTGGAATAAGCCGTACACATACCAGGGGCTATATCGTAGTCCCCCCTATAAAACTCCTATGGCTAAGTGAAAGTGTTAACGCCCTATAGTCTGATTGCCTCATTCACCGCATTGACACCTCCGTCATGGACCAAGACGTTGGGTCAAGAGTGCCCAGATGCTTTTCGGAACACCCCCGTATTTCCTACGAGGGGGCTGAAGCCGACGACTTGAAAACTTTTAGATCATACACAAACGGCCGCACAGGAGGAACAAAAGCATTTTAGGCAAAACTAAAATATAGACTGATTACAAGAATTGTCTTTTACAATTCGGATACACTTCACTCGAATATTATGTCTTTCGAACATTGACCCTCTATCAAGCGGGCAGCCTCTAAGACGTCCTCAAAATAATGCTCTAGGGCGTGATGGTCCTTGCCCTTGGGTGGACCCTTCGCCGCAACATCGATGGCCTTCATCTTTCCCCAGTATGTCTTGACACGGGCAAAGGCCATCCGTGCACCTTCAATGCACGCCGACCGCTTAACGGCGTCGATACGTGGCACCGCATCAGCAAGCCACTGCACCAAGCCGAAGTAGCTATTCAGAATAGGCTCAATCGGCCACAGTTGGATTATGACGTTCTTCATGGCAGCGCCGGATATCCTATGAAGCTCGGCCCATTGGGACACCTGTTCATTCAGCAGTAGAGGGCGTTTTGATGCACCAAACTATGACCAGAAAAGCTTCTCCGTTGCATATCCCTCTTGCGCTTGGTAAAACTGCGCCGCATCGGAAGAGCTCTTTGACAAGTCCAAAAACACGTCTCGAGAGCTCCACACTTGGTTAAGCTGAGCATAATTCGGATCTCCGAACTTAGTCTGTAATAAAAAGGGCTTACCAGCCGCAATCTCCCCAGCTTGCCGGATCTCGTCACGGGCCGCTCTAGATTCGGATCGCGCTTCTTTCGCCTCTCGCAAGGCCTTGTCAAGATCAGCCGTCTTGGCTTTATTCTCCTTCTCGAGGAATTTACAGCGGCTAGCGGCATTTTTCAGTTCGAGCGCCATCGTGGATATTTTCTCCTCGTCTTGGCGCCGAGCAGCATGTTCGACCTTTAACTCGGCCGATGCCTTTTTGGCAGCCGCGTTACTAAATCGGGCCTGCTCCTTGGCCCGGGCTAGCTTCGTCGGAAGAATCTCAACGGCGGCGGCGCTATCTGCAGCCATGCATATACCAGTATGCAATTTTCAGCGTCACGCTTATATTATAAACACGTCTGTGTAATGACTGCTCCAAATACATACCTTGCGACTCGTCAAGATGCCTATTGATTAACGCAATATCATCCCCTGCCACATCAAGCTTCCGCTGCAGCTCGGCAACTTCTGTAGTCGGGGCAATCGTCAGGGGCGACACAGCCTGTGTTCCAATTAACCAGATTATTCCCTGAGCATATGTTTTTGATCCTCTAATTGCCTCCCATGGGAAGCCAACCCGAGTCTCAGGGGCTACTACCTATACACAGGTGCATGTTGCAACTAAAATATAGTTGAAAATATTACATCACAAACCTCGAAGCCTCTTAGTAGGCTCATAAAGGCTTCATTCAATCCGCTCTTCATAGACATAATCCTCTCAACCACCATACCCATCAAGGTACGCTGTTCCTCCGAAACAGATGCCTTTCGCAGCATATCCCTCAACATATCCGGCGCCGCTGGGTCTCCGGAAGCCGCTGTAGGAGCACGACCGTCCTTTGAAGGAACATGTTCACTCATCTCCAGAATCACCGCTGGTTGAAAACCGGATAGTCCGGGGCCTTCATTGTTGGCCCCCCGAATCCAAGATGATCGGAGGCTCACCTTCGGGTACCGCCTCCTTCGTCCCTTGCGCTGCTTGTCGATCAAGAAAAACCCTCCGAGACGACACTTCGGAGTCGTCCGCCTTATTGGGCGAGGAGGCCGGGGGAGGCGTCTCGCTTTCCATCATCTCTGGGAGAAGATCTCCCGAAGAAGAGGATCGCTCAAGAACACTCTCCGCCGAACTGTTAAGATGCACGTGAATATTACGTGTCACTTCGATAACAGGAAAGGAACGAGATGCGATTAAAGCACCCCGGATTTACTTACGATTTGGTCAAAGGCCTGTCCTCGCTACGGAGCTGCTCAACGGCGTCGCCTTCCAATCCCGAGCCGCCCGATGATGGCATCTTGCCCCTCTTGGGAGTCAGTTCCTCCCAACCTTCGGAGGCGGCCCTTTTCTTCCTGTATGAAGGAGGGATGCTTGCTTCTCCTTCGACTATGTCTACGGGCGAAGAAACGTCGATTTCCCCGGACTCCGTGTCTAATTTACCTCCGGAACGAAGGCCATCCCGGGTCTTCCCACTCTCCACCTTGCCCTCCTCCACCGGCGCCTGATACAATGCCGGTGCCAGAATCCTTGTTAGCATGGGGTCCGCTGAGTCTTCGGGAAGAGGGGCCGGACACCTAATCCGTTCCGCTTTCTTTAACCAGCCCTGGAAAGAGATGGTTTGCTCAGTGTCTTACCATAGGATACCTGATTATGAGGTGTTCGGCGGACGGGTACTTACCGTGGTGTCCGGATGGTTACAGTCAAGGCCGATGTCTTCGGTAGTATCCGGCCACTGCTTTCATTTCTCGAAAAATAATTTCCACATCCCTTTGTGCGTAGTGCCGAAGAGGTGTTGAAGTGTCGGCGGCCCTTCGGGATTAAACTCCCACATGCGGAGGGGTCGCCTCTGGCACGGCAAGGTCCGACGAACCAGCATTGCTTGAATAACGTTGAAAAGATCAATGTCCCTCTCAAGGAGGCACTTGATGCGACTTTGAAGAGTCTGTACCTCATCAATTGATCCCTAGTCCAACCCCTTATTAATCCATGATGCAAGTTGGATCGGAGGGCTAGGTCGAAACACAGGCGCAGCCGCCCACTTGTAGCCACGGGGCTCGGTGATGTAGAACCACTCCCGCTGCCATAAGTCAGAGGACTCGGTGAGGGATCCTTTTAGCCAAAGAGCGCTATTAAGCTTGCTCACGGTGGCGCCACCACACTCCGCCTGCTTCCCCTCAATCGTCTGTGGCTTTACATGGAAGGTCTTGAGCCACAAGTCAAAGTGTGGAGGGATTCGAAGGAAGGCCTCGCATGTGACGATAAACGCCGAGATAAGCAGAACAGAGTTCGGGGCCAGATCATGAAAATCCAGCCCGTAGTAGAACATGAGCCCTCGAACAAAGGGATTAAGGGCAAAGCCTAACCCTCGGAGGAAGTGGGAGATGAACGCGACCCTCTCGCCGGATCTGGGGGTAGGGATAACCTACCCTTCGGCAGGGAGCCGATGGAGGATTTCTGCATTCAGATATCTCGCCGCCCTAAGCTTCGCAATGTCCTCCTCTTTAACAGAAGAAACCACCCACCGACCGGGAAGGCTGGACCCGGACATGACTAAGGCTTGTGGTGGTCAAAACTTGGGTTTTAGAACTCGAGGTAGCAAGGGCTGAGGAAGAAGCAAACGTGGAAGAGAAAAAGACGGGTGTGCACCCCTTTATAAAGGCCGTGAGTATGTAAACGCCTACTCCTGGGCCTTAAAACTTGCCCGTTTCCAAGGAGTTGTACCACAGAGACAGTTGGGTTACCCACGTCTGTGTTGATGAGAATCCCTTAATAAGGGGGACACGATCTCGACTTGGATAAGACGTGCCAATAAAGCCGTGCCTCGAAACCCGGGGCTGCAGGCTAAAAACGGTTCGAAATTATGACCGGGCAGACGTAATGTCATGTTGTAAAAAGTTGTCAGCGGATTGGACTCATGGAATCTTATATTCTCTCTGCGGTTGTGTGTGGTGCGTGTGTTACAGGTCCGGACACATTCAATACGTCCGAAGACTATCTTGGAGTATGGAAGGAGGAACCTGCCTTGCAATGCCAAAGACAGATCTACACGCCGGATACCTTGTCATTGAAGCTAGGTTCAGGGGCTACTGAGGGAGTCCTGGACTAAGGGGTCCTCGGGCGTCCGGCCTGTTAGCCATGGGCCGGACTGATGGGCTGTGAGGAACACGAAGACCGAAGACTGCATCCGTGTCCGGATGGAACTCTCCTAGGCGTGGAAGGCAAGCTTGGCGACCAAATATGTAGATTCCTTTCTTTGTAAACCGACCTTGTGTAACCCTAGATCCTCCTGGTGTCTATATAAACAGGAGGACTTAGTCCGGAGAGGATATATTCATTATCATAGTCATACAGGCTAGGCCTCTAGGGTTTTAGCCATTACGATCTCGTGGTAGATCAACTCTTGTAATACTCATATTCATCAAGATCAATCAAGCAAGAAGTAGGGTATTACCTCCGTAGAGAGGGCCCGAACCTGGGTAAACATCGTGTCCCTTGTCTCCTGTTGCCATCGACCTTAGGCGCACAGTTCGGGACCCCCTACCCGAGATCCGCCGGTTTTGACACCGACAGTAGTGCTCTTGCACGTCCTTGAAACCAGCCACCATGGTCTTCAAGAAGGAAAGATCCGCAGAGCTGTCTTTGGAGGGATCCATCTTTGAGTTGCGAGTCAAAGGAATGAGGATTCTGGCAATTGCATCACCGAAGATAGATTTCCTGGCATCAGATGAGCCATAGGCTTCAGTCCTTGCATCTGAAGGAGGGTCTCTAGGAGATTTGTCGTAGACTGTGCTCCAAGCAAAGCAGGATCTTCAGCAACAGCCTCTTTCACCTTGACATCTGCGGTGACGGAGACAGATGTGTTGCCGGGAGCTGTGTTGGTCTCCTCGGTAGCTTTCCTGAATCCTTCAACGTCAGATGCCACAGCTTCTTTGCGGAAATCCTGGCAGCCTCATCAGTCGCACTCTTTGTAATTTCTTGCACATCTACAATGGGTTCCACCTCTTCTGGTGGAGTCGAATCTATGAGATGAAAAATGAAAGAAAAATACTTGGAGGAAATTCAAGATTCAGATCAAGTTCTAGAAAACAAAAAGGAAAAGCCAACGAGGATAAAATAGCACTTCGACAAAGGTTTACCTTGGTGGGTTTGTGGAGGAGACCTTGTTTCTTCTCCGGCAACATCAGTTGTCGTTGCTCGGTCCCCGGTAACATTAGTTGCCAACGGGTCCTCGAGCGGACAAGCTCTTCTTGGCGCTCTTCTAGAGGAGGAGTGGACCTTGTCGGCGAGTTGCTAGGCGAAGGAGCAGAAGTTGAGGGTGCCATCAAGGGATCCGTTCCTTGGTGCTCTCCTTCTAGCAAATTTCCAAGTCTCCTTGCCGGTCTCCATGATGATGGTCTCATCAATGGAGCTAGCCAGCGGGAATTGGAGGTTGACTCATGCTGGGGGCTGGAGCCGGCAACATCAGAAAGGATCAGATCTTGTTCAGTGTTTGTTGCTGCCTTGCTCAAACAACAAAAAAAACTTCCGTGATGACGTGTTTGTCACAGTAGGTCACGTTTTCTGTCATGCATGTACATCCATGACAATTTTATGATAGAATCAAGATAGTCATACATTTGTTATCGTAGAAGTGTTCCATGACAATACCAAAATTATCATCACGAAGGTGTCCAGTTCCATGACAATAAATGACGTGTCATGGAAATGTTTTCGTCAAGGGTAATCGACACATGGCATCCACCATAACGGGTCGCTGTTAAGCTATCGGGTTCTAGTTTGGATCAGATAACCCGTTAACAACCCTGACCAATGGGGATTTTCCACATGTAAAATTCTCATTCGCCGGAGGATCCACGTGTCGGCTCAGCGTTGGGACAGATGTCATCCACTCATTGTACGGGAGGCACCTATGATACATTGGCACGTGACAAGTCCCAACAGTGGCCCATTTTGGCCAAAGAGGCCGGCCCAGTCAAAATTAGCAGGCCGACCCATATAGGGCCTACTTGTGTCTGGTCCATTTAAGCCCAC
This sequence comes from Triticum aestivum, assembly GCF_018294505.1. NCBI lineage: Eukaryota > Viridiplantae > Streptophyta > Magnoliopsida > Poales > Poaceae > Triticum > Triticum aestivum. Next base: position 280,282,949 of record NC_057799.1, on the reverse strand, counting down.
GGCCCATACGAGATGTGCCAATTCAGCCCGTCAACGACCCGTTAACTATTTGACACTATTGCAGCCCATCGTCAGTTCGAACCCGTTAACAGCCCGCTATATATTTGGGCTCAATATCGGCACGATGTGGTTTCGGCCTGTTAACGACCCATTCAAGGGATGGGCCAATTTTTAGGATGTACGTCTTTCAGCCTTTTAGCGACCCATTTAAGTGTTGGGGCAATTTCCAGCCCTGTGTGTCTTTCAACCTGTTAACGGCCCATAAATGAGGTGGGACATTTGCATTCGGACCTGAGTTTTGGCCTCTTAAGGGCCCATGCGCTTCATGGTCCAATACCAGCCCGGTTTCTCTTTCGGCCTGCTAAAGACCCACAACACAGTTGGGCCATATATAGTCCGACCTGACTTTTGGCCTCTTAGTGGCCCATGCTCTTCATGGTCCAGTACAAGCCCGCTGTCTCTTTCGGCCTGCTAAAGGCCCATAGTACAGTTGGGCTATATATAGCCCGACCTTAGTATCGGCCTGTTAACGGCCCCTGAAATTGAATGGGCCCACTTATTTCCCGCTTCGATGTCGGCCTGTTAACGACCCGGGAGGTAACAGGGCCGAGCATTAACTGTTGGCTCATTTCAATTATAGCGGCCCAATAGAGCTTTCGGCCTGATTACGACCCATTAACTTAATGGGCTTGCTAAAGTTTGAACATGTATGTAGGCCCAATTAGATAACGTTGATTCCGACCCAGCTATAATTTGAGACCATTACGACGAGCAATTATGGACAGGACCAAAACCGATCAATCAAAGGACTATGAGAATTTTGGCCCCTGCGATCCCATTAGGGCAGCCCATTAAGGACAGTGGGCCGCTTCCTTCATATAGGGCCCATGACTGTTCGTGCTAACTAATAATTGCACTGCTTTTTTGGCTTCCTAGCGACCAGTTAGCTGGAATGCGAGGCGCGCTAAGCAAACGTACGGCATACAAGGAAAAACGTTGCACATCCAGCATATATTACAGTAAATTACATCCATTGTGCAATCAAAGATTGATGCCAGTGCAAATAAATGAACAGAACTTAATGATCTACAACCTCAGAATCTGCAACCTCATCGCGGATGACGCCCATAAGCATGTGAGAAAGTTCTTCCTTCTTTGCTACACTGTCTCTGAAAACATTGATCAGTTGTTGTTGCGCAAGAATGGGCACCTCTGAATCCTCCACGATTTCCATCATTGCTGCAGTGAGTAATTGGTTCACAAACATAATTTTTTTCATTGGATTCGAGACAGAGGAAACCGAACAGATTCATATCGTGATTTTAGCAGGCTTGTATTATTGATAGTGGAGAGTGTCTCGACCACTGCATCATAACATAAATTAGGAGTGGACCCGAACAGATTAATCAAGAGTTATTGCCATATTACCTGGCCTATATTTGTTGGAAACAAACAATGGGGTTGCCTTGCTGTTTTCAGAGTGTGTCTTCTTATCTTCAGCAGCTTGCACCAAATTAACACACTAGCATTTCTATCATTGGCCAGGTCAGATAATAGGAAAGCAACATTGACACAACGAACATTTGGGAAACCACACCACACCAGCCTACACAAAATTAACACAATATGGGACAACTATCATCAACCAGGTCAGGAATAGGAAAGCAACATTGACACAATGAATGATTGGGCAACCAGAACAACACTACAATTTAGTAATGTGCATGATATGAGATAGTACACTCATGCAGCTTAGTATGCAAAACTACCAGGCAGTTTTCCTTATAAAAATCAACATTGTCGCCTTTAATTATACATATTGCTACAAGTAAATTTAGATCGGATAAAGGTTGGATTCATGCCGATTAACAAAATACATGCTGATGTAAAAATTTAGTGATATATAACAGGTGCTTACATCAGCATTGCAGCACAGAGAATTCCCGGAAGATACTTTCCTTGAACACGATCCCGGTTTAGAAAGTCTATCCTTTAAGCTTATTTTCTAAAAGAGAGATGGGTAAGAAACATGTAGAAAATATGATCTGAATGCTGTAAAATTTCATCATGTGAGGATATGCACACGCTTTTTAGAATGGAGTTGACATATTTTTGCTGGACTGAAGCGGACTAGTCCTTTGGCCACTTGAATCTGCTTATTATCAGTAGGTGTTCGGTTTTTCTGTGCTGGATAAGTATCTATGAACATTGGAGTTGGTTTACTATCTCCTGGCATTTGGATCTTTTGCAAAGACCTTGTTTGTAACCCTTCAGATTCTAACATAGCCGTGTTCCCCTTGCATGCCTTATATAGAAGAATGGTGCTTCAGTTATAAAACGTGCTACGACAGAGAGATGGAATAGGTACTAAAGAATAGAAAGGCATGACATATTGACATGTATTCCCGCCATCCGGAAATAAATGGATGTGTCTAGGCGTTTTTCAGTTCTAGATACATCCATTTTTACCCATTTCCGCGACATGTAATCCGGACGGAGGAAGTATGATGTAAGAGCTAGGGATACGGCATGACAACAGAATAAAAAACACTAGTTGAATGTAAAACTGTATGATACTCCCTCCTTTCCGGTTTATAGAGCTTATCTCAAAATCATAGTTTTTCCATTTTATAAGGCTCAATTTGGTTGTTCCCCATCACAATTTCAAATTCCAAGGTGCATTAAATAATTGCATGCAAGTATTAAGAGAAAAGTGACCAATGCATGTACTTTATGCATGCATACATTGCAATTAATACATTGGTAAACATAAATTTTTGAGGAAAATAAGAGCATTAATTGGGTGCTTTTGCAAATTACAAAAAGTATTCCACCACTCACCATCTACCTTGGTTGGTGAGATTTTTGAATTGAGCCCTATAAACCGGAAAGGAGGGAGTAGCGGAATACATACAGAAAAACACTAAGGCAACATATGCATGTATGATTGGGAAACTAAGATGACATTGCAATAGACAACTAGAACATCACTTCAATGTAAAAAAACATGGTATGGTAGACAGATGAAGTACATACGGATGAATAACAATGCATAAGATATTCAGAAGCATGATGTCCAAACTAAGCAGATGGCATTGCGACAGAGTAGAATGACAGTACTTGAATTTGAAAACATGTTATCATGAACGGAATAGGTACTGAAAATCAGGAAGGCATGACATATTTACATGCATGATCTGCAGGCTAAGCACATGGCATTTCAACAGAGTAGATGCACTCCAGGACATTATATGCATGCTGTACCCATATCACGAGCCAAGTTAGAGCAAGGACCTTGTGGGGTGAATAGGATTCATCATCTTTCTGCAAGTCTTCTGAAGAACTGCCTTTACATGTTCCATCATATTGGGTATCATTGACGTCAAGTTTGTTGGCCGTTACATTGCTCCGTGTGGTTCTTGTGGATATATCAGTGCGTGCAATTATATCTGACATGCATGGAAGATAACCAGTAGTTAGATTTATGTAACGAGTGCATGTAGGAGATGACATAAATAGCAGGACTGGGCTTAACTAGCAGCAATAGGTCTCAAAAATTAAAGGGAGAACACAGATGAAAGCTACAGAATATTTATCGTTTGTACTCGAGATTAACTAGATGGCACACAAAAGTATTAAAGAACAACATGAGTAATACTAGAAGTGGTATAATACTATAATCACCAGCCTGTGGGATAGCATTGGCTGATGTATGATAACTATGGAACAACGTTACCTAAAGAACAAGTCTCTTATCTAAACTATGGAACATGGTTAACTCCTGAACAAGACTCTTAAGAGATCAACATGAATATACAATGAAATGTGATAATATATTTTCCATGCTTAGATGAATAACAAAGCCATAAATGTTGCACACAAGTAAGATGAGGGTACAACTGTAACACCCACGATGCGGCTATATCTCTCACGTGTCGAGGCACGACTTAGAGGCATAACCGCATTGTAGGTTTTGTCGCAAGAAGCGTCATCTTCACACATTCCCATGTAATGAACAAGAATGGGATAAAGAGAGTTGGCTTACAATCGCCACTTCACACAATACATTAATAAATCATACATCAATCAAATACACACATAGATCGACTACGGTCAAATCCAAATGAAAAGAAGATAACCCCAAATGCTAGATCCCCGATCGTCCCAACTGGGCTCCACTACTGATCAACCGGAAACGAAACATAGTAACGACCAAGGTCTTCATCGAACTCCCACTTGAGTTGGGTAGCATCGCCTGCACTGACGTCAACGGCACCTGCAACTGTTTGGAAGTATCTGTGAGTCACGAGGACTCAGCAATCTCACACCCGCGAGATCAAGACTATTCAAGCTTATGGGTAGGAAAGGGTAGTGAGGTGGAGCTGCAGCAAGCACTAGCATGTATGGTGGCTAACATACGCAAATAAGAGCGAGAAGAGAAGCAACGCAACGATCGTGAAGCTAGAAGTGATCAAGAAGTGATCCTGAAACTACTTACGCACAACCATAACACAAGAACCGTGTTCACTTCCCGGACTCTGCCGAAAAGAGACCATCACGGCTACACACACGGTTGATGCATTTTAATTAAGTCAAGTGTGAATTTCTCTACAACCGGACATTAACAAATTCCCATCTACCACATAACCGCGGGCACGGCTCTCGAAAGTTTATACCCTGCAGGGGTGTCCCAACTTAGCCCATCACAAGCTCTCACGGTCAACGAAGGATATTCCTTCTCCCGGGAAGACCCGATCAATCTCGGAATCCCGGTTACAAGACATTTTCGACAATGGTAAAACAAGACCAGCAAAGCCGCCTGATGTGCCGACAAATCCCGATAGGAGGCGCACGTATCTCGTTCACAGGGCACATCGGATGAGCAGTCCGTACAACTAAAACCAGGCCTCAAGTTTCCCCGAGGTGGCGCTGCAAAGGGCTCTAGTTTGGACCAACACTCGGAGGAGCACTGGCCCGGGGGGGTTAAAATAAAGATGAGCCTTGAGTCTGTAGAACCCAAGGGAAAAAGGCTTCGGTAGGCAAATGGTAAAACCAAGGTTGGGCCTTGCTGGAGGAGTTTTATTCAAAGCAAACTGTCAAGGGGGTCCCATAAATCACCCAACCGCGTAAGGAACGCAAAATCAAGGAACATAACACCGGTATGACGGAAACTAGGGCGGCAAGAGTGGAACAAAACACCAGGCATAAGGCCGAGCCTTCCACCCTTTACCAAGTATATAGATGCATTAATTAAGATAAGAGATATTGTGATATCCCAACATAAACATAATCCAACATGGAGCAATCTTCATCTTCTCCTGCAACTAGCAACACTATAAGAGGGGCTGAGCAAAAGCGGTAACATAGCCAAACAACGGTTTGCTAGGAAGAGTGGATTAGAGGCTTGACATGGCAATATGGGAGGCATGATATAGCAAGTGGTAGGTAGCGCAGCATAGCAAAAGAGCGAACAACTAGAAAGCAAAGATAGAAGTGATTTTGAGGGTATGGTCATCTTGCCTGAGATCCCGCAAGGAAGAAGAACAAGTCCATGAAGAAGACAAATGGATGTAGTCGAACAAATCCTCACAACTCCGGAACGAAACCGAAGCTAACGAGAGAAGCAACCCGGAAACAAACAAACAACATAGTAAACAACCACCACATACACATGGCATGATGCACAAACAAGTATGATGCATGTCCGGTTTAAATATGCATGGCATGGCAAAGTGCAACAAACAATACTACAAATTAGGTGGAGCTCAATATGCAACGAGTTGCATATTGACGAAACACCACATTCAAATATTTAGTTCTCTCTCGGTTATGTACCCAACAATATTAAATGTTATTAAACATGGCAAGAGGTGAAGCATAAGTAAACTAACTATTTAAGCAAGTTAAATGAGGCCGGAAACAAACAACAACAATTCCGGAAAATCCTAACATGCATATTTTGGAATTGGTACTGTTCTGCCCTAAGCCATATTTTAAAGTTGTTAAACAGCAAAATAAAGTGCACCACGTTAAACTAGGCATTTTTCTACCCCATTTACATATAAAGTTTATTAAATTCCGAGTTATGGTTAATTAGTTATGAATTAAAGCATTTTAGCATGGCATTTATGCAAAATTAAACAAACAACATTTTAAACATTTTAAACATGGATGAGAGTGGCATATTATGAAGATGAAATTCTAAGCATTTTACATATTTAAAACATTTTAATCCGATGCACCATTTGTGAGTTATTAAATGCATGATCTAGAGGGTCTTTTCTGTAAATCTGAAAACTCCTGGATAATTAGGAAATTCGCAGAACCGAAAAAAACAAGACATGGGACGAATCTGGTGCACTGCTGGGCTGAACAGGAGGGCTGTGGAGAGCTCACCCATGGGCCAAGCCCAGTTGGTGGAGAGGCTGAGGCGAGGCGCTGGGCCTTGACGCCTGGGACTTGGAGGCCGGCCACGCTGGCGCTGGACCAAGTCAACGAAGGGGCAGCGCTGGCTGTCTTGTTCGAAGCAGACGAAGCGAGCGGGCGGGCGACGCAGCAGGGGAACTTGGCGGGGCGGCGGAGAGGCGCAGGGGCTTGGGGCTCCGGCAGCTTGGTCTCTGGCGGCAGAGCGGCGACCTGGAGGCAGGGACGAGGCCGGTACTTGGCGCGGGGTCAACGCAGGAAGCAGAGGGCGAGTAGAGGAGGTCGACGCGGTCCTGTATGGCTGCGATGCAGAGGGCGACGGTGGAGGCGAGCGGCGCTGGCGAGGCGGCAGTGGCTCCGGGAACTTGACGGGGCGGTGGAGCCGCAGGTCATCGGGGCGCAGAGGAGGTCCCTGGCGGCGGGGCATGGCGAGCTCGGCATCGAGGAAGGAGGGGACCAAGGCAAGGGTCAGCGGAGCATGGGCCTGGGCGGCCGTAGTCGACCTCCGGCGAGGCAGGAGGCCTGCTGGTTCTTCCGACGAGCAGCGCTGGGACGAGGTGAGGAGGCGCTCGGGCACCTGCCCGCTGGATCGAGGGCTCGAGGAGCTCCTCTCCTTTGGTGCTGGACACACACGGGAGCCGGGAGGGGAGGCGGCTGCGAGCAGTGGGGAGCGGCTGGTGCTGCTCCGGCAGGGAGGTGGAGGCGCACGGGAGGCTCAGGGTCGAGCCTTTGCTCTCCCGAGCAAGGAGGCGGCGGGATCGAGGGGAAGCTGCGGGATGGATGGATTGGGTCGATGGGGAAAACGAGGAAGGTGGTGGCGGCATGGAGATTGATGGATGGGACAGCTCCCCTAGGTTTTAGGGTTAGGCTAGATTAGGTATGGGGTTGCTGTTTAAATAGGCAGGGCAGAAAATAGAGGGGGGTTTAGGGGCGTCCGATTATAATCGGGCGGTCGAGAATAAGTAGGCTAGAGCGTCCAATTAAGAAAACGGAGATGTTTTCTAGATGTTTGGGGATGATCCGAATCCAACGGTAACAACAAACCGGGTCGGGTACGGGACAACTTTCGGACGCGCGGGAGGGGATCGCGGGCTGACGAGAGAGGTTAGGTGGTTTGACAAGAGGGAACCGAAAACACGGTTGGTCTCGGAAGGTCAACGAACGCAACGGAGAGAAGCGACGAGCGGTAACTACAAGCGGATGCAGGTTTGAAAACAATGACGGCAACAGAGTGCCGATGCATGCGGATGATGCGATGATGAATGCAACAAACAAATAAAACACACGGCGGTTATGCAAAACATGGCAGGCGTCTGGAGCGTCGGTCTCGGGGCGTTACAGGAGGTCCCTAGCGGCGGGGCTTGGCGAGCTCGGCGTCGAGGAAGGAGCTCCGGAGCGGAGGAAAACTCCACGGCGTCCATGGCGGGGCTGACGCAGGGAGTGGCGACGGCACCAGGAACTTGGCGACTCCGGCGACGCAGAGGTGGGGGACGCCTAGACCCGTGCGACAGCGCCATGGGGAGGATTCGGTGCTGTGTCCCTGGTTCACAGAGAGGGAGAGGGAGAGCTGAGAGCTTCACCAAAGAAAAGAGAAAGGGGAAGGGAGGAGGGGTGGCTAGGACAGCCTGCTGGTTCCGGCGACTAGCGACGGCGGGGACGAGGTGCTCGGGGAGCCCCTCGGGCACGAGAGGAGGTTGGAGTCTCGGCGCTCGCGGCACAGGGGCGCACGAAGGAGGGGGTCGAGGTGGCTGGTTGGTTTGATTGGATGGAGGAGGAGATGGATGGTTCGGTGGTGGCTGGATTGGATCAGGCAAGATCCCGAGGAAGGAGGAGGCTGGTCAGGGAAGGATCCCGAGGAACATGCGAGAGTGGGTGGCGGCGCAAGGGGGAATAGGGTTAGGCTAGGGTTAGACTGATTTGGGTAGGTGGGTGGACTATATAAAGGGAAATAGAATTAGGTTAGGACCCTCCGATTTAAATCGGACGGTCGAGAAAAATATAGGTTGGGAAGTTCAATTAAGAAAAAGGAGATGTTTTATAGATGTTTGGGGATGATCCGGACCCAACGGTGATGACTGAGCGGGTCGGGTTCGGGACAGGTTTCGGACGCGCGCGAGAAGGGGTTTTGTGCATTGTGCAGAGAGGCTCAAACGGCCGGACAACAAAAGAACGGTTGGTCTCGAAAGGGACAACGAAGGCAACAGGGAGAAGCAGGAACTACGAACGGACCACGAGTTTAAGAAAACATGCGGATGCAAATGATGACATGATGAATGCAACAAACAAATAAATATACGCGACGATCACGAAGAACATGGAAAGCGTCTGGAGCGTCGGTCTCGGGGCGTTACAACACTCCACCACTACAAGAGGATCTCGTCCCGAGATCTTGGATGGCACCGGGGAGAAACGGAAGAGGAACAGGTAAAACAAGTTGCTTCTTTGACAAACGAGTGAAACCAATGACCCTTGAGAGGTTGAAAACTTGAACGAAGAATACGACAGAGTTGAACAAAATTGAGAAAACTCTGGTAGAAAAGAGAAACAAGGAATAGCATATGAATCTTGGAGGTTGCAAAGCTATGAATGACGAGTACAATGGACAAGAAGGAATCGGAACCACTCTGGTTGAAACAAGATAAACAAGGAATAAGGAAGAACAAATTCGGACAGCACTCCGGTTGAAAAGAGATGCAAGACTTGATAAGATAAAAAGAACTTGAAGAGATGACACAACACTCCAGTTAAATGGAAAAGCACGAAAAGAACACGATCTTGACAAAACAAGAAGATGGGTCGAAGAGAGCAATATCACAATGCCTCCGGTAGAAATGAAAGAATGCAATGAAAAGAATGGAGAAGAAAACAACATGTTCTACCTTAAGTGAATTTGAGAGAGCATCCTTAAAATAAGGATAGAACGGAGTTGTTGAAAAATCAACAAAGAAAGCATATGCTCTTCGTGTGCTTATGGAGACATCTCAAAACTTGAGGTGAAATTCTGCCACTAAAGAAAACAATTGCTTGCTTGAGATCAACGAAGAGATGAAAACTTCTCTCGCCGAGAGGATAGGAGAAAACTTGGATCATTGATAGACACCACAATTAGCAACATTCCTTCGAGAAGGCTTTAAGTGAAATCCATACCAAGATAACTCCAACAAAGAGATTATTATGGGTTGAAACAACTCATGGATGAAGAAAATATGATGGGTTTAAATATCTCATTCTTGACAACTTGTGAATCATGAAACATGAAGAAAATTATCAAGAATGACATAACACCACGTCAAAAGATAAGAGAGAAAGAATTGCACTTCGGAATGCAAGATGAAGAATGCGTGAAAGCCTCAAAACAAAACATGTGTTGAACACCATGTTTATTTTGGAGTATAGGTTAGCGGATCATAACTTCGAGAAAAACTTGAAGAACAATTGGAGAATGATTGAAATCTTGACAAACCACCATGTAGAGTCTCCATGAAGAACTCCGATAATAAAAGGATGATAGAAAGAAAGAGAAGTTGAAAGTACAAGGTGAAGCCTTGCAGTGATAAGATGAAGCTTTGAAATGATATAACCGAGAAAACTTGGAACTCCGGAAAGAAAGATGAACAAATGAAATCAAGAATTTTGATGAACCTCCGGAATAAGGAATTGAATTTACTCGATGAAACAAGAATAAGAATTACATTATGCTCATCCTTCACCAATTAAATTGATGACAAGCAATGGATTTGGCATACTACTTATTCTCGTAGAAAGGATTAAGATAGATATGGCGCAAACTTGGGAAGGTCTTCAATGAACCACCGGTAGGATTGGAAGGAACGGATGATTCTATATGATAACGAAGGAAGAGAACTCTTGAACGAACCACTGTAAGAATTGGAAATGAAAGTAGCAAAGGCACAATTCACCGGGAAGAATTAGAAAAATGAATAAAGATACTTGACGGAATATAAATATATGAGAACGGAGAGATCACGAACTGACTAGGGAATACTTGAGCGGTGCACCATAAGATTTGGAGAACGAGATCCGAAAGCTGAGAATGAATAATTCCGAGATGATGAGATCAGGAGAATCAAACTGAAAAGACTCTTGAATTGCTCCGGATGGGTGAAAAGAATTCTCACAATCAAAAACAATTATGAGAGGATGGCATCAAGCTTGAACTACGCATCTTTGGAAGTACGGGTAAGGATTTGGAGGAAAAATTCTTCTTCGGTCTTCAAATGTTGAGAATGATGATGAGAAACACCACCATGAATTATTGAGGCACTCCGGAACCATGAAGAATAGAAAGGTTGAATCAACAATGAAAAGAATTTGAAAGATCTTGGAGAAAGACATATGACTGATGATAATTCATTCTTACGTCAAACTTTGCAAGAATTTGGGAATCGCTCCGGATAAATTAGAAGAGTCAGGTAAGATCCTGGAAAAGACCTGTGGGTTAGGGCCCACTCAAAAGAAACACCGTTGGAATGATTTTTAAAAGAAACACAGTTGAATGTAAAACTATATGATACTCCCTCCTTTCAGGTTTATAGAGCTTATCTCAAAATCATAGTTTTTCCATTTTATAAGGCTCAATTTGGTTGTTCCCCATCACAATTTTAGATTCCAAGGTTCATTAAATAATTGCATGCAAGTATTAAGAGAAAAGTGACTAATGCATGTACTTTATGCATGCATGCATTGCAATTAATACATTGGTAAACATAAATTTTTGAGGAAAATAAGAGCATTAATTGGGTGCTTTTGCAAATTACAAAAAGTATTCCACCACTCACCATCTACCTTGGTTGGTGAGATTTTTGAATTGAGCCCTATAAACCGGAAAGGAGGGAGTAGCGGAATACATACAGAAAAACACTAAGGCAACATATGCATATATGATTGGGAAACTAAGATGGCATTGCAATAGACAACTAGAACATCACTTCAATGTAAAAAAACATGGTATGGTAGACAAATGAAGTACATACGAATGAATAACAATGCATAAGATATTCAGAAGCATGATGTCCAAAATAAGCAGATGGCATTGCGACAGAGTAGAATGACAGTACTTGAATTTGAAAACATGTTATCATGAACGGAATAGGTACTGAAAATCAGGAAGGCATGACATATTTACATGCATGATCTGCAGGCTAAGCACATGGCATTTCAACAGAGTAGATGCACTCCAGGACATTATATGCATGCTGTACCCATATCACGAGCCAAGTTAGAGCAAGGACCTTGTGGGGTGAATAGGATTCATCATCTTTCTGCAAGTCTTCTGAAGAACTGCCTTTACATGTTCCATCATATTGGGTATCATTGACGTCAAGTTTGTTGGCCGTTACATTGCTCCGTGTGGTTCTTGTGGATATATTAGTGCGTGCAATTATATCTGACATGCATGGAAGATAACCAATAGTTAGATTTATGTAATGAGTGCATGTAGGAGATGACATAAATAGTAGGACTGGGCTTAACTAGCAGTAATAGGTCTCAAAAATTAAAGGGAGAACACAGATGAAAGCTACAGAATATGTATCGTTTGTACTCGAGATTAACTAGATGGCACACAAAAGCATTAAAGAACAACATAAGTAATACTAGAAGTGGTATAATACTATAATCACCAGCCTGTGGGATAGCATTGGCTGATGGATGATAACTATGGAACAACGTTACCTAAAGAACAAGTCTCTTATCTAAACTATGGAACATGGTTAACTCCTGAACAAGACTCTTAAGAGATCAACATGAATATACAATGAAATGTGATAATATATTTTCCATGCTTAGATGAATAACAAAGCCATAAATGTTGCACACAAGTAAGATGAGGGTACAACCTATCTGGCTGCCATCCATAGGAGTGAGCATCATGTGCTGACTTGTCGATGGCCCTGCAGTTGTTGTGGCTGTCCATGTTGGGCAGGCAGACGATGCTGGGAACTGTTGAGTGGGGACTATAGCTCCCTTCTGATGTATGCTTCCCTTGTTAGAGCAGCTGCGGTGAGAAGGAAGACGGTGTGGCTGATGATGCACAAAACAAATAATGTTAAGAACGACACATATCTCTGATCAGAAGAAATACCCTAAGAGATCAACAGTAAGGTACGAGAGTGGTCACACGTCTGAAAACTAAATTGGGGTCACACAATTTTATTTTATTTTGGTACTGTCCGATCTATGCCGGATGGCTTGATGGCCGTCTTGTGCCTCCCGGCTGACACTGTTCAGAATCTTCCCCGAAGAGCCGGCGACCACCGGCAGAGCAGCCTGCCTCCGCTGTCCCTCACCGCGAGAGCTCTGACCAAAACCCCGCTCCCCACCCCACCGCACTGCCGTGGTTGCGCCGCCCCGGCCAATCCACAAAGACTCGCCGTCATCTAGATCCGGTGGCGGCAGTACCTTCAACCCAAACAATTCTAAGAAAGCCACCTAAGCGCTCCTTCCGCGGTGAACTTGCGCCCCCGCACCCTTATGATAGACACTAGCCAACCGACAGCCTAGGAGCTCCGCCGCCTCGAGGGGTGCTGCTTCCCATTGGGAATTGATTGGCATAGAATAAAAATTCAGACGACTGACACCGAAATAAAGTGATTTAAGATGAGTGTACGACCTATCTTGCGGCCCGGCAAAGTAGGCAGCTCCAGCTGCTGAGTCGGTGAGGCCAGCGCGGTTGCTGGCTCCCAGCGGCAGGAAAGCAGATATGTCGCGACGGTCGACGTCTACGGGGAAGTAGCACCGGGTCCCTGGACGGATCCGAAGTTGGAGCCGTTCTGGTGCTGTGCACAACGGCGGGGGTGAATCGGCTCCGATACGGTCCATGCGGTCATCGTCGAGGCAGCTCCTGCAGCACGGAGTAAGAGGCACATGACCCAGTGCATGATGGCAAACGGACAACGTCTCCAGTATTGTGGAGGAAGGCGGCGGTGAATTTGGTGCGGTGGGGGGCGCCATGGAGGAGGGGCTAAGGTTTCATGGCTGGGGAGAAGGGAGCTTCCGGGGAGAAGGTGATTTGGCGCCCATGATGTATGAATGGGGAATTGGGAGGGGCAACCATGTCTTACGGACGTATTTGCCTAAAATGGGGGGAGTTACAATTCTACCCCTGCCTTTAGGCTTATGGGCTTGGGTCTGTGTCTTGAGGGCCATGGATAGTAGAGTAACTTTGCTTCTCCCAAAATAGTGGGCGCGAGTGATTTCGGGCGACGAGGTCGTGTTTTGAAATAGTGGGCATGAGCGATTTTGGGCGTGTTTTGAAATAGTCGGCGTGAGCGATTTCGGCTGAGGAGAAGGTGTTTTGCCGCCCATGGTTTATGAATTATTCGACACTGTCATTTCAGCCGAGGAGAAGGCGTGCTTGGATGAAGTTACGAACCTATCCTCGATGTACAACGGGCCAATTGATGTGTGTTCCACATAGGCCGGTAATTTCGCGTCTCCCATTTATTTGCTCGGGCAAATTCCACTGAGCAGAGGGTGTTTAGCGGTTTGTTCAAATTTTGGGAGAACGAACATCCACTTCTACCTTACCAAGTCGATTCGAATGGCCAGCAATTTGGCTGAGCCAGTTTAAGTATGGAATCGGAGTGTTCCATTTCAAAAAAAGTCGATTCGAATCAAATTTTGAAATATTAGCTTACCACTTCTTTTTTAGATGGTGAGGTGATGCTCAGGACTAATGTGTTTTTACATGCTTGTTGCTAACGATTTACTATATGACAAATAGTTGACCCAGTCATAAACAGGAATCAAACCCAAAATGAAATATCTCGATTCAATGAAATAACTCGTTCACCAGGTCAAAATAGTGAACTAAATCCAAAATTGAACACCTCAATTGAGTAGCATGTTGTATTATAGTACTCCGCATGTTGTATTATAGTACTCCATGAACCTATTGAAAGTCAAATTAATGAACTTGTTTGATACGCATATCTCCGTTCATGTGTGGATTGCAGACAACATGTTCTCCAATTCAAATATTTGAATGCAAATTTATATCGAAACATGGTTTGTATCAGTCTTTGATGCATAATTCTCTCTCTCCCGGACTCATGTTCTCTCTCTCACCGACAATCTTCAATTCTATCGCACGCATCCAAACACAAACCTTGTCGGTCCCTCTCCCTCTCCCTCTCTCTATCTCTATCTATCTATCTCTCTGTGTGTGTGTGGGGGGGTCTTTCTAGTTCGCATGCACACTCCATGTATAGGTCTCTCTGGCACACAATGTATGATTCTCTAGTCCAAGCTAAATATCTAGGGTGCACTCATCGTACGGACACAAATTCCCTAGCTCGTTGCCCGTAACTCTCTCACGCACCACTCTGCCGTCTCAGAGCTCCTCCCCCCTCTCTCTCTCTCTCTCTCTCTGTCTCCCTGGGTCACACATACACATGGATATCTCACTCACACTCGATAGACCCATCTAAAACTCTCTCTCCCCTCGTCCTCTCTCCATATCACACTTACACACACACACACAATTTCATGCCTAGCTAAGTATGATTGTCTCTCACTCAATTGTAGGCACACGCAGTCCCCCTATGTATATGACTAATTCTTAGTCTGCATCATAAACATATGCATTGTATCTTTTCCTCACTTGGTGTATCTCAATTTCTCTTGGGGCATCTTTCTATCGCACACACACCTCATCCCTTGATCTCCCACCCATATAGTCCCCTCACGATCTCGAGGGGATCTCTCTATCACAAACACACCCTCTCTCCCTCCCGATGCATCCATCTTCTCCATGCGTCCCTCTCGACCTCTGTCCCTTGTTGGCCAGACCTCTATTGGACATATGCTATAGGGGTGTCTCTCTCCGTTGCAAACAATCATGCACTAGCTATCTTTGTGTATCTCCTCACCTCACTTTTTTATCTTGGAGATGCATGCATGATATGTTTGCATAAGAACACACTCTCTCTCTATTTTATCGTTTGTTGTCCCTTTCTCTTTCACACACACACACTCTTTTTGCACACTCACTCATTCTCCTTCACACGCACTTGATCTCTCTCGACTTAGGTACTCTCTTCGGTCCATAGCATATAGATTTATTGGAAAGTCAAACATCACATAGTTTGACCAGGTACGTGGAGAAAAACATTTACATCTAGAACGACAAACATATATCATTAGATTCATCATGAGACGTAGTTTCGTATGATGTATATTTGGTATTGTAGATATAAATAATATTTGCGTAAACCCGGTCAAAGTTTCCAAAGTTTGACTTCTAAAAAATTTGTATGCACTGCATTATTGAACAGATGGAGTATCTCTTCCCCCCTCTTAGCTATCTAACGCACCACTCAGCCGTATCGGGGCTCCTCTATCTCTCTCAAACTTTATATCTCCCTGGTTCACACATACACATATCTCGCTCACGCTACATAGACCCATCTAACACTCTCTGCCCTTGTTCTCTCTCTATGTGTCATGCACCCCCCTAAGTACCATAATCCCTCACTCTATCATAGGCACACGCACTCCCCCTAAGTATGACTATCTCTCACTATCCATCAGGAACACACTTATTGTGTCCTTCCATCCGTACGTCTATCTTGATATCTCTCGGGGTATCTTCTATCGCGCACACACCTTGTCACTCAATCTTCCACCCATGTAGTCCCATCACGATCTCCAGGGGATCTCTCTGTCACAAACACACACTCTCTCCTCCCCATGCCTGCATTTTCTCCACATGTCTCTCTCGACCTCTCTCCCTTGTTTGTCAGACCTCTCTTGGCCACATGCTAGGGGTCTTTCTCTCTTAGTTACAAACAACCACACACTATCTCCTCACCTCGCTTCCGCTGTCGAAGATTCATGTGTGATATGTTTTCACAAGACACACACGCTTTTTCTCTACTTTATCGTGTGTTGTCCATGTCTCTTTCACACACACACACACTTTTTACTCACTCTTTCTATTTCACACACACACACTCTCTCTAGTTAGGTATTCTCTCACGTCCATAAACATATGGATGTTTTGAAAAGTATATGTGGAGAAAAACATTTACATCTTGAACGATCATTAGATTCATCACAACATGTACTTACTTCATACTCTCATTTATCTTCGGTATTGTGGATATAAGTAATTTCTTTATAAACTTGGTCAAAGTTTCAAAAGTGCGGGCATCGCATTGATAGAGCGACAACGAACGAGAGAGAGAGAGAGAGAGAGCGAGAGCAAGAGAGAGCGAGAGCTTCTGCCGCGCGTCACTCCGACGCCGACGTCCACCCCCACCCGCCGTCGGCCACCCCTTCTCCCCCCTTCCTCCCCTCTGCGTGTGGGCGATGCGCCATGGCCTCGAGCCCCAACTCGGTGGCTGCGCCATCTCACCGTGCAGGGGACCGGTCGGTGGTGTCCGGGCTCGGCATCTCCTCGTGCTCGGAGTCGTCCAGCGCCATGGGCGGCCATGAGGTCTCATCGGGGACGCGTCGTGTCGTGGGCCTGGGCGTCGGTCCTGCGGTCGCTGGCGCTGGGACGGGCGGTCACCGACAGGTGGCGCCTTGGGCTCCGGCCCTGCTATCCAAGAAGACTCTGTGGAGGCGTCGTCAAGATCGGGATCTGCAGGCCCTGCAGCAGCACCCCCGCCCACCTTCATCATCCCCGCGCCGTGAGATGTCTCCGGACATGGAGGGGCTCTGCTTCCGGTGCCTCCGTGAGGGCCACTTCCGGCATGACTGTACAAACCCCATCGTGTGCATCAGATGCGGCGAGGAAGGGCATGGCACCAGGGGCTACAAGCGGCCTCGCAGTCCTACCTCGGAGGCGGAGCTTCATCGTCAAGTGGTGGCCATGGTGGCATGGCGCACTTCCCGGTCCGCAACCCCCTCAAACAGCACGCTTCCGCCATCATCGCCTCTCCCGTTGCTGGCCCCGATGGAGGCTTGGCCGCGGCTTGGCGCGCGTCGCCCTCTCCCCACGGCCCCAAGACTGCAGCTGCAGATGGACACGTCCATGGGGCCGTCAGAGTTGTGCATCGTCCGTTGAACTTAGGCCATGGACGACCTGGAAAGGCGCCTCCAGCTCACCATGGTGGTGTACGCGGGCGAAGCTCGGAGGGAGATCTCGCTGGAGTTCGTGATTGAGGCGCTTCAGGACAAGGTGGGTATTCTGGCGGAGAGGATGTTGATCCACCGCCACCGGCCGGAGAACTTCCCCGTCGTCTTTGCGCGGTCGGAGGGCAGGAACATGGTGAGCGCCATGCCAGTGTTGGAGCACAGGGGAGTTCGACTGTACTTTAGGCAGTGGATCCGACAGGCTCAGGTTATTCATGTGGCGTTTCAGTTCAAGGTTAAGATCGTGATGGAGGGGATTCAGCCCAATGCCTGGGAGCGGGAGGTGGTAGAGACCTTGCTGGGGTCGTCCTGCTTGGTGGACATGATCGAGCCGGAGATGAGCTCCTGTTTGGACCTCTCGGCGTTCAAGTTGACTGCGTGGTTGGCGCAGCCAAAGGAGATACCGTCGCTGTGGTGGCTGGCGGTGCCGGAGCCGGGGTTGAGGTCGCCATTGATGGAACCGACTCTCCTGCAATACAAAGTGCTAATCTACATTGATGAGATCTCCGACCACACTGCGGTAGACGAGCCTCTGTTCTTGAGAGCGTCTTCGGGGAGTGAACAGAGTGGTTTGCCAGACGATCCGGATGCTTCGGGCATGGGTGGAGGCAGAGGAGCCACGACAGTACGTAGAGATTGGCGATTCGGAGTGCGGGATGAGAGGGGAAGCGGCGGAGCTGCTGGCGGCATTGCCCGTGGCGGTGGTGCAGGACGGGTGATGGACGCCACGGTGATGAACGGAGAAGAACAGGATTAGAAGCTACCCCACATGCAACTGACACCAGGGGGCCCACCTTGCAAGTTCGGGGCGGTGCATGAGAGAATCTCCATCAGACCATCTGCTTTTGACCGTTTGACTAGACCGGCAGTGGCGCAGCCAATGGAATCGCCCAGGCAGGAGCAGATTTTGAACGCAGGGGCGGGGTTAGCTGGAAGTGGTGGTGTGGTGGGGAACCAGAGGGCTACAATCATTGCGCCTACCGCCAGTCAGGAGAGGACCGTTGTGCAGGTGGAGACAGCGCGGTTGCTGTGGCCGGAGGGGCAATCCCGAAAAAAGAGGCGGGCCAGGCAGTGGAAGGATCAGCTGAGATAGCGACGAATGATGCCTTGGGGCCCGTGCTGCCGGCTGCCAGACGCGAGATAACCACTGGTGGGAAAAGTGGGGTCGAGGTTGGGGATCCCATGGAACTGGTGCCATTGGATGGGTGCGTGGATCCGGTCAGGGAAGTGGTGGTACCCATGAGCAGGCCATCCACTGACTTGGAGGATGCGCCCGCCTATCCTACCACAGCGAGGATGGACCAGGCATCGATGCTGGGGGATAAGGACAAGCACATGGAAGGATCGGTGGAGGGAAAGGATGAAGCAACGGACGAGGCCAAAGGGAGTGGGACCGAGCAACAGGAGATGGGGGAATCTTCACCAGGGAGACCACCAATGAGTGCTGCATGCTTGCCCATGCATGATGGGACGTCCCCATGCACGGGAAGTGGGCACGTAAACACTCTGTTGGCGCCAGAAGGATCGGAGCAGCAAGCCTTGGTTCTGCACAATGGCACGGAAGAAACGGTGGGTATGACCGCGCATGAAGCCGTGGCATACAACAAACTAAAGGGTTTCTACTCCAACATTATCAAGAAGTTGGTGCCTCCATTGCTTAAGGAAGTGCAAGCGGCTAAGCTGAGGCCGAAAGCGACACCTTTCACCCCCAAGCGCACAACACGGGCAACAAAGAAGACCACTGCTAGCCGAACCAAGGACAACCCAGCAGAAAATGTGTTGTTACATGCACTTGGGATGGTGCCGGAAGATATGGTGGTGGATGTTGGGATGGTGCACGAACTGCAGGCTTTGTTTGATTCGCCATTGCAGGAGCAGCACATCCGGATTATCGCGGGGCTGTTTGGCAAGGCTTTGCCGGCAACACATGATGTGGAGGAAAGCAACACGGTGGTGCTGTGCTCGCATTAGGGAGTTAGTTTGGTGGTTGGTGTATACTCCCTTGATGGATATACACCCGCAGGTGTTGTGCTGGAATGTGAGGGGCCTTAACAATCCAGCCAAAGGAAGGCCGTTCGGGAATTTGTGGAAACGGTGAAGGTGAACTTGGTTTGCTTCCAAGAAACTAAAATGGATGTAATGGATCAATATGCTGTAATGCAATGTTTGGGGCCATCATTTGATGGCTTTGCGTATGTGCCGACGGTGGACACATGTGGTGGTATTCTTTTGGCGTGGGATGGCTCGGTGTTAAAGGTGGAGAACATCATGCTCAATACTAATTTCCTCACGGGCAGGGTGGATGCCAAGATGGTTGGAACCTTGGTGGATCACTGTGGTGTACGGGCCACAGGGAGATGAGAGGAAAACACAATTATTGCAAGAGATCAAGGATTGGCGTGGGGGGTGCCCGGGGCCTTGGATGTTTCTAGGTGAATTTAACATGATCATAAGAGCCACGGACAAAAGCAACTCCAACATAAACATAAGGATGATGGGTCGATTCTGAGATTTTGTGGATGACCATGAGCTAAAGGAAATGTACATGCACGGACGGAGATACACGTGGTCCAACGAAAGGGAAACACCCACCTTGACGAAAATTGACAGGGTTTTCATGATCGTGGATTGGGAGCTCGATAACACAGAGTAGCTGCTACAGGCGCTATCCACTGGTGTATCGGATCATGCACCGTTACTGCTCACTACTAGTGCCAGTTTTTTCCCTAAGCGGCGCTTCTGGTTCGAGATGTTTTGGACAAAACTAGAAGGGTTTGATGATGTGGTCAAGGAGGCATGGACGTGCAGCGAGGAGATAGTTGACCCGTACAAAAGAATCGATGCCCTGCTCAGGAACACAACGAGCTATTTGCAGGCTTGGGGGCAAAAGAAGGTGGGCAATTTCAAGCTGTTGATGAGGGTGGCAAACTGGGTGATACATAGGCTGGACATCGCACAAGAGGGGAGGGCGCTGGAAAGAGAGGAACTGTGGCTGCGTCGAAGCTTAAAACAAACTCTCCTAGGACTGGCTGCGCTGGAGCGTACCATTGACCGTCAAAGATCAAGAATGAAGTGGCTGAAGGAAGGAGATGCTAACATGAAACTTTTCCAGGCTTTTGCTAATGGGCGTCCTGCAAAGAACTTCATTACGCATATCAAAAGAGAGGGGGTTATCATTTCGGATCAGGAGCAAAAGGAGGATGCTTTCTTCCAGGCATATGAGAGATTAATCAGGCAGGAGAAGGCAAGAGAACAGTCCCTGGACCTGCAGTTCCTAGGGGTGCAGAATCATGATCTCCGGGAGTTGGAGGAAATTACCACCGAGGAGGAAGTATGGGCTATCATTAAGGAGCTCCCCCCTGAGCGCGCTCCTGGACCAGACAGATACATTGCAGCTTTCTATCAAAGAGCTTGGCCAATCATTAAGAAGGATGTCATGGCCATCATGCTGAAGCTTTACGTTGGGGATGGAAGGGGATTTGGGAAGCTGAATAAAGCACATATTATCCTCATCCCTAAGAAGCCAGACGCGGAGGAGATTTGCGATTTTTGGCCTATTAGCTTGACACATAGCATGCCCAAGCTGTTTGCCAAAGTTCTTGCTAACCGGCTCTGAAAACAGATGCACATGATTGTTGAAGCCAACCAATCAACTTTCATCAAGGGTCGGCACCTACACAACAACTTCCTCCTCGTAGGACAAGTGGCTAGGAAGATCCACGCACGTAAGATGTCCGGAGTGTTTCTGAAACTTGATATCTCAAGGGCTTTTGACTCTTTGTCATGGCCTTTCCTCTTCTAGGTCATGACTGCCAAGGGGTTTGGCACGTGCTGGAAGACTTGGGTGGCGATCTTACTGCAATCTAGAACCACCAAGGTAATTGTCAACGGCGTGGCTGGGAAGAGTTTTGGGCACGAGTGTGGGCTGCGTCAGGGTGATCCTATTTCACCGCTGCTCCTTGTCATCACAATGGATGTTCTGACGAGGCTCATACAGAGAGCTATGGAGAATGGCGTTCTGAGCTCTTTCCATGGAATCATGGCCATGCAAAGAATCTCAATATGTGCTGATGACATGGCCTTGTTTATCAAACCTTCTACCATGGATCTGAGTTTTGTGAAGGAGGCTTTGAAAGCATTGGGTGAAGCATTTGGGCTAAGGGTGTCGGCCATTGTGATTAGGGGAGACTTGGAGGACAGACAGAGGGTGGCTACGCTCCTTCAGTGTGACTTAGCGGAGTTCCCGTGTAGGTACCTCGGCCTACAACTAGCTATCAAGAGCTTGACGCGCGTGGAATGGCAGCCCATGCTGGACAAAGTAAGGTACTTTGTTCCCGCATGGCAAAGGGGGCTGATCCAACGACTTGGTCAATTGATTCTGGTGCAATCTATCATCTTCGCCGGGCCAGTCCATCACCTAATGATTGCGGAGGCCCCTGCCTGGGTGTTTGAGGAGATCAACAAATGGATGAGGTCGTTCTTTTGGGCTGGCAAGGATAAGGTGAACGGGGGGAATGCCTCGTCGCGTGGGACAAAATATGCCGACCTAAGTGCTACAGAGGGCTTGGTGTGAAGAACTTGCAATAACAATCCCTGGTGCTCAGGGTCAGATGGGAATGGCTAAAGCGCATGGAGCCAGCGAGGCCCTAGCAAGGATTACCGATGATCGAAGACAGGTTAGCAAGAGAGGTGTTTGACAGTTTGGTTCACATCACAGTTTGCGTGGGCGACAAGGTGTTGTTTTGGTGGGACCGGTGGATTCACGAATATGCAGTGGCTGACATAGCCCCGCTCCCACTTGGAACGGTCCACACAAGGGTGATCAATACTACAACGGTGCAACAAGCGCTTCTCAACGACAGATGGATGGAGGATTGTCAAATAGAGATCGCTTTCATGGCCCAAATGCAATGCATGCATCTTTGCCATGCAGTGGCGACAGTGTACAGAAACGGGACCGAGCAGGATGCTTTTACGTGGACATGCTCACCTTTGGACAATACTCTGCTAAATCAGTATATAGTAGTCTATGCAACGGGTGGCCCAAGTCACCCCTAGATAAGTGTGTTTGGCGGAGCTGGGCCCCTCTAAAGTGTAAGCTCTTTGTCTGGCTGGCGATGCAGTACATGATATGGACGTCGGACAGAAGGGCTAGGAATGGACTTCAGGATGAGAGCTCAGCATGTTACACTTGCCTGCAGGATGAGGACAATGGTCATCACATCCTCCTACAGTGCCCGTACGCTCGGGAGGTTTGGTACACCACATGGGACACTCTGCTGATTAATACCCCTCCCTCGCTAATCACTGAGACTACCTTGGAGTGCTGGTTACGAGCGAGGAAGAGTTTTCAAGGGCCGGACAGGAGAGGTTTTGACACCACGGTCACTGCGGTTCTCTGGGCTTTGTGGAAGCAAAGGAATGCAAGAGTCTTTAATAGGGTGGAATAGCAAAAAAATCCTTCGGAGCTAGTCACCTGTACGTTAATAGAGATAGCAGAGTGGTGGCAAGCGGCAGGCGGTGTTGGTGGGTTACAACGTTTTGTGAGGAGTTAGCCTAGGTGTAGCTTGGGTGGTGTTGGTGTTGGGATAATCGTGTGTGCCGAATGTTCGCATTCGCGCCACACATCTTGTAATTACGCTTTCTTCATCTTCTATAAAAATATGGTACGCCTTTGGCGTACTCCCGAAAAAAAAGTTTCAAAAGTTTGACTTTAAAAAAATATTGGAACTACATTATCGAACGGAGGGAGTAGCTCTTTCTCTCTCTACTATCTCTCACAGGCCTGCCCTCTCACTCGATCTCTCTTTACCAAGGGATTATACGGTGACTGTGTCAGCGTATAGCTCCGTATATTGTTTAGTTGACTGGTCAACCAGTCCACATGCTGCCTTGTCAGCTCGTGTTCTCTATCTTCGTGTGCTGGCCCATGTGGCAGTGGGTGAAAATAAGTAAACTAGAGGCCCATATGACATGCGGTGAAGTAAACAAAGTTGAAACCACTCGTGATAGCAACCCGCACACTAATAAATTGAGGGCACACTTCTTCCGCGTGAAGGACGCACTCGTGCACACTTCACCACTGTGCAGCGGTATGCACACAAGGACGCACTCGCGCACACCCAGCACACAATACACACCAACACACATGTACACCAGTGTCCCCGCCGGCTGCGATGGACAACAAGGAAACCAACAAGCGGAGGCGGCTCGAGCCAAAACCGCATCCGGCGAGCCTGGACTTCATCAGTAGCCTCCCCGACGACATGCTGCGCGTCATCATCGGCCTCCTCCCCACGAAATTTTGCCGTGCGGACCACCATGCTCTCCTGGCGGTGGCACCCCCTCTGGCGCCACGTCCCCCTCAACCTCACCGTCAACAGCTGCCTCTACGAAGGGGATTGCAAATGCATGGCCGCAGTCAAGATCCTTTCATCGCACCCTGGGCCAGCCAGACGCCTTGACATCCGCATGTTCAGTACCAACTGCAAGGTCGAAGACAAGTTCGACGAGTGGTTCTTATCCCTCGCCCTAGATCAGCTCAATGAGCTCAGGTTTGAAGCTGGACGATGTCGCTCTCTGCCGCCGTCCCGGCTCCTCCTCACGCCAACGCTGCGCCGTGCCAGCTTCAGCTCCTGCTATTTTCCCTAGATGAATGCCGCGCCCGCCCTTCTTCTCCCTCAACTCAAGCAGCTCGACCTCTTCAACGTTGGCATCTTGAAGAAGGCTATGGAGCTCCCGCTCCGCAGCTGTACTACGCTCGAGTACCTTCGTCTTCGGTAGATCCACGGGTTCATTAGCCTCCACATCGCCTCGACGAATCTTCGATGGATTTATGTGTCTTGCTGGCCCCACAACAAGACATCAATTGGGAAGAGATCACTCTAGCTGTTCCACGTTATGGTCATTGAGAATGCTCCTTTCCTTGAGAGATTGTGTGTATCTGATCTAGAAGGACCAACAAAAATCAGGGTCATTTACGAGTCGAAATTGACAACGTTGGTGTACTCGTCTGCCAAATTCTCCGAACTCTTTATTGGATCCATCGTTCAGGTACAACACTCATCTTCTTCTCTGTCTTCTTGAAATTCACATTTTTAAATTTCGTCTTTATGTATTTACGACTGTCATCCAGAAAATGATTCCCACAAGCTTGACCCAATCTGTGCGCACAGTGAAGATCTTGGCAATAAAATCTATTGGCCCTAATCTCGATCAAGTTGTTGGATTCCTTACATGCTTCCATGCACGGAGAAGCTACTCATCGAGGTAAAACTTCTTTCCTATTAGTAAACGGTAATCACAACGTAGCTTAACTTTTTCGTAATTTTCCCAAATTACGATGACAAGTGTAGTGTTCAAAACTGCATCTACGCACTACACCGAAAGAAATGTTTTTAGTATTTTTTCTCATGTGATCACCTGCATTGTTTTTGTTGTTGTACTAGTAACCTAGGCTAGTCATAGTGGCAAGTAACTTAGACTAGTAACTCTATGGTTAGCCTAAGAGCAAGTACTACCTCCGTCCTGGTTTACTCTTCGTATTTTGTAGTATCAAAATTTGACCATAGATTTAACTGACAAAATGTTAATGCATGTCACTAAAAATTATATTGTTGGATTTGTATTTGAATATAATTTCAAATGGTATAATTTTCGGTGACATGCATTGGCATTTTCTTAGGTAAATCTATGGTCAAAATTTTACAGTAAATACAAGGTAGTACAAAAGTGGGAAATAACGGCCCTCCACTATGTAGGCCAAAACACATGCCAAATTCACTTTTGATGCATTTGGCATTGATGCCCTCCATTGCTCACCTGGTGCCCCAATCTGGATCACCTACTTTGCTCCGGTGCCAAATTAACTCACGCAATGAAAAAACACTTGCGTGGGAGAGGGAGAGGACCGAGGCAATAAAAACACTTGTTTGGGAGAGGGAGAGGCCGGTGTAGTTGGTTTGATTGATTTGTTTATACGTGTGGGTCTGTGTGCACAGCAGTGCAACTCTCTCACATTGCTAGAGCGGTGCCAAAATCTTCTAATTTACCTCGATGCGTATTATGTGGCATACTTTTGAGAAATATGGCATCGGCCACATAGTGGAAGGCAACAAATGCCCAAGCTCTTCACATGCTCCTAGGTAAATGAGAGGAAAAGAAAGAAAGATAGAGTGAAAAAATATCATTAG
Organism: Triticum aestivum; assembly: GCF_018294505.1. Lineage (NCBI taxonomy): Eukaryota > Viridiplantae > Streptophyta > Magnoliopsida > Poales > Poaceae > Triticum > Triticum aestivum. Next base: position 280,257,234 of record NC_057799.1, on the reverse strand, counting down.
CCTTAGAGCCAACCCTATAGCCAACCCTATCGTATGAGCGAATGATATTGGTACCTCTTGATGAGATGACAATCTTATACAGCCAGCTGCTCTAATATGTTCTCTTCTTTTGCAGATAAAAAAGACCCGAAAGTGAAAAATGTGTTGCACTATAACAATCTCATCGAATGCCTTGATCTCCATCTTACAGAAATTGATTTGATCGACTATCGAGGCAGCAGATCTGAGATTAAATTGGCTAGGTTCTTTGTTCTGGAGGCAAGTGTGCTCAAGGCAACGAGGTTTGGCGTTCTCTGGTGCAAAAAATCTATGGCGTGCTGATCACCGCAAGTGTCTAAGCCTAAATGACAAAGTCTCCGCATAAGCTGAATTTGTTTTTGAAACATCAAGTCGCCAGAGACTCAAAAATTTATTTGCCCATTAGTGACTTTTCAGGGCGGCGGATTTTAGTTTGCACGATAATGCTGCATCCACCTAAAGTAACGAAATTTCTTACGTAAACTGCCTAATAATTCCCTCTTCGTAGGTGCAGCATTACTCCTAGCATTTGTAATATCAGTTTGAAACTTGTAATATTACGACTATCCAGCACGAGGTACTATGTTACGATAAATGTTCGCGTGCATAGGTGCGGCAACGATATACCCATTACTCGACTACAATATTTATTATTACCAGCAAGAGGCCCATGCGTTGCACGGAACATCAAGATGCATTTATACGAGCTGTTTATCTTGTGGGAGATGAAGATGAATGAGGGAAGGCCTTATCTGCAAATGTGGAGAGGGGTGTAGGTATCTTTTTGCAAAATTGCCATAGTTTTCTTTCTATCCGTCAGATATAGATCGGACGGTCTATATTGCAGGATGGCAGGCACACCATCATCACCAACTTGGTTTTTTATAAGAGTTGCTCTATTTCTCTATACTACTCCTATAAAAACCTGAGGGCTCCTTTGATTCAAGAGAATTCTATAGGATTTTTGGAGGATTGAAATCCTTTGAAATTTTTCCTGTGTTTGTCCTTTGATTCATAGGATTGAATCCCATAGGAATTTTTCCAATGGAATATTTTGTACTACATTTCATAGGAAATCTAACATCTACTCTAACCTCTTTTTACAATTTCTTTGATTTCCCCGTGAAATCAAACGCTCCTTGCTAACCTATAGGATTCAAGTGGGCATGACACTCCAATCCTATACTTTTCCTATTCCTGCGTTTTCAAAATCCTGCGAATCAAAGAGGTCCTAAGTTGGTGAGGATGGTGTGCCTGCCATATTCACCAATAGCCATCGGATCTAGATCTGACACACACAAAGCAAACTGCTGTAGTTTTGCAAAAAGATGCCCGTACTTCTTCCCTGTTTACAAACAACTCCTTGTCTCTCACAATCAGCCTTATCTCTTCCCCACCACATCTAGAAGGCCATGGAACAATCTGGCGTGATGGCCGCTGCTGGCGCCGTCCACCCCCAATCTTGGTGTTCTGTGCCATGCACAAGCAACTTACTCGTATAAGAAAAGAGTAGAGATACTCGTGGCAACGCACGAGAAATTATGCGAACACGCTAGTTGTAAGCAGGCTAGCTCTATAGCCATGATGATAGTGACTGCACACGGTGAGGCTGACTTTGGTATGTCGAACACGACGCCTACACTCAGGTGTCATCTCCGGCATAGGGTCTTGTCACTTCACCGTGAGGAGCAGCACGTAATAATTTGACCAACGGGTAGTACAGTACTACTACATTGGTAGTACTACTACTAGTACTAGAACCACCGTTTGGATTTAGTAGCACTACCACCTCCGTCTGGATTTAGTATTTGACTAGCAATGTCTAGTAATGCATGCCACAAAAAGTACTACTCCCTCTATAAATATATACATGGAGTATTGTTTTATTCGGTTTTTGAAGGGACTATCTATTTACTTTTATGTTGTGTCATCACCTTCTCAAATAAGTGCCAGAACCTGAGAGCACTATTGTCATCCTCATGCATTGTGTGTAGCTAATGTTGGGTGCATCATGACTGGATCTTTTCTACCATGAATTACAATGCTTAGTCGTTGCTTGAACTTTGGAGGTGCTCTGCATTTATGTTTTGCGGTCACAGAAAGGGCTAGCGAGATACCATTATTGTCATATTATATCATGGTTGTTTTGACAACGTGTTGTTGTTTGAGATCTCTTATTATTGCTCGCTAGCTGATTATGTCATTGATATGAGTTAATATAATTTTTAAGAGTTATTGTCGACATGGTTAGTTATAATCTTGGCTGAAAACATGGGTGTTGTTCAAGCTTATTTATGTAAACAAGATTAAAAGAGTTCGTAATAGTTTTTCTTTTTCACTTTAAGTTTATCAACTGAATTGCTTGAGGACAAGCAAAGGTTTAAGCTTGGGGGAGTTGATACGGCTCGGTCGTATCTACTTTTCCTAACGCTTTTCCTCTTGTTTTGGACTCTAATTTGCATGATTTGAATAAAACTAACTCGGACTGACGCTGTTTTCAGTAGAACTACCATGGTGTTGTTTTTGTGCAGAAATAAAATTTCTCGGATTGGAACGAAACTTTGCGAGGATTTTTTATTTAATAAAAGAGAATTTCTGGAGCCAAGAACCACCGGAGGGGGCACCTGGGTGGGCACAACCCACCAGGGCGCCCCCCTCGAGGCGCGCCCAGGTGGGTTGTCCCCACCTGGTGGCCCTGCAGACTCCAACCCTGATACTACAAAATCACATATTTGGAGAAAAATTCAGGGAGAAAGAATAATCGCCTTTCACGATACGGAGCCGCCGCCACCTCCAGTTCTTCATCGGGAGGCCAGATCTGGAGTCCGTTTGGGGCTTCGGAGAGGGGGATCTTCGATCTTCGTCATCACCAACCCTTCTTGATGAGGACATCAATACCATAGTTACACCCACAACCCCTGCTACTATACATACTGGACCAATTACTAGAGCTCGTGCACGCCAATGAAATTACCAGGTACTTTCGTATCTTGGTAATGATTATAATGTTCATGAGAATATGATGCTGCCTAAATTGGATATATTCGTTTTTCTTACAAGTGAAGGGCCTAGCTTGGAGAAGGATGAACATTGGAGCAAGAACAAGCATGGAGATGATGGCATGCGCAAGGGAAACAAGAACGGAGTTTCAAGTGATGATTTCAGGACTTGAAGCCACCGTAATGAGTGCATGAAGTCTTGGACGAAATATACAAGATGCCACTTCACAAATTTCGTCCAGAGGCTATTATAGGTGCTGCGTCACCTTATTATTGGGCCATGCCCATGTAATTTCGAAATACATAAGTATAGGCTGTTTTTAGAGTCCGTATGTGTGGGGAAACAAGAGATAGGGTTCATTTCGGACCCCTCCCCCAAGGGCCACGAAATTTCCCCCTCTTCTTCCATATATACAGCCCTTAGGGCGTCGTTTAGACTTTGGGTTTTGTTTAGATTAAAAGTTCACCATAGCTGCAACTTCGCATACTTCGTTTGTGTTCAACGACCAGACAAAGGCGTCACAGAACCCCACCTTGATCAATAAAGCTTTCCTCTTGTATTCGCAATATCCTGATTGCAATCTTAGTTTCTTGCTTGTTCTTCGTTTGTTTGCAGGAAATAGACCCTTATGGTCAGGTTGATTGTGCTCCGGCGTGGTCAATAACCTCTCGGAGTTGGTTTAGCGATTGCTAAGGCGCGACGTCCTCGCACGTTCGTAGTAGGACCGTCAAAGTCTACTCCATCCAAAAACGATAACCACCATCTCATCGAAAGACGGGACACCTTTGCCTCTATCAAGTGGTATCAGATTTCCAGGTTGCTCGGTGAGATTTTACAGTTTTTCATAGTTGAGATCGAGTCTGTTCTTCATACCTACAGTCCATGAAAAAGCCACAAAAAAAGTTAGGGTTAGTTCATCATATCCGAACCAATCTGAGCCTTTTCATAGTCTTTTCAACATTTTGCTTTGTTGAATTTGTGATTGCATCGTTGTGTCAAGTTGCTGGTCTTAGCGTCTAGTCTTTTAGAGTTTCGAGTTCTGTTCATAAGTTGTCATGCCACCACCGCACCATCATCATCGCTCCTGCCATCTACCACCACAGCTTATCTGCCACCACTCTGAATCTGTATCCATGTACCACCACCGATCCGAATCCATATACCACCACCGATCCGTATCCATATACCACCACTGCTACCATATACCATCACCACTGCTACCATATACCACCACCACTGCCATATCCTACCACCATATATCCACCACCAATCCAAGTTCTTTTCATATTAGGTTTGTTTTCGAGATCCATCTATTTTCCGATTCGTGTTTCCTTGCCTGAGTAGGTTTTGAGAAAAAAAGAGTCTGGAGACCCCCGACAGTTTTTAGGCCAAAATTTCAGCGATCGAAAATATTTTTTCCCTATCCTGCTTTTAGGTTCCAAGGAGCGTTTTGAGAGACTCGCCATCATAGTGATCTTTTGTCGCATTTTTTCGTCGTCGCTGCCCTGATTTCCAAAAAAAGTCAAAACAATTTCGTGCCTATCCTGTTATTTTGACTTGGGAAGAGTTTTTAGACACACCCCATTATAGTGATTTTTCGCAAAAAAAAGAGGAGCGCCAAAAAATGATTGTTTTCCAGAGTGGACTTTTCCCTTGTTTCTGTGCCGCGCCGTGATTTTGTTAGTGTTCTAGGCTCGCGTCTTTAGTACGGTCTAGCCTAGGACCAGCACAGTACCGTCGTTGAGCGTTTATTCAATTTTGCATCTCTGAATTGATTATTGCTGACCCTTTTTGCTACCATATTATAAGCCTTCCCAGCTCCACATACATCTATGTCGTGCGTTTGACTCTCCCTGGTAATCGCTCTATCCAAGCTTTGAGAGTTTTGACTACAATGGTTGCCAATCACCACCTACTGCTTGGTAAGAACTGGTAAGAATTTGAGATTCGCTTGACGGATTTGTGAGTTTCCACAACACCACAGCCACTTCCTAGTAGTCTATAGGATCATATTCTTGTGTTTTTCTCTTGCTGCTAACCATGGTAGGATCACAAGCCGATGAGACTGACTGGGAGAACATGACGAACAAAGCGTAACATGATAAGTTTCAGCAAATGATGAGTGGACATGTGGAAGATGTGCTAAACAGATTTGAAGAGGCCATGGAGAAGATAGATGGCATTCAGAACGCGTTCGAAACAATGCTTGATAACAAGTTTAATGAATTGCTCGCGCGTCTTCCACAACCACCAGCCGCTGCACCTGTCGCACCTCTACAGCAGCAACAACAACAACAACATCGCCTTCCAAATCAAGTGGGACGAGCAGTGCACGTTCCCCTTGAGCCTGGTCAAAATTCTGGTGCCGCTGTACCTACTGTTGATGCTTCTGTAGCTCCTGCTGCTACAGCAGAGGTGGAGGAGCATTACGAGGATGAGGTTGATCAAAATCAGAACTACGTGCAACCACCAGCACCACCACCACCAGGTCGTCCTCATGCATATCATCGCAATGGTAGGGCTGCACCAACACCTGAGGTACGAGATCATGACCATTTTCCTAAACTAAAATTGAATATTCCACCATTTGAGGGTAGATATGTTCCTGATATATATCTTACTTGGGAGTTAGAAACTGAACAATGTTTTACATGTTTACAATATCCTGAGGAGAGAAGTGTTCCTGCTGCTGTTTGTGCTTTCACTAGTTTTGCATGTGTTTGGTGGTCTGAACATTGTAGATTATCCTATTCCAGCTACTTGGGCTGCTTTGAAAACTGCTATGCGTACTCGTTGGGTTCCACCATATTATCAACGTGAATTGCTTCAAAAATTGCAGCGTTTAAGATAAGGATTTTTTTTGTAGAAGAATATTATCAGGAATTCCAAACTGGCATGATTAGATGTGGTATTGTTGAGGAGAATGAAGCTATGCTTGCATGTTTTATGGGTGGATTAAATAGAGACCAGACCATTCTAGAGTACAAGGAGTATAAGAATATCACTCGTTTATTCCATCTTGCTTGTAAAGCTGAACGTGAAGTGCAGGATCGACAGGCATTGGCACGAACTAACTTTTCTACAGGTCGACCTTCATCATGGACACCACGTGCATCCTCTACTTCCACTGCACCAGCACCTCCATCAGGTGCCACTTCCAGCCGTGATACAAGAAAGCAGGCACAACCACCACTATCTGCCAAGAACACACCTGTCGGGCCTACACAAAGCTCTTCTTCTTCCATGGCATCAACAGGGCACACAAGTGATATATTTGTCGTCGTTGTAAGGGAAGAGGTCATTGTGTGAGAGAATGCAAATATCAGCGTGTGATGATTGCTACTGAGGATGGTGGGCATGAGTCCGCTAGTGACTATGATGAGCAGACTTTGGCTCTTATTACACGTGAAGAACACGATGGAGATGATTTTGATCATGAGAAGCAATACATGGCTCCTGAAGACGCTGACAGGTATGAATGTTTAGTTGCTCAACGTGTTTTGAGTGTGCAGGTCACACAAGCTAAGCAAAATCAGAGGCATACTTTGTTCCATACAAAGGGAGTTGTGAAGGAACATTCTGTTCGCATCATCATAGATGGAGGGAGCTGCAACAACTTGGCTAGCATAGAGATGGTGGAGAAGCTATCTCTCACCACAAGACCACATCCACATCCTTACTACATCCAATGGTTCAACAACAGCGGCAAGGTTAAGGTAACACGTACTGTTCATGTGCATTTTAGTATCTCTACATATGCTGATTATGTTGATTGTGATGTTGTACCTATGCAAGCATGTTCCTTATTACTTGATAGACCATGGCAATTTGATAAAAATTATGTACACCACTGTAGAAACAATTAGTATACCCTTGTTCGTAAGGATAAAAATATTACTTTGCTTCCTATGACTCCTGATTCCATTTTGAAAGATGATATTAATAGAGCTAATAAAGCAAGCAGGAGAAAAATAAGAGTGAAAATCAGATTGTGGCAAAAGAATTTGAGCAACACATGAAGCCTAATAATAAACCATCTAGTGTTGCTTCTGAAATTAAATTGAAAAGTGCATGTTTACTTGCCAACAAATATGATATTGATCATCTAGATTTCAGCAAATCTGTTTGCTATGCTTTTGTGTGCAAAGAGGCATTATTTTCTTTTGAGGATGTACCTTCCTCTTTGCCTCCTTCTATCACTAACATTTTGCAGGAGTTCGCTGACGTCTTCCCACAAGACGTGCCACCGAGATTACCACCCATTCGAGGGAATGAGCATCAGATTGACTTAATTCCCGGTGCTCGCTGCCAAACCGTGCGCCATACCGTACCAATCCAGAGGAGACGAAGGAGATTATGCGTCAAGTACAGGAGCTGCTCGACAAAGGTTATATACGCGAATCTCTTAGTCCTTGTGCTGTTCCTATTATACTAGTGACAAAAAAGGATGGTACATCGCATATGTGTGTTGATTGTAGAGGCATTAATAATATTACTATTCGTTATCGTCATCCTTTTCCTAGGCTAGATGACATGCTTGATGAATTGAGTGGCTCTACAATATTCTCCAAAGTTGATTTGCGTAGTGGATACCATCAAATTCGTATGGAATTGGGAGATGAATGGAAAACAACATTTAAAACTAAGTTTGGATTATATGAATGGTTAGTCATGCCTTTTGGGTTAACTAATGCACCTAGTACTTTCATGAGATTAATGAACGAAGTTTTACGTGTTTTCATTGGATGATTTGTGGTAGTCTATTTTGATGATATACTGATTTATAGCAGATCTTTGGAGGAACATTTGGAACATTTACGTACTGTTTTTATTGCCCTACGTGATGCACGTTTGTTTGGTAACCTTGGGAAGTGCACCTTTTGCACTGACCGAGTATCTTTTCTTGGCTATGTTGTTACTCCACAGGGAATTGAAGTTGATAAAGCCAAGATTGAAGCTATTGAGAGTTGGTCACAGCCCAAAACAGTCACACAAGTGAGGAGTTTTCTTGGCCTCGCTGGATTCTATAGGCATTTTGTGAGAGTTTCAGTACCATTGCCGCACCTCTCAATGAGCTTACAAAGAAGGATGTGCCTTTTGTTTGGGGTACCGCATAGGGAGAAGCCTTCATGGTATTGAAAGATATGTTGACACATGCTCCTTTACTCCAACTTCCTGATTTTCATAAGACATTTGAGCTTGAATGTGATGCTAGTGGAATTGGATTAGGAGGTGTGTTATTACAAGATGGCAAACCTGTTGCATACTTTTCTGAAAAATTGAGTGGGTCTAGTCTGAATTATTCTACTTATGATAAAGAATTATATGCTCTTGTTCGGACTTTAGAAACATGGCAACATTATTTATGGCCCAAAGAATTTGTTATACATTTTGATCATGAATCTTCGAAACATATTAAAAGTCAAGCTAAACTGAATTGTAGACATGCTAAATGGGTTGAATTCATTTAGACTTTCCCTTATGTCATTAAACACAAGAAGGGTAAAGAAAATGTTATTGCTGATGCATTGTCTCATCGCTATACTATGCTTTCACAACTTGACTTCAAAATATTTGGTTTGGAGACCATCAAAGATCAATATGTGCATGATGCTGATTTTAAATATGTAATGCAGAATTGTAAAGAAGGAAGAACATGGAACAAGTTCGTCGTTAATGATGGATTTGTGTTCCGTGCTAACAAGCTATGCATTCCAGCTAGCTCAGTTCATCTTTTGTTGTTGCAGGAGGCACATGGAGGAGGATTAATGAGACACGTTGGCATGAAGAAGACGGAGGACATACTGGCTACACATTTCTTTTGGCCAAAGATGAGATGAGATGTTGAGCATTTTGTTGCTCGCTGCACTACATGTCAAAAAGCTAAGTCATGACTCAATCCTCATGGTTTATATATGCCTTTGCCTGTTCGTAGTGTTCCTTGGGAGGATATATCTATGGACTTTGTTTTAGGTTTACCTCGAACAAAGAAGGGGAGGGATAGCATATTTGTTGTTGTGGATAGATTCTCGAAAATGGCACACTTTATACCATGTCATAAAAGCGAAGATGCTGTTAATGTTGCTGATTTGTTCTTTCATGAAATTATTCGCTTGCATGGTGTGCCAAATACTATTGTTTCAGATCATGATACTAAATTTCTCAGCCACTTTTGGAGATGTTTCTGGGCTAAGTTGGGGACTAAACTGCTTTTTAGTACTACTTGTCACCCCCAAACTGATGGACAAACTGAAGTAGTCAATAGAACATTGTCTACTATGCTTAGGGCTGTTTTGAAGAATACTAAGAAAATTGGGAAGAATGCTTGCCTCATATTGAATTTGCTTATAATCGTTCATTGCATTCTACTACTAAGATGTGCCCTTTTGAAATTGTTTATGATTTCCTACCTCGTGCACCTATTGATTTGTTGCCTCTTCCATCTTCAGAGAAGGTTAATTTTGATGCTAAACAACGTGCTGAATTGATTTTAAAAATGCATGAGTTAACTAAGGAGAACATTGAGCGTATGAATGCTAAATATAAACTTGCTAGAGATAAGGGTAGAAAACATGTTGCGTTTGCACCTGGAGATCTTGTTTGGTTACATTTGCGTAAGGATAGATTTCCTGATTTGCGTAAATCAAAGCTAATGCCACGTGCTGATGGTCCTTTTAAGGTGTTAGGGAAAATAAATGATACTGCATATAAACTTAAGCTGCCTGCAGATTTTGGGGTTAGTCCCACTTTTAACATTGCAGATCTGAAGCCTTATTTGGGTGAGGAAGATGAGCTTCCGTCGAGGACGACTTCATTTCAAGAAGGGGAGGATGATGAGGACATCAATACCATTGTTACACCCACAGCCCCTGCTACTATACATACTGGACCAATTACTAGAGCTCGTGCATGCCAATTAAATTACTAGGTACTTTCGTTTCTTGGTAATGATTCTAATGTTCATGAGAATATGATGCTGCCTAAATTGGATACATTTGTTTTGCTTACAAATGAAGGACCTAGCTTGGAGATGGATGAACATTGGAGAACAAGCATGGAGATGATGGCATGCGCAAGGGAAACAAGAACGGAGTTTCAAGTGATGATTTCAGGACTTTGAAGCCACCGTAATGAGTGCATGAAGTCTTGGACGAAATATACAAGATGCCACTTCACAAATTTCGTCTAGAGGCTATTATAGGTGCTGCATCACCTTATTATTGGACCAGGCCCATGTAATTTCGAAATACATAAGTATAGGTTGTTTTTAGAGTCCGTATGTGTGGGGAAACAAGAGATAGGGTTGGTTTCAGACCCCTCCCCCAAGGGCCACGAAATCCCCCTCTTCGTCCATATATACAGCCCTTAGGGCGTCGCTTAGACTTTGGGTTTTGTTTAGATTAAAAGTTCGCCATAGCTGCAACTTTGCGTACTTCGTTTGTGTTCAACGACCAGACAAAGGTGTCATAGAACCCCACCTAGATCAATAAAGCTTTCCTCTTATATTCGCAATATCCTGATTGCAATCTTAGTTTCTTGCTTGTTCTTCGTTTGCTTGCAGGAAATAGACCCTCGTGGTCTGGTTGATTGTGCTCCGGTGTGGTCAATAACCTCTCGGAGTTGGTTTAGCGATTGCTAAGGCGCGACGTCTCGCACGTTCGTAGTCGGATCGTCAAAATCTACTCCATCCAAAAACGAAAGGCACCATCTCATTGAAAGACGGGACACCTTTGCCTCTACCACTTCTCCATCGCCAATTCCTGATGCTCCCCATCAAGAGTGAGTAATTCCTTCATAGGCTCGCTGGTCGGTGAGGTGTTGGATGAGATTCATCATGTAATCGAGTTAGTTTTGTTAGGGCTTGATCCCTAGTATCCATTATATTCTGAGATTGATGTTGCTATGACTTTGCCATGCTTAATGCTTGTCACTTTGGGCCCGGGTGCCATGATTTCAGATCTGAACCGTTTATGTTATCACCATTATATCTATGTTCTAGATCTGATCTTGCAAGGTATAGTCACCTACTACGTGTTATGATCCGGCAACCCCGGAGTGACAATAGCCAGCACACTTCCCGGTGATGACCGTAGTTTGAGGAGTTCATGTATTCACTATGTGTTAATGCTTTGTTCCAGTTCTCTATTTAAAGGAGGCCTTAATATCCCTTAGTTTCCAATAGGACCCCACTTGTGGCACCCCCGATTTGACCGTACACTAATCATGCACGCAAATGTGTACGATCAAGATCAGGGACTCATGGGAAGATATCACAACACAACTCTACAACATAAATAAGTCATACACGCATCATAATACAAGCCAGGGGCCTCGAGGGCTCGAATACAAGTGCTCGATCATAGAAGAGTCAGCGGAAGCAACAATATCTGAGTACAGACATAAGTTAAACAAGTTTGCCTTAAGAAGGCTAGCACAAACTGGGATACAGATCGAAAGAGGCGCAGGCCTCCTGCCTGGGATCCTCCTAACTACTCCTGGTCGTCGTCAGCGGGCTGCACGTAGTAGTAGGCACCTCCAGTGTCGTAGGCGTCGTCGTCGACGGTGGCGTCTGGCTCCTGGACTCCAGCATCTGGTTGCGACAACCAGGTAGAAAGGAAAGGGGGAAAAGAGGGAGAGAAGCAACCGTGAGTACTCATCCAAAGTACTCGCAAGCAAGGAGTTACACTACATATGCATGGGTATATGTGTAAAGGGCCATATCAGTGGACTGAACTGCATAATGCCAGAATAAGAGGGGGATAGCTAATCCTGTCAAAGACTATGCTTCTGGCCATCTCCATCTTGCAGCATGTAGAAGAGAGTAGATTGAAGTCCTCCAAGTAGCATCGCATAGAATAATCCTACCCGGCGATCCCCTCCTCGTCACCCTGTTAGAGAGCGATCACCGGGTTGTATCTGGCACTTGGAAGGGTGTATTTTATTAAGTATTCGGTTCTAGTTGTCATAAGGTCAAGGTACAACTCCGGGTCGTCCTTTTACCGAGGGACACAGCTATTCGAATAGATAAACTTCCCTGCAGGGGTGCACCACATAACCCAACACGCTCGATCCCATTTGGCCGGACACACTTTCCTGGGTCATGCCCGGCCTCGTAAGATCAACACGTCGCAGCCCCACCTAGGCACAACAGAGAGGTCAGCACGCCGGTCTAAATCCTATGCGCGCAGGGGTCTGGGCCCATCGCCCATTGCACACCTGCACGTTGCGAGGGCGGCCGGAAGCAGACCTAGCCTATCAGGCGTTCCAGTACAATCCGGCGCGCGCCGCTCCGTCGCTGACGTCAAGAAGAGCTTCGGCTGATACCACGACGTCGAGTGCCCATAACTGTTCCCGCGTAGTTGGTTAGTGCGTATAGACCAAATGGCCAGACTCAGATCAAATACCAAGAACTCGTTAAGCGTGTTATTTTGAAGTAACCGCAGACGCCGTCCAGGGCCAGGCCCACCTCTCGCCTAGGTGGTCTCAACCTGCCCTGTCGCTCCGCCACAAAGATCCACTTGCGGGTACTCCTACGAGCCGACCCGACTTTAGTCACCACAGGTGTCATGTATAGATTATATAAGTATATACCCGTGATCACCGCCGAAGTGATCACGGCCCGATAGTATAGCATGGCAGACGGACAAGAGTGTAGGGCCACTGATGGAACACTAGCATCCTATACTAAGCATGTAGGATTGCAGGTAAAGGTAATAACAGTAGTAGCAAGGACAGGCTATGCATCAGGATAGGATTAACGGAAAGCAGTAACATGCTACACTACTCTAATGCAAGCAGTATAGAGAAGAATAGGCGATATCTGGTGATCAAGGGGGGGCTTGCCTGGTTGCTCTGGCAAGTAGGAGGGGTCGTCAACTCCGTAGTCGAACTGGGCAGCAGCAGCGTCGGTCTCGTAGTCTACCGGAGAGAAGAGGGGGAAGAAACAGTAAATATAATGCAAACATAAGCATGACGATGCGTGACATGACAATGAGCGGTTCTAGGTGTGCCCTAACGCGGCAGTAGGTGGTACCGGCGAAGGGGGGGGACATCCTGGAAAGTATTCCCGATGTTTCGCATTTTCGGATAGATGAAACGAAGGGGGAAAGTTGCGAGTCCGATATGTTAGGGATGTGTGGCGGACGAACTGGCTGCGTATCCGGATTCGTCTCGTCGTTCTGAGCAACTTTCATGTAGAAAGTATTTTCATCCGAGATACGGATTATTTTATATGATTTTCTAAAGATTTAATCATTTTAGGATTTACTTAATCATTTTAAATCAACATTATCCAGAATAGTAAAAGATGACATCAGCATGACTTCATGCTGACATTAGCAGTCAACTGTGTAGTTGACTGGGTCAACTACGTGTGGGTCCCGCATGTCATACACTGCTTAGTTTAATTAGGGTTTAGCTAATTAATTACTGTTTAATTAAATAAACTAATTAATTAGATTAATTTAAACATAATTAATTAACTTAATTAATTTAGTTAATTAATTAATTAAATTTATTTTTATTATTTGTTTTATTTATATTTTTTAATTCCTTTTTTAAACACGTTCGGGGGGTGGGGCCCCACATGTCATAGGGCCAGGGGCACTGGCCCAGTGGTCAGTGGCCCTGGCCACAGCGAGCACGGGCGCACGGGCGAGCGGTTGCTGGGGTGTTGGGGGGGTGCACCGGGAGCGCAGAGGCGGGGCGGCGCGGGCGCGCGACCGAGGCCGCAAGGGCAGCAACGGCGAGCGGGGGGGAGGCGAACAGGGGCAGCGGCAGCGGGCGCGCACACGGTGACGAACGACGGCGGCAGAGAGCATGCGGGGGGGGGAGGCGTGGCCCTAGGCGGTGCGGTGAGCGGCGGGGCCAGGCGCGGTCGGCGCGGGGCTCAGGGGGGAAAGCAAGGGCGGCCGGAGCGTGGTCGAGCGGGGGCGCGTGGGCGGCGGTAGCGGCCGCGGTGACGAGCGCGAGCGCGCGCGCAGGCGGGGTCGCGCGAGGGAGAGAGAGAGGGAGCGAGGGCGCGCGGAGACGAGCGCGGCGGCGGCGCTCACATTGGGGCGTAGGGAACGGGGCAGTGGGTGTCGAGGTGGGGGACGGGGACGACGGCGGAGAGGAGAAGCAGGCCGGCGGGGGAGCGCTCCGGGGAGGCCGTCTGACGAGGAGCTCCGGCGGCGACGGCGTCCTGGTGCGGGGGCAGCGACCTCCTGCCCCGATCCCGATCCAATCGGGGAGAGAGGGGGCAGATATTTTGCGGGAGGGGGGGTGAGTGTGGGGGTGTCGGTGGTGAGTGGGGGGAGTGCGGGAGGTTATGGGGTGCGGGGTGGGCCGCGTGGGCTGGTGGCTTGACCTAGTTGGGCATGTGGTCAGCTTGGCCGAAGCCCAGGGGGTTTCGCTTTTTTTTTCTCTTTTGTATTTTCTTTTGTTTTTATTTATTTTCTTTTCTGTTTTAAATCATTTTAAATTATCTAGGCATTTTCTAAAAATGTGTTTATTACATCATATTTACTTATGCAAAATATGGCACCTCCCGAACATTTTTTTTAAAATTTTGAAAAACTTTTATTGTTGACATTAATTTGAATATGAATTTTGAAAGGGTTTGACCTAACGGTAGATTAGCAACAGTAACCATGGTGACGTGGCACCATTAGCGTGGGATTACTGTAGCTTAGTTACCGGGGCGTTACAAAACTCCTCCACTACAAGAAATCTCGTCCCGAGATTTAGGAGGTAGAAGGAAACAGTGCGGGGTATTCATCACGCAGGCGATCCTCGCGTTCCCAAGTGGCTTCATCTTCAGAATGGTGCGACCACTGGACTTTGAGGAACTTGATCGCCTTCTGACGTGTGCGGCGTTCAGCTTGGTCGAGAATGCGGACCGGATGCTCCTTATAGGAGAGGTCCTGCTGCAATTCGAGCACTTCATGATCCACTGCTCGGATTGGGTCCTTGAAGCAACGGCGGAGCTGTGACACATGGAACACATCGTGAACCTGATAAAGGTTCGGCGGAAGCTCCAGTTGGTATGCCACTTTTCCACGCCTTTCGAGAATAGTGAATGGGCCAATATATCGAGGAGCTAGTTTGCCCTTGATTCCGAAGCGGTGAGCACCCTTCATTGGTGTGACTCGAAGATAAGCCTTTTTGCCAGGTTGATAGACCATGTCTTTATGATGACGGTCATACTGACTCTTCTGACGTGACTGAGCAGTCTTGAGATTCTCACGAATAATGCGGACTTGTTCTTCGGCTTGTTGGATAATATCCGAACCAAAGAGTGGACGTTCCCCAGTTTCTGACCAGTTCAGAGGGGTTCGGCACTTTCGTCCATATAACACTTAGAAGGGGGCCATCTTCAGACTAGCTTGATAGCTATTATTATAAGAGAACACAGCATACGGGAGAGATCCCTCCCATTTCTTGCCTAAGGAAATAACACAAGCTCGAAGCATGTCTTCGAGAACTTGGTTGACGCGTTCATATTGCCCTTGCGACTGAGGATGAAACGCAGTACTGAATGACAGATGAGTTCCCATAGCTTCTTGGAAACTTGCCCAGAATCTTAAAGTGAATAAGCTGCCACGGTCTGAGCTGATAACCAATGGAATACCGTGGAGTGAAACAATCCTGGTCATATAGAGCGTTGCCAGCTGACTAGCAGTGATCGTTTCTTTGACCGCCAGAAAATGTGCAACTTTGGAAAGCCGATCAATGACGACAAGAATAGCATCATTACCTTTCTGTTATTTGGGAAATCCAGTGACGAAGTCCATCTCAACATGGTCCCACTTCCATTCAGGAATAGAGATAGGTTGCAGAGTTCCAGCAGGCCTTTGATGTTCTGCTTTGATACGACGGCAAACGTCACACTCAGCAACATAACGAGCAATGCCTTGCTTCATATTAGACCACCAGAATCTCTGATGGATGTCTTGGTACATCTTTGTACTACCAGGATGGATACATAGAGGCGTATCATGAGCTTCTTTCATAACTTCCTGTGTCATATCCAGGTTTTGCTCTGTACATGGCACCACTAGGCGGCCCTTGAAGTACAAAGTGCCATGTTCAGCAATAGTGAAGAATGAGGGCTTTCCTTCTGCGAGGTAGCGCTTAATCTTGTGGGCTTCAGAGTCATATCCCTGTATTCTCTTGATGGAGTCCAAGAGATCTGGTTCGACGGCCAGGGTATTGAGGGAACCCTGGGAAACAACACGGAGGTTCATCTTGCGAAACTCCATAGGAGGGGGAGCGAGTGCACCCGGAGGAACAATATGGAGGTTCAGCTTCCTGAATTCTTCAACAAGCGAGGGCTGAACTTTGTGAACCTGGAGGTGGTTGCAGTAAGACTTGCGGCTCAAGGCATCAGCCATTACATTAGCCTTGCCTAGCGTATAGGAAATACCCAAGTCAAAGTCTGCAACAAGCTCCATCCATCTCTGCTGACGGAGGTTCAGGTCTGGCTGAGTAAACAGATACTTCAGACTTCGGTGGTCAGTGAAGATCTCGCAACGATTACCAAGAAGGTAATGTCGCCACTGCTTCAGCGCATGAATGAATGCAGCAAGTTCGATGTCGTGAACTGGGTAGTTCTCTTCATGAGGGCGCAATTGCCGAGAGGCATAAGCAATCACTTTGCGGTCTTGCATTAGGACACAGCCTAATCCTTGACGGGAAGCGTCGCAGTAAATGACGAAGTCCTTCTTAGTATCAGGTGGAGCTAGAACTGGGGCAGAAGTCAACTTGTCTTTGAGTGCCTGGAAACTTTCCTGACATTTGTCTGTCCATTGGAACTTGACGCCCTTATGCAACAGGTTAGTCAGAGGCCTAGCGATCTTGGAGAAGTTCTCGATGAATCGACGACAATAGCTGGCGAGACCGAGAAAACTTCTGACTTTCTTGACGTTCTTGGGAGGAGTCCAATCAAGGATGGCCTGGACTCGTTCAGGGTTGACGGCAATACCATCCTTAGAGATGACATGCCCAAGATAGGTTACTTCGGGTAGCCAGAATTCACATTTGGAGAACTTGGCATATAGTTGATGCTCTCGTAGTTTTTCCAACACAAGCCGAAGATGTTCAGCATGTTCCTCTTCGTTCTTGGAAAATACCAGGATATCATCCAGATAAACCACGACGAACTTGTCGAGGTAATCCATGAATATATAGTTCATCAGACGAGAGAAGGTGGCTGGAGCATTGGTTAAACCGAAAGACATGACGGTGTACTCGTATGAACCATATCGAGTCACGAAGGCGGTCTTTGGGATATCCTCTTCACGAACACGGATCTGGTGGTAACCCAACCTCAAGTTGTCGGGTGGTTGGAGCGACATATGCCAACGGGTGGCTTATCATTGTGGGTGCCAATAAGACGTCGCCGGTGCCTGGAAATGGGATGAGGCGAAGACATGCACGCCGGCGGATCTTACCCAGGTTCGGGGCTCTCCGAGGAGATAACACCCCTAGTCCTGCTCTGCGGGGTCTCCGCATGATCACTAGATCAAGAAAGGTAGCTACAATCGCTCCTAGAGCTGTTTGGGTTCAAGGGAGAAGAAGAACAAGGCTAGCTCTAACTTCTCTCTATCTATGGTGTGTGTGCTATGCTTAGAAGCCAACCCTTTGCATGGGTGCTCCGGGGGGTTTATATAGGCCTACCCCCCGGGGGTACAATGGTAATCCGGCTGGGCACTGGTCCCAGCCGTCAGTGTCTACGCTCGCCGGCTTCTCCGCCGGCCGTTGGGTCCCGCCGACTGGTGGGTCCCGCCGGCTGCCGGCTTCTTGGTCGACAGGCCGGCCCCACCGCCTAGGGTCTTGTCGGCGGCTGCTTACTGTAGCCTCGCCCTTGATGATGAGGGCTTCGTTGAGGTAAGCGTGGCTACAGTGGGCCGCCTCGGGGGCTCTCACTGTAGCCTTACCTCGTCTTGTCTTCTTAATGGGGCACATGCTTCGAGGGAGGGGGTAGCCGGCTTCTGGGGGCCGGCTACGCCCTTGGCCGACTGGGGGAGGCCGGGCCGCCTTCACGCCTCTCTCTGGCTGAAGGGGCCCGCCGCCCGTGGGCCGTACGGGAGTCTGTCGTGGATGACGTTGAGGCTAGCATGGCTACAGTGCCGAGCCGAACGGGAGACGGCCGTCCCGTACGGCCTCCTGTAGCCATGCCCGCCTCGGGCTTCGGGGGTAGTGGGCCGCACTGTGGCCACACCCCGTCTTGTCACCGTTATGTGGGTGTAGCTTTGGTGGTTGTGGTCTCGGCCGGCTCCTTGGAGTCGGCGCTCTTCGAGGCCGGCTTCCTGGAGTCGGCCACCCCGCGGATATCCTGGGGGAGGGAGGTTGCTGAGGCTGGGCCGCCTCCCGTGAGTCGGCTTTGGGGGTAGCCGGCCAGGGGAGGTGGTCCAATGCTTGGAGTGCTTGGAGGCCCAAAGGCCTGATAATTTTTCTGAAGAACCAGGGGTAGTCGGTTAGGCTACCCGTGGCCATTTACTCCGACAGTAGTCCCCGAAGCTGATTGGGCTTCGAGGTTGAGTAGGAGTTGAGAAGCTCGATCAGCTTCCCGTCTTAACAAGCCGGCAGCTGGGAGCCGGCTTTGGTTAGGCTTGCCGCCTTGGTCGAAAACTTCCGGAGTCGGAGGGCGGGAGCTCGCCAGTGCGTGCACCGGGCCGCGGGCCGGCCACTGGCCGTCTGCGAACCACGTGGCCCCTCTTGGCCGGAAAGCCTGCCAGCCCACGCGCGCGACGGACGTCGCCGCAGGGCGGGGGCCCGCCACGTCCACGCCCGGGCCCAGGCGTGGATTGTCTGCATCCCGAAACCGCCCGCACGTCTCCTTGCGGCAGTTTCGGCTTGCCTTTAGGGCGCAATAATCGCGAGGCGTGGGGGGAATGGGTGCAGTTAATCCCACGACTCCCCCCACGTTCGGCCTCCCCGGCCTCGCCTCGAGAAGCTATAAGTAGGGGGGGATGGAGAGCGGCAGGCTCTCGCACGCTCCTCCTCCTTCCACCATCTTCCTTCGCTCGCCGTTTCTTGCAACAGCGCTTCGCCGCCGCGCTCTTCCACCACAAGCTCCTCCGCCGCCGTGCTTGTTTTCGCCATGCCTCCCGCCGCGGAGCAGTATGGCGGGGATTGGGACGGCTCCAACGTCCACGATGATCACGTCGAGTTCCTCCGCAATACGCGGCGGCTGCCCAGCATGGACAAGGTGGAGGTCCGTCTTGCGCCGGCGAAGGAAATTACGCCGGAGCCGCAGGAGGGCGAGCGGGTGGTCTTCCGCTCGCACTTCTTGCGCGGCATCGGCCTGCCAGCGAGCGCCTTCTTCCGCTCCTGGCTCGATTTCTACCAGCTCCAGCCGCATCATCTCACCCCAAACACGATGGTGCTGCTGTCAGCCTTCGTCACCCTGTGCGAGGGCTACCTCGGCGTCCTCCCCACCCTCGAGCTCTGGGGGGAGTTCTTCCAGTCCAAGCTGGGCACGCGCATGCAAGGCGTGCCGGCTCAGACTGGTGCCTTCATCGCGTCGTGGAGGTCGGTCGCCGACAACCCCTTCCCCGTCATCCCGCTGATCCAATCGGTGAAGAAGTGGCAGAAGTCGTACTTCTACGTGCGGAACATCGCCCCACAGGGCGACTACATCAACCTGCCGGCTTACGTAGCCGGCCCACCGGTGGGCAGGCGGCCCCAGTGGTCCTTCCGGGCGGTGACTCTGACGCCGGCTGGGTCCGCAGCCGTCGCCCGAGTGTAAGTGATGACCCAGTCGGAGGGCCTGACGGGGCCCGACCTTCTGGCCGCCTTCGTCACGCGCCGGGTTCTTCCGCTCCAGAGCCGTCCTCATCTGATCTGTCAGATGAGCGGCCAGCTCGATCCGAGCCGGATGTGCACCAAGGATATGCCGCACGCGGAGGTCGCCTATATGTTGAACTACCTCGCGAACTGCAAACTCTCCGAAGAGTGGTAGTTCGGCAAGGAGCCATACAGCCGAGCCAATCCATCGCCCACGGTATGCTCTCCTTGTTTCTTCTTTCTCTCTTAACTCTGTTGCCGAGTTCCTCTTGGCCGACTCTAACTTAGTCGGCTTGTTTTTTGACAGAGCCCTCTTCTTCGGCCGGCCGACGGGTCAGACGCGGAGCGTCGATTCGTCCCCGACTGGACGGAACACGATCTGGAGGACCCCGACTTGGGGGCGGCCGGTATGGACGACAACATCGAGCCGGGTGGTGGCCAAGCCGGCGGCGAAGCAGGCGGCTCTGGGCTCGGAGTCACCTTCGACGACTGGCCGGACGACGATGAGGCCGAAGTCGCCCCGCGCCGCCAGCCGGCATCTGGACACGGCGCGGGTTCCTCCGCTGCACCGCCTGCTCGGGGCAGAGGGCAGAAGCGTCGCGCCGCCCAGGGTCTGTTCGGCAGTCGGACGAAGAAACCCAGGGGCGGGGCGGCAGCAACCAGGCGGGAGGAGGCGGCCGCGAAGGCGGCTCGCTTCCGCAAGACGGTGAAGCAACCGCAGACCGTGTTGGCGTAAGTTCGAATTTTTTGTATACTCTTTTTCTTTCTTTTCTTTGGTGGTTTCTGAGCCCTTGTCTTTTTCTCCAAATGATCAGAGCTCCGTTGTCGCTTGAGCGGGCGGCCGCCGCCTCCGTCGCCGAGGGGGTCTGGGAGCACCACCCGCCGCGTGGATCCCCGTGCTGACCTTCAGGAAGCGACAGAACGGAACGCGCGGGAGGCGCGGGCGGAGCGAGAGGCGCGAGAGGCGGAGGCACGGAAGGCGGCCGCCGATCAGGCGGCGCGGGAGGAAGAGGCGGCGAAGGCGCTCGCTGACGCCGCTGCCAGGGCCCAAGCGGAGGCTGCGGCCGCGGCGGCGGCGGAGGAGGTTTTGATGGTCACCCCGCTGCGCGTCATGGCGCCTGGGGACATTGAGCCCTCGCCAGAGGGAGCCAGCGGCGACCAGCCAGGGATAGGGAGAGACGACGACGTCATTATCCTGGAGAGGGCGCCGGTGCCGACCCCGCCAACTGGGGCGGCTCAAGGCGGCCGGCCTGATCCGCCGCCTGCACAGTCGGCGGGGGGCGAGCCGGCCGTGAGGACTGAGATGGCGGTCCGGATGCCGTCGAGCCGGCGCGCGGGGAAGGCTGCGTCGGAGCCACAGAAGGCCGCGTCGGAGCCGCAGCCGGCCGTGGGCTCCAGCTCGTCGGCCCAGGATGCGGAGGCGGCCAGCGCTACCTCGGGGTGGACGCCAGGCGGAGGGACGGCCGTGATGAACGTGGTTGCGCAGGACGTCCGGACCCGGCTCCAGGGCCAAGCTGCGGCGCTGAGGCAGTTCACCGACGAGTTCCTCGCGACATGGGCGGCCATCCGGGTTAGTTTCCTTATCTTGCTTCTTCTTGATCTTGATTTCTTCTTGATCTTGATTTCTTCCGTGGGGGCGCGTCAGCGCACCCACTGGGTGTAGTCCCCGAGTTCCGAGTCGGCTGCTGAGCAGGCGGCTTGGAACTTCTCAGTGGATTTGTCTTTGCTATTCTTGTTCTTACTTCGATCTTCTGTCTATCCTGTTGAGGCAGGCTGGCGCCGAGATTGCGTCAAACGCTCGCCGGTCGCTAGAGGAGCAGCTCTTGGCGATCCAGGCCCGCATCCAGCCGGCTCACCGACTGCTCCGCTGGCTTCAGCGTGCCGGGGCGCAAGTCTTGGCCGCCCTCTGGCCCGGCCAAGTGGTTCCTCGCACCCCCAGTCGGACTGCCGACTGGCTGGAGGTGGCAGTCGGCCGCTTCGAAGCTTGGAAGGCCTCGGCGGCTTGCTCCGGCGCCAGGCAGGCGCTGGAGTTCGTCAAGGCCTGGTATCCCGGCCTGAGCCTAGATCAGCTGGCTACCTGGCAGCAGCAAGCCGACACGGAGCTGGAGCCGGCGCGGCCGGCTATCTTCCGGCGGGCTTCGGCGATCGCCGACTACACCGACACTAGCGTCTTCGCCCTCGAGGTAGACGACAACGGTGTCGCCCAGCCGGAGGAGTGGTTCGGGCTGAACCCGGCGGACGGTGAAGACTCGGCGGAGGAGATCGACTCCAGCGACGAGGGTGAAGAAGGGGAGGAGGAGGGTGAAGACGCAGAGCCGGCTGGTGGAGCAGCCGGCCAGCCTCAGCCTGACCGCACCTCCAGCACCACGTCGCGCGTGAGTGCGTCGCCTGCCATTGGTGGTGATCAAGCCGAGACCCGCTAGGCGGCCACTCCTTCAGCCGGCGAGGCCGCCTTCACCGACCAGCTCGGCCTCCGCACCGCGCCTTAGTCTGCCATCTTTTGTTTTCCTGTCTTGTTACTTTTGGAACAATGTATGGTTAAGTCTGCACAATTCCACCCACTTGGTGTATTCGAACTTATGTCTGTTGCCAGCCTGTTGGGGGCTTTATATGTATATATAACTTATGCATGCATTTGGCCTTTCCTCGTACTTTTGCTTTTTGTCCTTCCGCTGTTTCCTTTGCCGCCCTCCCTTGGTTGCCGCCTCCCCAGTCCAACAGTTGCTCTGCAATCTGTAGCTGGAGGAGTGCTTGGCCAATTGGGGGGGGAGTACTTTAGCTTTGCTGGACTAAAGCTAAGTGTTTAGGGAGCCGGCCAGCCGGCTGTTCTGACAGCCGGCAGGCATGTTTGGAGGCCGTCTCTTTGCTATATAGGTTCGTTGTTCCTTAGCCATTTTTCGTGTGGGCATCCTTTCTGCCTTCCTCTTGCTAGTCGGACAGTCGGTTCTTCGAGCTGCGACTTTCAACAAGAGAGGACTCGGGAGCCGGCACACTACTTTTCTGACTTCAGGTAGAACTTTTAATATAGCTCAAGGCGGCCAGTCCCCGGGCCGACTAGTCGAACCCGGTGCCAGACAAGAAACCAAATGTAATAATACATTCATGGATATGACACTTGTCATTCATAGATAAACGAAGGCAGTCCCCGAGTACTGTTCGGGGGGCCTGTTGGTTTGTACTTAATACAAAAGGGTAGCATGATACATACTGCTTTCAACTGTAAAATCGTCTCAGGAGGTTTGCGTTCCATGGTCGCTCCGACTCCTTGCCGGAGTCGTCTCTCTTGCGTGCTCTTGGTTTTTGTGCGTCGATCAAATAGTAGGAGTCGTTGCCGAGTGCCTTGCTGACGACGAAGGGGCCTTCCCAAGGAGCCAAGAGCTTGTGCTGGCCGGCTGTTCGCTGGATCAGCCGGAGCACAAGGTCGCCCTCTTGGAAGGATCTTGGCTTGACCTTGCGGTTGTAGTAGCGACGCAGCCCTTGCTGGTAGATGGCGGACCGGCTGAGTGCTAACAGCCGGCCTTCTTCCAGTAGGTCGACGCCGTCTTCTCTTGCTTCCTTGGCCTCCTCCTCCGTGTACATGGTGATCCGAGGCGAGTCGAACTCGATGTCTGTTGGGATGACCGCCTCGGCACCATACACGAGGAAAAATGGAGTGAAGCCGGTTGACTTGTTGGGTGTAGTGCGCAGGCTCCAGAGGACAGCCGGCAGCTCATCGAGCCAGCAGCCGGCCGATCGCTCCAGTGGTACAACCAGTCGGGGCTTGATGCCGGAGAGGATGAGTCCATTTGCTCGCTCGACCTGGCCGTTTGACTGCGGGTGGGCAACGGACGCTAAGTCCAGTCGGATGCCCTGCGTCGCGCAGAAACGTGCCAGTGCTCCTTTGGCGAAGTTCGTGCCGTTGTCGGTGATGATGCTGTGCGGCACGCCGTACCGAGTAGTGATGTCGGTGATGAATGTCACGGCAGTCGGCCCGTTCAGCTTCTTAATCGGCTTTGCTTCGATCCACTTTGTGAACTTGTCCACAGCGACCAAGTAGATGTGTCAAGCCGCCGCGGGCTGTCTTGAAAGGGCCCACCATGTCCAGTCCCCAGACGGCAAAAGGCCAGGTGAGGGGAATGGTCTTGAGTGCAGAAGCCGGCAGGTGTTGCTTGGAACTAAAAACTTGGCATCCTCTGCAGCTCTTGACTATTTCTTTAGCATCCTCCAAGGCAGTCGGCCAGAAGAAACCATGGCGGAAAGCCTTGGCCACGAGTGATCTTGAGGCTGCGTGGTGGCCGCATTCGCCTTGGTGGATGTCTTTGAGGATTGCCACTCCTTTTTCTGGCTCGACACAACGCTGGAAGACTCCAGTGACGCTGCGCTTCACAAGCTCTCTATTGATTATTGTGTATGCTGCGGCTCGTCGTTGCACTAGTCTTGCTGAGATCTCATCAGCCGGCAGCTCTCTGCTGACTAGGAACTTGAGGATGGGCTGGGCCCATGACGGAGCTGTGACTTCTTCTTCTGTTAATGTAGCCACCATGACTCGGGTGGGTGGGTTGGGTGCGTGGAATTGGAGTCGGCCACCGCTTCTTGTGTCGTTGCAGTCCCCGGGCCGGGTGCGACTACGGCAGTCCCCGGGCCAGTTGTCGAAGTCCCCGTGCCGCCTGCGGGGTTTCTCCAGTCGGATCCGGCTGTATCTGGCGCAGGCGGTACGAAGATGGAATCCGACTCTGGAGACGGCTTGATGGACGGCTTGAGGAGGCGCTGGAGGGAGACGCCAGTCGGTATGGCTTGTCGGGTGGAGCCGATCCGTGCTATGGCATCTGCTTGGTCGTTGTCGGCCCTTGGCACGTGAAGGAACTCGCACCCTTCGAAGTATCCGCTGATCTGCTGGACGAGGAATCGATAGCTCGCCATGTTCGCGTCCTTGGCGTCCCAGTCGCCAGACGATTGCTGGACCACCAAGTCTGAGTCGCCGTAGCACAGGATCCGGCGTATGCCGAGTTCTTTGGCTAGCCGGAGCCCATGTACGAGCGCCTCGTACTCGGCCACGTTGTTGGAGGCGGCGAAGTGGATCTGCAGCGTGTACTTGAGCTTGTCGCCTTTGGGAGAGGTGAGGACGATGCCGGCTCCCAAGCCGGTGCGCATCTTGGACCCGTCAAAGTGCATCCGCCAATGGGTAGAGTCGGGAGCCGGCGGTAGGTACTGGGTCTCGGCCCAGTCGACGAGGAAGTCGGCCAATGCTTGCGACTTGATGGCGGTGCGGGGTTGGTAGAAGATTGTGTAGGGCGCCAATGCAATGGCCCATTTAGCCACCCGGCCGGATGCATCCCGGCTGCCTATGATCTCGGCGAGCGGGGCAGTGCACACGACCGTGATGGGGTGCTCTTGGAAGTAGGGCTTCAGTTTCTTGGCAGCGAAGTACACCCCATAGCACATCTTCTGGTAGTGCGGGTAGTTTTGCTTTGAGCTGGATAGCACTTCGCTGAGATAGTACACCGGCCTCTGGACTAGCTGGGCTCGGCCTTCCTCCGGGCGCTGGACCACAACAACAGTGCTGACGACTCGGCTAGTCGCGGCGATGTAGAGGAGCATGGGCTCCTTCTCAGTCGGCGCCGCCAGGACAGGCGGAGTGGTCAGCATTTTCTTCAACTCATGGAAGGCTTGGTCGGCTTGGTCGTTCCACTCGAAGTGAGTGGACTTCTTCATGAGTCGGTACAGGGGGAGAGCCTTCTCTCCTAGTCGGCTGATAAAACGATTCAGGGAGGCTAAGCAGCCAGTGAACTTCTGCACATCTCGCAGTTTGGTGGGAATCTCCATCCTCTCGATGGCCTTGATCTTGACAGGGTTGCATTCGATGCCGCGTTCGGAGACCAGGAAGCCTAGCAGCTGGCCGGCTGGCACTCCGAACACGCACTTCTCGGGGTTGAGCTTGATTTGGAATCGGCGCAAGTTGGCGAATGTTTCTTTCAGGTCTTCCAGCAAGGTACCGCGCTTCTCTGTCTTCACCACAATGTCGTCTACATAGACGTGGGCATTTCTGCCGAGTTGTTTCAAGAGGCATTTCTGCATGCAACGCTGAAAAGTGGCACCGGCATTCCTCAAGCCGAATGTCATAGTCAGGTAGCAGAAAGCTCCAAAGGGTGTGATGAAGGCAGTCTTCAGGCGGTCAGCTGGGTCCAACTTGATCTGATGGTACCCTGAGTACGCATCCAAAAAACTTAACAGCTCGCATCCGGCTGTGGAGTCTATCACTTGGTCAATCCGTGGCAGAGCAAACGGATCCTTTGGGCAGGCCTTGTTCAAGCTGGTGTAGTCTATACACATACGCCACTTGTTATTCTTCTTCAGAACCAGAACTGGGTTGGCAAGCCATTCTGGAAAGAACACTTCCATGATAAAGCCAGCGGCAAGGAGCCGGGCTATCTCTTCTCCCACAATTCTTCGCTTCTCTTCGGACAGTCGGCGGAGGGGTTGCTTGACCGGCTTCGCGTCGGCTCGGACATGTAATTTGTGCTCGGCGAAATCCTTCGGGACACCCGGCATGTCCTTTGGGGACCATGCAAAGATGTCTCGATTCTCACGGAGGAAGTCGACGAGCTCGCCTTCCTATTTACTGTCCAAGTTCGCCCCAATGACAGCGAACCTCTCCGGGTTCTCCGGGTCCAGAGGTATCTTCTTTGTCTCTTTGGCAGGCTGGAAGGAGCCCTGCGCATCACAATCTTTGGGGTTGGGGGACAGGGCCGGCTGCTTGCCGGCCATGGCCACAACCCGTTCCAACATCTTCTTCTCTTCTGCCACCACGAGGGACTCGGCCAGCCGGCTGCTGGCCATGGCGCACTCGATGGACTTCTTGTAATCGCCGGCTACCGTGATGATCCCCTTCGAGCTCGGCATCTTCATCTTCAGGTAGGCGTAGTGGGGCACAGCCATGAACTTGGCCAGAGCAGGTCGGCCAAGCAGAGCATGATAGGGGCTTTCCAAATCCACTACCTCAAACCAGATTGCTTCTCAGCGAAAATGATCTTTGTCTCCGAAGAGAACATCCATTTTGATCTTGCCGATTGGGGAGCAAGACAAGCCGGGGACGATACCATGGAAGACGGTGCGGCTCGGCATGAGCTGCTTCGCTTTGATGTTCAGCTTCTCCATGGTATCGCGGTACAGTATGTTGATACTGCTTCCGCCATCTATCAGGACGCGGGAGAATCGGGCAGCTCGCCTCTCCGTCGCGAGGGTGACATCCAAGACCATTGCATAGGAGCCAGGAGAGGGCATCACCTCTGGGTGGTCGGCCTGGCTCCAGCTGATTGGCTTCTCTGACCAGTGCATGAACTCGGGGGTGCTGGAGGTGACTGCATTAACTTCTTGATGCTGTCGGCGTCGACTGCGCTTGTCGTCGGCTTGACTGGTGAAGACGACGTAGGCGGCGTGCTCTTCGGGGAATTCGTCTTGGATGGCCGACTGCCGGTCGAGCCGCCGGCTGCTGGGGGGCTGGAGGCGGCGGGCCGGGAGGCGGAGGCGGCAGCATCCCCTCACCCTTGGTGATGCGGGTGAGCCAATGGCATTTCCGAGTTGTGTGATTGGACGGCTTCGCGCCGCTGTGGAATTTGCAGGGGCATCAAGAGCCTGTTTGTAGGAGAAAGCCGGCTGCCAAGGCGTCCTGCCGCCCTTCTTCTTGGGAGCGGGTCGTTCTTCGGGCTGCTCATCTTCAACGGTGGCCACCTGCCGACTGGAGGAAGTCGGCATGGGGGCCTTGCGCTTGTGGTCGTTCTGGTAGGGGCGCCGATTGGGGTCGCCAGCCAGCGTCTTAGGAGCCGGAGCAATCACCTTCCCCGAGGCGTCTACTCGGAGCTCGGTCTTCATTGAGGAGTCGGCTGTGGCGTACTTGTCAGCGATGACCAGTAACTCGTCGAGGGTAGCCGGCTCGTCGCAGAGGAGTAGGTGCTTGAGGAGGGTGCGCTCTCGGCACCCGGCGGTGAAGTACTCGATGGCCTGGACCTCATGCACCCCCTCGCAGGAGTTGCGGAGCTCGGCCCACCGCGTGAGGTAGTCGCGGGTCGACTCGTTGGGCCCTTGGACGCAGAGGGAGAGCTGGCGAGGCTTGGGAGGCCGCTTGTAGGTGCTGGTGAAGTTGCGGACAAAGACTTCCGTGAAGTCCAGCCAGCTGTTGATGCTGTAGGGCTTGAGGCTGTTGAGCCATGTGCGCGCCGTGCCTTGCAGCATGAGGGGGACGTACTTCACGGCGACGCGCCGATTGCCGTTGGCTATGCTGACGGCCGTGGAGTAGTCGATGAGCCAATCTTCCGGCTTCACTGAGCCGTTGTACTTGGGCGTGTCTCTGGGGAGCGAGAACCCTTTGGGGAAGGGCTCGTCGCGGATGCGGGGGCCAAAGCATGGCGGGCCGACATCGTCTTCTTCTTCTAACGCCAAGGATCGAGCAAGGCGGTCGATCCTGTGGCGGGCGTCGTTCTCGCCGACTCCTTCTCGGCGGCCGAGTCGGTCGCCAAGAGTCGGGTGTGTGATAGGCGGCGGAGTGAGGCGTCTTTCTCTTCGAGGCGGGGGAGGAGGCAGATTTCCTTGGTGCTCTACTGCTCGAGGGCGGCCCTCCGCGTCGCGCTCGATGGTGATGCGAGTCCGGCTGCGGCTGGCAGCCGGCTCCTTGTCTTTCTTCTGGCGTGCGCCGCTCGCAGTCGGCGAGCGGGACGTCGCGGCGTGCTCCCGGCGCGGGGGATGACTATCAGCACGGGCGCCGGCTTCGTGCCGTTCTGCAGCCGCGTCGATCAGCTGCTGAATCCGTCTTGTCATGTAAGGGAGCTCATCGGCTCCCAGCCCATTGAGCTCTTCTGCAGCCGCCTGAGCGGCTCGCAGATTCTCGAGCGGGGTGGCGTAGACGGGGCGATCTGCCCCCAGCATGCTGGCGACGGCCGCGCCGCGCTTCTGGACGAAGCCGGCTCGGCTCGGGCCGCTAGGCGGCGGCGTACCGAAGGCGGCGCGGTCGACTTCGCGCTGGTGGGCCTCGGTGAGGCGTCTCATGGAGGCTATCTTCTGGCCCTCCGCGATGAGGGCGAGGCGGCGTGCCTCCAGGGTCTCGGCGTCGGCATCGGCCGGGATGGGGACGGAGAGGTCGTGCATCGCCGCTTGCAGGGCGTCGTGGGCGTTCTCGCCCGAGTTGGCGACGTGGCTGATGACCAGCACTTCGGTGACAGCGCTGCTGCCGCTGTCAGCTCGAGGGAGGGGATCGTCGAAGACCACCACGTCGGAGGGGTAGGCGTCAAGCGATGCTGTGTCGGAGTCGACAAGCATCGGGTCGGTGGAGCCGACCGACTCCACATCTGCAGCAGGCTCGCTGGAGACGTGAAGCTGGTCGAGGAGGCTGACGAGGCGGCTCTCGGGGTAGTCCGTGCCTGCGTCGGACGCAGGCTCGTCGGAGATGCGAGTCTCGCCGAGCAGATCGGCGAGGCAGCTCGCAGCGCAGGCGTCGTCGACGCCTTGCAGCGCGTCGAGGCAAACGCCATCGGGCGCAGCAGGCTGGCTGCGCTCGCGGGGGAGGAAGAGGGTTCCCGTCCAGAACAGGTCTCCGGACGACGGTGCACCTGGCCCCACGGTGGGCGCCAAATGTCGGGTGGTTGGTGCGACATATGCCAACGGGTGGCTTATCATTGTGGGTGCCAATAAGACGTCGCCGGTGCCTGGAAACGGGATGAGGCGAAGACATGCACGCCGGCGGATCTTACCCAGGTTCGGGGCTCTCCGAGGAGATAACACCCCTAGTCCTGCTCTGCGGGGTCTCCGCATGATCACTAGATCAGGAAAGGTAGCTACAATCGCTCCTAGAGCTGTTGGGTTCAAGGGAGAAGAAGAACAAGGCTAGCTCTAACTTCTCTCTATCTATGGTGTGTGTGCTATGCTTAGAAGCCAACCCTTTGCATGGGTGCTCCGGGGGGTTTATATAGGCCTACCCCCCGGGGGTACAATGGTAATCCGGCTGGGCACTGGTCCCAGCCGTCAGTGTCTACGCTCGCCGGCTTCTCCGCCGGCTGTTGGGTCCCGCCGACTGGTGGGTCCCGCCGGCTGCCGGCTTCTTGGTCGACAGGCCGGCCCCACCGCCTAGGGTCTTGTCGGCGGCTGCTTACTGTAGCCTCGCCCTTGATGATGAGGGCTTCGTTGAGGTAAGCGTGGCTACAGTGGGCCGCCTCGGGGGCTCTCGCTGTAGCCTTACCTCGTCTTGTCTTCTTAATGGGGCACATGCTTTGAGGGAGGGGGTAGCCGGCTTCTGGGGGCCGGCTACGCCCTTGGCCGACTGGGGGAGGCCGGGCCGCCTTCACGCCTCTCTCTGGCTGAAGGGGCCCGCCGCCCGTGGGCCGTACGGGAGTCTGTCGTGGATGACGTTGAGGCTAGCATGGCTACAGTGCCGAGCCGAACGGGAGACGGCCGTCCCGTACGGCCTCCTGTAGCCACGCCCGCCTCGGGCTTCGGGGGTAGTGGGCCGCACTGTGGCCACACCCCGTCTTGTCACCGTTATGTGGGTGTAGCTTTGGTGGTTGTGGTCTCGGCCGAGTCCTTGGAGTCGGTGCTCTTCGAGGCCGGCTTCCTGGAGTCGGCCACCCCGCGGATATCCTGGGGGAGGGAGGTTGCTGAGGCTGGGCCGCCTCCCGTGAGTCGGCTTTGGGGGTAGCCGGCCAGGGGAGGTGGTCCAATGCTTGGAGTGCTTGGAGGCCCAAAGGCCTGATAATTTTTCCGAAGAACCAGGGGTAGTTGGTTAGGCTACCCGTGGCCATTTACTCCGACACAAGTCGAGCTTAGAGAACACTAATGAACCCGCCAGTTGATCATACAGATCATTGATCCGAGGAAGAGGGTATTTATTCTGATTGGTAGCTTGGTTTATAGGACGGTAGTCTTGAACTAATCGGTTTGTCCCATCCTTCTTCTTGACAAAGAGAGAAGGTGCTCCCCAAGGAGAGCAAATTGGGCGAATGAATCCTTTGCGAAGAGATTTGTCGATTTCCTCCTTAAGCTCAAGGAGTTCATGCGGGGGCATCTTGTAGGGTCGCTTGGCTATAGGAGTGGTGCCTGGTTTCAAGTCGATGATGAATTCGACAGCTCTAGCAGGGGGAATCCCTGGAAGTTCTTCAGGAAAGACGTCGAGGAATTCACGCACGACGGGAATGTTTTCGATGCCCTCGAGTGGTGCAGCGTTCAATGCATAGAGCCTTGCCTCGGCGTTTTGCACCAGATGAGCTTGGTAAGTAACTATTTCATCTGAAGGGTGTAGCAGATGGACGGTCTTAGTGGTGCAAACGATTGAAGCAGTATGCGCTTTTAACCAATTCATTCCCAGAATGAGATCAATGCTACAGGACTTCAGTACGATGGGAGAGACAAGAAATTCCAGTCCTTCGATTTCAACGGGGACGTCGTTGCAAATCATGGAGGTTCGACATTGGCCCGCAGGGGTGTGTACTAATAGTGAAGCATTCATGTCTTCGCTTTTAATGCCATGCATGAATGCAAAATCTTCTGACATGAATGAATGTGATGCACCTGTATCAAATAAAACGGAAGCTGGTACTGAATTTACGAGGAGTGTACCCATCACAGTAGCAGGCTGGTCTTGAGCTTCATTGAGATCAACGTGGTTGGCATGAACACGACCATAAGACCTGGCCTTGTTGCTGCGGGGCTAGTTGCTTCCATGGCTAGTTGCTGGAAGGGCCAGTTGATTCTGGTTCTGGTTGCATCCTCTAGCACGGTGGCC
The DNA here is from genome assembly GCF_018294505.1 of Triticum aestivum. NCBI lineage: Eukaryota > Viridiplantae > Streptophyta > Magnoliopsida > Poales > Poaceae > Triticum > Triticum aestivum. Next base: position 280,225,703 of record NC_057799.1, on the reverse strand, counting down.
TGGTTGACCACACCTGAAGCACAAACCATTATTGGGAGTGGGAACAGGAGCTTGGGGTGGTGGAGCTGGAAGTCTTGACTGTCTAGATGGTGGTGGAGGCAGACGAGGTGCAGCATAGGTCTGCCTTGGGGCAGATGCATTTGGACGGTACATGCTGTTTGGGATCCATATCTTACGCTTCTGTGAGGGCGGGCCGGAAGATGAGCCCGTGTCACGGTTGCGCCTGTGAGAGCTCTGGTATTCCTGCAGACCAGTTTCAACATTGATGGCCTTGTTCACCAAGGTGGCGAAATCAGCAAAGTCATGCACTAGAAGTGCGAGCTTGATGTCAGCTTGAAGACCGTCACAGAACTTCTCCTGTCTACGGGCATCAGTTGCAATGTCCTCTTCAGCATAGCGGGACAAGTCCAGAAACTCCCGCTGATAAGCTTCAACAGTTTTGTTGCCTTGGGTGAGGTTGCGGAACTCACACTTCTTCCGGTCCATGACTCCCTGAGGAATAAAGCGGGCACGAAAAGCAGCTTGGATGTCTGGCCTGGTGATGATTGTTCCAGCTGGCAGAGTACGTCTGTGGCTGTCCCACCATTGAGCTGTGGGTCCCTTCAGGAAGAAGGAAGCAATGGTGACATAGCTGGCAGTGGCTACATCGGCAGACTCCATCTCATAGGTGATGTCACAGAGCCAGTCATCAGCATCCAGAGGCTGAGTTGAGCTGCGGTACACAGTTGGATTGAGGCGCATGAAATCCTGCAGAGTTACTGGGGTTGGCTGCTGGTCCTTATTGGGGCGAGGAAACTGAGCCATCATATTTTCCATGAATTGGCGGTTCAGTTCGAACTGTTGGATCATACCAGCCATGTACTCAAGTGGTGGTGGGGGATTGCCACCACTACCATGACCACCTAGTCTAACCATCCTGCTAATATACAACAGGGGTAGTTCAGCATTGAGAAATTTGCAAAGACAAGAATCATTCATGATGAAACATGCATAATGAAAGGAGCACGATAGCTACTACATAGTAGTCGGCATAACTTACAAAAGGGGTCATGCATAGAGTTCAGTACACAGAGTTCAGTACATAGACTAAAACAACATAGGCGGCACACAAGCTCGCGGTGAATGCATCTAACACTAATAAGCAAGCCTACATCAGTCCCAAGAGGTACTGTGGAGGTAGGTGTAGCCTGAAAGCTGGTAGTGTCGCATCGGGAACTCCACGTCAGCAACCTGGGGTCCGCGAATACTCTGGTGCAGAACCTGACGCTCAGATGGTAGAAGAGGTCCAAGTGCGGGAGAGTGGCCTCCCACATCTGGCCAGCCGACACCCTGGGGCATCACAGTCCTGGCTGGGTAGATCGCAGAACGGGGCAGCTCCCTAGATCGGAAAAAGGGGTGCAACAGCGTCAGAGCACGGTAAAGGTGCTGACGGGTGGTGTACAACTCATGGCGAAGAGCTCGGTTAGCTCGATCCAGCCCATCAGCATGCAGAACCAGGTTCTGATGGTAGAAGGGCTCTCGGGTGACAGTGGAGTAGGCAGCAGTATAGTATCCCTCCACACCAACATCAGATGCGATAGCAATGTGCTTGAAAGGGGAGGTGTCCAACTCCCGATACTCTCCATGAAGACGTGTCAGAGCAGCATAAGCAGCATCGTGGACAGCCATATCGATGGTCACTCCAACACCATGAGCGGTGTGCAACACAGTAGTGGAGTCATACTCCCGCGAGTAGAGGTGGACGATGGCACGGTACTGCTCCTGGTTAAAGTCCTAGTACTCCTCGTAGACGGTGTACTCAGGGTGCCAGCGATAACCCAGATAGGTCATCATCTCAGCTAGCACAGCAGGTGATCCCGAGGCACCAATGGCCGTCGTGTGGCGCACGACTTGCCTCGTGGGTTCCATCTGAAAGCAATGATGTTTCAAAGGAGTCAAATGACAGTGTGTGAATTGTTCAAAATACTATTCTAAGAAATAACTATGGCTTATCCAACTTTGGGGTGAATTGCGGTCACGGGATCCTAGTGTTAGAGTTAGTAAATTCGTTTAACCCGAGTAGAAGAGAGTTCAGAGTCCCAGAGTAAAGGTCGAGGAGTAAAAGATCCTAGTACCACCCAATGGCGACGTGGGCCCGTAAGACACACAACCATGTTAGTAAAAGTTTTGTAATGTCTAGACTCGACTTTGGCCAAGGAGTGTGGAAAGTGGGATTCCTACAGGCAGTCGGCTCTGATACCAACTTGTGGCGCCCCCGATTTGACCGTACACTAATCATGCATGCAAATGTGTACGATCAAGATCAGGGACTCACGGGAAGATATCACAACACAACTCTACAACATAAATAAGTCATACAAGCATCATAATACAAGCCAGGGGCCTCGAGGGCTCGAATACAAGTGCTCGATCATAGACGAGTCAGCGGAAGCAACAATATCTGAGTACAGACATAAGTTAAACAAGTTTGCCTTAAGAAGGCTAGCACAAACTGGGATACAGATCGAAAGAGGCGCATGCCTCCTACCTGGGATCCTCCTAACTACTCCTAGTCGTCGTCAGCGGGCTGCACGTAGTAGTAGGCACCTCCAGTGTCGTAGGAGTCGTCGTCGACGGTGGCGTCTGGCTCCTGGACTCCAGCATCTGGTTGCGACAACCAGATAGAAAGGAAAGGGGGAAAAGAGGGAGAGAAGCAACCGTGAGTACTCATCCAAAGTACTCGCAAGCAAGGAGCTACACTACATATGCATGGGTATATGTGTAAAGGGCCATATCTGTGGACTGAACTGCAGAATGCCAGAATAAGAGGGGGATAGCTAATCCTGTCGAAGACTATGCTTCTGGCCATCTCCATCTTGCAGCATGTAGAAGAGAGTAGATTGAAGTCCTCCAAGTAGCATCGCATAGCATAATCCTACCCGGCGATCCCCTCCTCGTCGCCCTGTTAGAGAGCGATCACCGGGTTGTATCTGGCACTTGGAAGGGTGTATTTTATTAAGTATCCGGTTCTAGTTGTCATAAGGTCAAGGCACAACTCCGGGTCATCCTTTTACCGAGGGACACGGCTATTCAAATAGATAAACTTCCCTGCAGGGGTGCACCACATAACCCAACACGCTCGATCCCATTTGGCCGGACACACTTTCCTGGGTCATGCCCGGCCTCGTAAGATCAACATGTCGCAGCCCCACCTAGGCACAACAGAGAGGTCAGCACGCCGGTCTAAATCCTATGCGTGCAGGGGTCTGGGCCCATCGCCCATTGCACACCTGCACGTTGCGAGGGCGGCCGGAAGCAAACCTAGCCTAGCAGGCGTTCCAGTCCAATCCGACGCGCGCCGCTCCGTCACTGACGTCAAGAAGAGCTTCGGCTGATACCACGACGTCGAGTGCCCATAACTGTTGCCGCGTAGTTGGTTAGTGCGTATAGACCAAATGGCCAGACTCAGATCAAATACCAAGAACTCGTTAAGCGTGTTATTTTGAAGTAACCGCGGACGCCGTCCAGGGCCAGGCCCACCTCTCGCCTAGGTGGTCTCAACCTGCCCTGTCGCTCCGCCACAAAGATCCACTTGCGGGTACTCCTACGAGCCGACCCGACTTTAGTCACCACAGGTGTCATGTATAGATTATATAAGTATATACCCGTGATCACCGCCCAAGTGATCACGGCCCGATAGTATAGCACAGCAGACGGACAAGAATGTAGGGCCACTGATGGAAAACTAGCATCCTATACTAAGCATGTAGGATTGCAGGTAAAGGTAACAACAGTAGTAGCAAGGACAGGCGATGCATCAGGATAGGATTAACAGAAAGCAGTAACATGCTACACTACCCTAATGCAAGCAGTATAGAGAAGAATAGGCGATATCTGGTGATCAAGGGGGGGCTTGCCTGGTTGCTCTGGCAAGAAGGAGGGGTCGTCAACTCCGTAGTCGAACTGGGCAACAGCAGCGTCGGTCTCGTAGTCTACCGGAGAGCAGAGGGGGAAGAAATAGTAAATATAATGCAAACATAAGCATGACGATGCGTGACATGACAATGAGCGGTTCTAGGTGTGCCCTAACGCGGCAGTAGGTGGTACCGGCGAAGGGGGGGAACATCCTGGAAAGTATTCCCTAGGATTCGCATTTTCGGACAGATGAAACGGAGGGGGAAAGTTGCAAGTTTGATATGTTAGGGATGTGTGGCGGATGAACGGGCTGCGTATCCGGATTCGTCTCGTCGTTCTGAGCAACTTTCATGTAGAAAGCATTTTCATCCGAGATACGAATTATTTTATATGATTTTCTAAAGATTTAATCATCTTAGGATTTATTTAATCATTTTAAATCAACATTATCAAGAATAGTAAAAGATGACGTCAGCATGACATCATGCTGACATCAGCAGTCAACTGTGCAGTTGACTGGGTCAACTACATGTGGGTCCCGCATGTCATACACTGCTTAGTTTAATTAGGGTTTAGCTAATTAATTACTGTTTAATTAAATTAACTAATTAATTAGATTAATTTAAATAGGATTAATTAACTTAATTAATTTAGTTAATTAATTAATTAATTTTTTTAATTCCTTTTTTTAAACACGTTCGGGGGGTGGGGCCCCACATGTCATAGGGCCAGGGGGCACTGGCCCAGTGGTCAGTGGCCCTGGCCACAGCGGGCACGGGCGCACGGACGAGCGGGTGCTGGGGCGCTGGGGGGCGCACCGGGAGCGCAGAGGCGGGGCGGCGCGGGCGCGCGACCGAGCCCGCAAGGGCAGCAGCGGCGAGCGGGGGGAGGCGGACAGGGGCAGCGGCAGCGGGCGCGCACACGGTGACGAACGACGGCGGCAGAGAGCATGCGGGGGGGGAGGCGTGGCCCCAGGCGGTGCGGTGAGCGGCGGGGCCGGGCCCGGTCGGCGCGGGGCTTAGGGGGGAAAGCAAGGGCGGCTGGAGCGTGGTCGAGCGGGGGCGTGTGGGCGGCGATAGCGGCCGCGGTGACGAGCGCGAGCGCGCGCGCAGGCGGGGTCGCGCGAGGGAGAGAGAGAGGGAGCGATGGCGCGCGGAGACGAGCGCGGCGGCGGGGCTCACAGTGGGGCGTAGGGAACGGGGCAGTGGGTGTCGAGGTGGGGGACGGGGACGACGGCGGAGAGGAGAAGCAGGCCGGTGGGGGAGCGCTCCGGGGAGGCCGTCCGACGAGGAGCTCCGGCGGCGACGGCGTCCTGGCGCGGGGGCAGCGACCTCCTCCCCGATCCCGATCCAATCGGGGAGAGAGGGGGCAGATATTTTGCAGGGGGGAGAGTGGGGGTGTCGGTGGTGAGTGGGGGAGGTTATGGGATGCGGGGTGGGCCGCGTGGGCTGGTGGCTTGGCCCAGTTGGGCCTGTGGTCAGCTGGGCGAAAGCCCAGGGGGGTTTCTCTTTTTTTTTCTCTTTTGTATTTTCTTTTCTTTTTATTTATTTTCTTTTCTGTTTTAAATCATTTTAAATTATCTAGGCATTTTATAAAAATGTGTTTATTACACCATATTTACTTATGCAAAATATGGCACCTCCCGAACATTTTTGTTTTAAATTTTGAAAAACTTTTATTGTTGACATTAATTTGAATTTGAATTTTGAAAGGGTTTGACCTAACGGTAGATTAGCAACAGTAACCATGGTGACGTGGCACCATTAGCGTGGGATTACTGTAGCTTAGTTACCCGGGCGTTACACCGCTGCCACGGGAGGGTAGGACAAAAGATGTCATGCAAGTTCTTTCCATAAGCATGTATGACTATTTACGAAATACATGCCTACATTATATTTATGAACCGGAGCTAGTGCCATATCGCCCTAGATTACGACTGTTATATGATGAATATCATCCAATGAATCCACCGATCCAATGCCTACGAATTTCTCTTATATTGTTTCTTCTAAGTTACTACTACTATTGTTACTATTGCACTTGCTACAAAATCATTGCTATCCCTATTACCATGACCATTGCACTTGCTACTACTATCAGAACTATCATACTACTTTGCTATTGATCACTTTGCTGCAGATAATTAATCTCCAGGTGTGGTTGAATTGACAACTCAACTGCTAATACTTGCAAATATTCTTTGGCTCCCCTTGTGTCGAATCAATAAATTTGGGATGAATACTCTACCTCAAAAACTGTTGCGATCCCCTATACTTGTGGGTTATCAGGCCCCTCCTGGGCGGGTCACACCTCGGAGCTATATTCCCAACAATACCCATGAGGCTCATTTGCCGAGCCTCCCGACAACCCCTTTTTGTATAAGTTTGTCGGCTAGACATGTAATCATTTGTACAAAGCTAGGCGCAAATCCTGTGCATAGTGAAATAAAGCCAAGTGTTTCACTACTCTTGTCAATTTACATGTTAAATTGTGCATGTGTACATGTGCTGTTGTATTGCATTTTGCCTTGTTTGGAATGCTTAATGAGCCGTCAAGGTCTCCACCCTCCTCTTTTATCTTCTTTCTTTTTCTCAATGGATAGAAGGGTTCCTCGCGTACAAGTTTCCTGGGGGGGAGTAATGGTGTGGATGCCACCAAGTAACGTTCAAGCTATCATTTTACGACAAGAAGTACGACAAAGAAAAGGCTAAGTTGAAAAAACTTGAAACAAATTCTTTGTTGTAGTTGTTATTTCTCCATGAATAATTTTGGCCTTTGTATGATAAACCTATACCGATGGAACCTTGTCGGGATCAGTTGCGCTCTTATTTTGTTTTGAGTCCACTCAGCAACTGAAGTAGCTGCATTGAGACTGTCAAGTGTGACCTTGCCGGCAGCGGCACTTCCAGCAGGCTTCTTAGGATCCGTTCCTCAAAGCGCTCGTGGCAAGAGTGTGCACGTCGGCAAGTTTCCGACAAGGGTAAGGTACAAAAATCCTGTAAAGACAGAATAAGACAAGGGAAATAGCATACATTTATCCATCAACACAAGATATATTACATTAAAAGCAAAGTGCATTTCTAACTTAAGACAAATTTGTCTTTTACATGGACTGCGCTTACGGCAAGATGATGCGAAGGAGCTAGTTCTTGCGATGGACCTTGGTCCTAGGGACATGGCTAACCCTGTCGGCGATGGGCCCGACAAGTTCTTCAACCTCCCTGATATCGGCATCCTTTGGTAAACTTTTGAACGCCTTCAACAAGTCAACTCTAGGATTGTGGCACACAATCTTGACAAGTACCTTGAAGAGGACGTCATGACAGAATTTGCGGGACTCGCTGGCAAAGTTGGTGGCTCTCCCGTGGTGCTTCTCCAAAGCTTTGATGAGATTTTGAAAGAAGAGGTTGAGCCTGGCACTTGGAAGTTCATGCTCATCGGCCATGAAGATGTAGATATCTATCTTCATGACAGTCAGTTGTGAACTGAGGTGTTCCGCAATATCGATGAGGCCTGTAGTCCAGAGCTCTACGTTCTTCTTACAAATCATTGAATGTCTTCTTAGCATTGGAGAGCAAAGCCTTGTCTTTATTCTAGTTTACCAACAATTTCTTCTCTCTGGCTTTACCTTCCTCGAGGTTCTGTTCCGGAGCTATGAGCTTCAACTTCAGATCTGCAATGGTACCCTTGGCACCAGTGAGCTCTTGGTTCTTGGAGGATAGTGAGGTTTGTAGCTCCGCCATGGTGTGAGCTGTCTTCTCCATATCTGCTTTGAGCTCCAAGGACTCCCTGCCGGCGGTTGCGAGATCTTCTTCAAGCTTTTTCCCCTTAGATTCTAGCTCAACCTTGACGGTCTCAGTGGCTTCGGCAGTTTTGAAGGCCTCTTGGAGTTTGCTGGTGTGATCCAATGCTTGAGCTTCTAGGGCTTCCTTATGGCTTTGATCTAGCTTCTGGGCCCGCTACGCATGCAGAGTATGGACTCCTTCATCCTTTCCCCGTAGCTTGGCGACAAGTGATTCCTCTTTGGCGGCAAGCTCTTTTCCTCTTGCGTTAAGTTGTGCTTCTCGCTCAAATAACTTGCCGCAGAGTTGTTGCTTCCTTTCTAGCAGCGGCAAGCTTGCCATCTTCTTCCTTGATCCTTTGAAGCTTTTCATCATACAATTTGTGGGCTTCCTCAACCTTCTCGTTCAACTTCTGCCCGCCCAGCTCTACGGTTTGCTGCTGTGCTTGGAGTTTCTCCCAACACTTGTTGTAGCGCTCTTGCACGTCCTTGAAACCAGCCACCATGGTCTTCAAGAAGGCAAGATCCGCAGAGTTGTCTTTGGAGGGATCCATCTCTGAGTTGCGAGTCAAAGGAATGAGGATTCTGGCAATTGCATCATCGAAGATAGATTTCCTGGCATCAGATGAGCCAGGGGCTTCAGATCCTTGCATCTGAAGGAGGGTCTCTAGGAGATTTGTCGTAGACTGCACTCGACGCAAAGCTGGATCTTTAGTACCAACCTCTTTCACCTTGACATCTGCGGTGATGGAGACAGATGTGTTGCCGGGAGCCATGTTGGTCTCCTCGGTAGCTTTCCTGGACCCTTCAACGTCAGATGCCGCAACTTCTTGCTACCTCTTGAGCAAGCATTGGTTTTCCCTTGAAGAGGAAAGGGTGATGCAACAAAGTAGCATAATTATTGCCCTCAGTTTTTGAGGACCAAGGTATCAATCCAGTAGGAGACAACGCATAAGTCACCTAGTACCTGCACAAACAATCAAGGACCTTGCAACCAACGCGATAAAGGGGTTGTCAATCCCTTCACGATCACTCACAAAAGTGAAATCTAATAAATATAGTAAAGTAAGTATTTTTAGTATTTTTGTTGTATAGATTGGAAAGTAAAGATTGCAAAATAGTAAACAAGATGCGATGTAAATAAAAGAGATGCAATGTAATAAGAAAGAGCCCCGGGGGCCATAGGTTTCACTAGTCGCTTCTCTCAAGATAGCATGTATTACGGTGGGTGAACAAATTACTGCCGAGCAATTGATATAAAATCGCATATTTATGAAGATATCTAAGGCAATGATCATGAATATAGGCATCACGTCCGTGTCAAGTAGACCGAAACGATTCTACATCTACTACTATTGCTCCACACATCGACCGCTATCCAGCATGCATCTAGAGTATTAAGTTCATAAGAACAAGTTACGCATTAAGCAAGATGACATGATGTAGAGGGATAAACTCAAGCAATATGATATAAACCCCATGATGCGGAGCATCCTACGGACATCACCATGTCAAGAGTCCGTTTGGCAAGTGACACGTGCGTCATCTACTTCACATACATAAAGGTGAATCGTCTCCTTTACACGTGCTCACTTGACCCCTTCGAGGATGGTATACTACTTGACACTTCTCCCGTGTGCATGCGTAGGTATTGTCGGAACTTCACGACGACGAGGAGGAGTGCAAGCGCCAAGGAACGACTACACCGTCCGTGAAGGAAGCGTGGAAGAGAAGACAGAAGAAAGGAGGAGAAGAAGATGGAGCGGGTGCTGGAGCCAGGCCGGACATCCGGACCGCCGTCCGGATCATCCGGGCTCAGCCGGATCATCCGGACCCTTCCCCGGATCGTCCGGCTAACTGCGCTGAAGACACCCGAAGGCTTCCACTTAAGCCGGATCATCCGGGACTTCATCCGGATCATCCGGACCCCCGACACCCGGATCATCCGGGACCCCGTCCGGATCATCCGGCCTTGCCTACGCGCATGACTTGGGCCGAGGCCCGTGTACCGATTCGCCCCCTCACTTACGCCTTTGCCCCTTGGACTATAAATAGACCTCCTCCACCTCCTTTCTAGGGTTAGCAAAGTGATAGCTCATTTGTATGTGAGCTTTGCTCCTACCTTCTCCTCTTGAGAGAGAGAGACCACCACTCCCATGGAGTTCAAGACCTCCATGTGAGAAGATCCTGCGGGATATATCGATCAAGACCCCCTCACGGGCGGCCCCCTTCAAGACCTCCTCATGGAGATGAACTTTACCTTGTATCTTTCCCTTTGTTCTTCATGTACCTTGTGGATCTTGTGTGTTTGATTGTCTAGTGGATGTGTGAGTGGACTTGTTCTTGAGTGTTTCCCCTTGTGATTTCTCTCCGTTCTTCCCCGTGTTCTTCGTGGGATTCGCTCAAATCGTGAAAGATCGGGCCACTAGGGTTCTACCCTACATCATCTTGGTATCATGAGCCACGTTTATCACGAATTTGGAGTCTCCCCCACCGTTTTCTAGCCTTCTTTTGCTTGATTTTGTCCTAAATCCGAAAATCCCCACCAAAAATAGCCCCAATTTTTTTTTGTGATTTGTTGGTTTTGATGATGTTTTGTTGATTTTGATCCGTGGATTTGCTTGGTTTCGAGTGGATGCCCACAAAATCTCCCCAAGTTTCCCCACCTTCCATCCACAAAATCTCCTCAATTTTGCCCCCAAAATCATCCATTTCCGCCCAAAAATTCGTCCCCCAGAGGAAATCCCGAGCAGTTTGACCTGCCCGGATCATCCGGACCTTCTCCCGGATCATCCAGACACCTCCAGGATCAGCTGGACCCTCTCCCGGACGTCCGGATAACCCACACACCCAGAGAACAGAACCGGCCTTGATGAACCCGGATCATCCGGAAGTACTCCCGGATCATCCGGACCTCCTCCCGGATGTCCGGCTAACTCTGAAACTGACAGGGCTGAATTTTTGTTTCGGCCATAACTAATTCATCCGGAGTCCGTTTTTGACGTTCTTTAGCTCGTTTTGAAGCTATTGACATCCACCATCCCACGAAAATACCACCAACATCATTTGACTCCATCAAATTTTTACAACTTTGGCATCTTTGCCTAGGCCCTCCACTATACCATCCGCATTACCACCACCGACTTCCGCAACCTAACCCATTTCGATCCCCATTGCATATGTGGTTGCTTGAGTAGTGATTCGAGTCTCCTAAGGTGTTTCGGCTACTTAGGGACAGTTGCTTCCTCATCAACCACCACCACCACTTCCGCATAACCTTCCCACCATACACTTCCGCCACACTAACTTAACCCAATTTTGTTTGAGTTGTGAGTTGTGTCTCCTAAGGTGTTTCGGCTACTTAGGGACGGTGACCTTCAACTCCGACTCACATAACCCAATAGCCCTCAACCCCCGCATTGCCTACTCACAAAACCACCACCGCATTCCGCTACCACCATTTGACATTTGCCTTTGGAGATTTTGAGTTCGCGATTTTTCCGTTTCCTAAGGTGTTTCGGCTAATTAGGGACGGGTCGACATCGACAACACCGCCTCTCATCATTGACAAGGACGGTAACCTCGACGACACCATTGTATATTCCCCTTGACATTGCATTGATAACCCCTAGCCCATTTTGCGTCACTTGCCTATCGAGACTAGCCATTTGAGTATTGCCGGCAACGTTACTTGTGCACATTAGTGATCATTGATCTACACCTCCCATTGCATACATACCATATAATATTGGTATCATCATCCATTGTGTCACAAGATTGTTCCCGCATATACACAATTGCTATCTTGGTTTGTGCATTTCGCAAAGTGGCATACAAAAAAAAGAATAAAGCTTTTAAGCAAAACAGAAAGAGCAAAGAAGCTTGTAAGCAAGTGCCATAGCGTCGACACATTACATATCATACTACCATATCCGATCATCTTGGATCATCTTGATAGAAACACCGGGAACATCATACACATAGCATACTTGGGATAGAAAAAGTTGATATATCTTTGCATCTTATAGGTTGTGCACAAGTGTCGTATCCGCCTATTGAGCAATCGTGCTAGCGTCTCTCTTGAGTTGTGCAACATGAGCATTTTCCGTGGATTCCACATTTTGTGCTCATTCCTTGGTTGCACGACCCCATTTATCCATCTGTGTGTGCGTTTCCGTCTGCCACCCATTGCTATTGGTCTACTTGTTTCACTTGCGAATTTGTGAATCTCTTTCAACATTATTGACTCTTGCTAACATTTTGCATTAAATTTTTGCGCCACTATCCTCACCGAGCTACACCATAAGCTTTACTTGATAGGTGTGAGTGAACAAGTCCGGTACCAATTCCACTATTCTTTCTTTTCACATTGAGTGAAACGGGATACATCCTCAACTTTGGGAAAGGGTAACTTGGTATTTTTGATCTCATTTCCTACTCACCTCTACTCAAGTCTTGTGATGGATAGGCAAGGCATTTCACCCTCGGTCTACAACAACAACGATGAGTTTGATGCCACGAACAACAACTTCGACGCCAAGATGCAAGCTCAAATGGAGGACATCAAAGCCCTCATCAAGTCCTACAAGCGATCTTCCTCATCTTCGAGAAGACGCTCAAGTGCACGTGCTTCCGAGCTACCATCTCCGGCAAGGTCACATCGGCATCGACACCACCACCAACAAGAACATGAAGGTCAAGAGCTCAACACCAACAACCGCTCAACGACTTCACCATCACCTTCGGCATCTTCGCCAATCGACTTCAAGGCATCTTCGCCTATGGACATACGACATCTTTGCCAACAAGCACCTCAAGACTACGCTCAAGAGAAGCTCCCCAAGCTCAAGTCCGCGACTTCCACAAGCTACTATGACCTCGACACCGACCACAAGATTCCTTTCTATGGGACTCAAGAACCTGAGGAGTATCTAGAGTGGGAGCACCTAATGGACGACTACCTCAAGCTACATCAAGTTCCTCCCGAAGTCAAGTGAAGTGTGCCACAACGAACTTCCACGACTACGCATCGGCATGGTGGCTTCACACACCTTCGGAGACGTACAGCATGAGTTGGCCCAAGACGAAGCGCGCTATGAGGCGAGAGTTCGTGCCTCCAACCTACACGGAACACCTTCTACGCCAATTGAAGAACACCGTCCAAGGATCCAAGTCCATCGACAAGTACTTCAAGGAGATGAAGATTGCCTTGCGACGAGCCGGCGTGGACGACCCCATTTCGATGAAGTTACACTTCATGATGGGATTGAACAACGACATCTCCAAGACTATCTTCCTCGAGAACTATAAGTCCCTCGACGACAACTACATTGGTGCTCTCAAGGCGGAACAATAACTCATGAAGGCCAAGGCTTCTCCACCCCAAGCACACTTCGCGACGACCAAGCTCCACGACGACGAGCATGGGGCTATTACCACCACGATGTCCAAGCCCGACGAGCTCCAAGACGATGCTCCCAAGTTCGACTTCACCGCCATCCCTCTTTGTGGCATTGATGATGCCGAGTCTACTTTAACTCTTTTTCAAGACGGTGCGGCGACGAGTATGACTACGGAGACCCTCAAGGACCAAGCTTTGGAGGCGAGCGACAAGGTGGCGAGCAAGGATGATGCTTCCATCTTAGGAGGCAAGAGTGATGATGTGCCATCTTCGGCCTTCATCCACGGCGACGATCACGAGATGGTTGAGTATTTCACCTTGACCACGGCGACGTATGATGACTTGAGTGACTTGTGCCACCATATTGAGAGTGAGAGTGACTTCACCACTAGCCCCACAAATGATGTGTTGTCCCAATTCCCATGTGAGGAGAGCCACAACCCCCACCACCTGAGTGAGATGAGTGACTCCACCATACGTGAGATTGAGTGCACCTACATTGAGGGAGTGAGTGAACCACCACATAGAGAGAGTGTGATAGTTGATAGGGCATGTGAGGCCACTTCGATTTCTAACGACTTAACCTCTACCTCTATTGTGTCTTCTCATTTGGTGCTAGGTCCCATATATGATGACGCGCCGATTCGCGACGACTACGTCCTTTCTTTGGACAAGATGATGGCCATGGTGGAATATGATGCACCCCCACATGGTTCCATCAAGATGAAGATGACCACCATTTGGTCTTTGCCACCTCACCTACACCACATGAGTGGAATGAGAATGGTAACATAGGTGAAGGTGATGCTCGAATCCCACTAGTGGACATTCTAGACATTGATTGCTTGCATGATGTTGATCAACCTATTTCCATGCTTCATGCTAGTGCAACTTCCTCATGTGATGATTTCTTTCCCATTTATGATGAGTATGATGATTGCCATGTGGAGTCTATTAGTTGTGATGCCATGTTACATAGGATTTCTTGTGACAATTCTTTAGGTCACATCATGTTTGACAATTCGCTTGACTTGTCATATGCTATGCATGAGATCAATCGAATGTCATATTTGCAATCTCATCGTAGTGACTATGCATATGCCATTAAAATGAACCCAATTTGCACTTTTGGCATAGATGACAAGCCCAAGGTTATTGGCATTTGTTTTTCTTGTGATGATATTGATATGATCCCTTTGCATCGTTTATCTCATATGCCATGCCATGACCACCTAGCTTCCGATATGCATTGTTTGGATGTTGTCCATTTTCTCCATATGACGTTCCCATTATTGCTCATGAGAAGACCCCCATAGTTTCCTCATACATTTTAGGAGATTTTGATCCATCCTATCCATTGCATGATCCCAATACTTGTGTGCACAATATGCTTCCCATGAATGAAAATGATATTGATGTGCCATATACTTGCATTCTCAATTTGTGTCCCCATCGTGTTATACACAATAACTATTCTTTCATGATGGATGACATGTTCTTATACCATGCATCAAATTTCTTTGAGCGATGCTTATCTTGTGCTAACTCACACGTGCACATACACATCATGATGGATGATGTGTACATTTACCATGCACACAATTTCTTTGGTTTGTGTGTCTTTTGTGTAGGTACCCATGAATACTTGTCAACCTCGCAATCCCACGAGTTGACAAAACGAGCTCTAGAGAGCAATGATGACTTGGGATCCCATGGATTGTCTTTCCCACCGCTCTCTTCGCGCAAAGACTTCGCGCATTTATTATACATGGCCCTCACTTGGCTATGAGTTATTGTCCATTACATATTATATGCCCATCTTGCCATGTTCACTTTGCATGATATGCTCATTCCTATGCCTTTGACATGCATTTGTGACCCATGCTTTGCATTACACATGATGATTGATTGTAGTACTTGTATGTGTATTTGCAAGCTTGGTGGAGATATCACTTGTTATTGCCATGTTTGCTTTGTGCCCCATGCCTATGATGATACTATGATCCTGCTTTGTGTTCGTGCTTGCGATAGGTCATGTGCATTGTTTATGCCTATTATTCGCTCACATGACATGATTGCCATGAATTCCTCTAGTATGTTGCATCTTCACACTACTAGCTAGCACAACTTGATTGATATGCTTGCTTATGTTGCATCACCAATGATTCATACTTTCTCATTCCATGTGGTTGATGACAACCATCTACATGCTTTGCACATGATTGTTATTGCTTCTTGTCCTATATCTCCACATGTTGCCTCTCTCATGCTAGATGATTTACCATGTATTGAGTGCAAATATGCCTTTAGTCTTGATAATGAGTTTGCCCCCATAGCATTCTCGCATATATTTGGAGATTTTGACATATTTCTTGTGAAGCATGCTTGTCTTACCTCTTTGCACCATATACCTCGTGCCATGAATATTGCCTTTGTTGCATCATATTGTTCATGCACTTGTGCTACTAATGGTTATGTGCAAGAGAAGAGAACCATCATGATGGATGATGTGTTTATCTACCATGCGCATACATTGTTCGCTTTCTTCTATGCATGTGTAGGATACTTGGACTTCGTGTCGACTTCCACTTCATGTGAGTTGACCATTCGAGCTCTTGAGAGCGAACCACCTTCGATCACGACGCTTCTACACCGCACTTGCTTGTGCTTTGGCATTGTGAGAACCCCCAAACCATGATCATGGATATTATGGATCATACAACTTGTGTTGCTTGCACCATGAGACTTGTTGTTCATCTTGGACCACTTGATTGCACACATGTTAGAGATCTTGCTTCGACTTGTCATTTTCACCGTTCCATGCATCATGATATATATATGCCTTGTGTGTTGCATCCAATTCTTGGATTACTTGCTCCTATCATATGTTTGGTTGCAACAATGTCACTTCTTCACATATTCCATGTCCCATTGCTTGTCACATGATTGACTTGATTGCCTCACATGTGATGAACAATTGCTCTTTCTATTGTGTTGAGTGCCACACTATTCTCACTACACCCTATGCACGTTATGCTTGGATTGTCTTGCACTTGACTCATATGTTTAGACACTTCATTTTATTTGGAGTGGTGAATGCTTCCTCTGCCTACCATAGACTGTTTGTTGAGCGCTTTATGCATGCTTGCTATGACCTTGAGGTAGATGCTTGTTCAATTGTCAAACATATTTGCATCTATACCTCCCATTTGCATACTTGTTTCCATGATGTCCTTGATTGTGCTCAATTCATATACTTACATGCCATGTCACAATCCTTTGTCATACCATACGCTATGCTTGATGACGACACTTGTTGGGTGAATTACTGCTTGAATGCTTGGTTTTGCACTAATGCTAACCACATTTGTTTTTCCAAGTGTTTGTTGTCCTTGCTTCTTTTGAAGGAATCACGAAACGGTGTGACATTGGAGAGTGCCCATGTCGAGCTTCCAGATGGCGAGAACTTGGTGATTGACCACTCCTACACGGCGACGCCATCTCTTTCCCATGGTGATTTGGTTTTCGATCCGAGGTCGGATCTTTCCCAAGGGGAAGGGGATGATGCGGAGCATCCTACGGACATCACCATGTCAAGAGTCCGTTTGGCAAGTGACACGTGCGTCATCTACTTCACATACACAAAGGTGAATCATCTCCTTTACACGTGCTCACTTGACCCCTTCGAGGATGGTATACTACTTGACACTTCTCCCGTGTGCATGCATAGGTATTGTCGGAACTTCACGGACGACGAGGAGGAGTGCAAGCGCCAAGGAACGACTACACCGTCCGCGAGGGAAGCGTGGAAGAGAAGACGGAAGAAAGGAGAAGAAGAAGACAGAGCGGCTGCTGGAGCCAGGCCGGACATCCGGACCACCGTCCGGATCATCCGGGCTCAGCCGGATCATCCGGACCCTTCCCTAGATCGTCCGGCTAACTACGCTGAAGACACCCGAAGGCTTCCACTGAAGCTGGATCATCCGGGACTCCGTCCGGATCATCCGGACCCCCGACGCCCGGATCATCCAGGACCTCGTCCGGATCATCCGGCCTTGCTTGAGCGCATGACTTGGGCCGAGGCCCATGTACCCATTCGCCCCCTCACTTACCCCTTTTCCCCTTGGACTATAAATAGACCTCCTCCACCTCCTTTCTAGGGTTAGCAAAGTGATAGCTCATCTGTATGTGAGCTTTGCTCCTACCTTCTCCTCTTGAGAGTGAGAGACCACCACTCCCATGGAGTTCAAGACCTCCATGTGAGAAGATCCTGCGGGATATATCGATCAAGACCCCCTCACAGGCGGCCCCCTTCAAGATCTCCTCATGGAGATGAACTTTACCTTGTATCTTTCCCTTTGTTGTTCATGTACCTTGTGGATCTTGTGTGTTTGATTGTCTAGTGGATGTGTGATTGGACTTGTTCTTGAGTGTTTCCCCTTGTGATTTATCTCCGTTCCTCCCCGTGTTCTTCGTGTTCTTCGTGGGATTCGCCCCATTCGTGAAAGATCGGGCCACTAGGGTTCTACCCTACATCACCCCATCTTTTGATCCTTGATGGCAAAAATACAATACGTGCCTTGCTGCCCCTACTGTCACTGGGAAAGGACACCGCAAGATTGAACCCAAAGCTAAGCACTTCTCCCATTGCAAGAAAGATCAATCTAGTAGGCCAAACTAAACCGATAATTCGAAGAGACTTGCAAAGATATCAAATCATGCATATAAGAATTCAGAGAAGAACCAAATAATATTCATAGATAATCTGTTCATAAATCCACAATTCATCGGATCTCGGCAAACACACCGCAAAAGAGTATTACATCGAATAGATCTCCAAGAACATCGAGGAGAACTTTGTATTGAGAATCAAAGAGAGAGAAGAAGCTATCTAGCTAATAACTATGGACCCAAAGGTTTATGGTAAACTACTCACGCTTCATCGGAGAGGTAATGGTGTTGATGTAGAAGCCCTCCGTGATTGATTCCCCCTCCGGTAGATCGCCGGAAAAGGCCCCAAGATGGGATCTCACGGGTACAGAAGGTTGCGGCAGTGGAAAAGTGGTTTCGTGGCTCTCCCTGATCGATCTAGGGTATAAGAGTATATATAGGCGAAAGAAGTACGTCGGTGGAGCTACGAGGGGCCCATGAGGGTGGGGCGCGCCTACCCCCCTGGGCGCACCCTCCTGCCTCGTGGCCGCCTCGTGGCGTTCCAAACTTCAACTCCAAGTCTTCTGGATTGCTTTCGTTCCAAGAAAGATCATCGCGAAGGTTTCATTCCGTTTGGATTCTGTTTGGTATTCCTTTTCTGCGAAACTCTAAAATAGGCAAAAAACAGAAACTGGCACTGGGCCTCCGGTTAATAGGTTAGTCCCAAAAATATTGTAAAAGAGCATATTAAAGCCCATTAAACATCCAAAACAGATAATATAATAGCATGGAACAATCAAAAATTATAGATATGTTGGAGACGTATCACTTCTTCGACGGAAATCCTGGCAGCCTCATCAGTCGCACTCTTTGTAATTTCTTGCAGATCTACAATGGGTTCCTCCTCTTCTAGTGGAGTCGAATCTATGAGATGAAAAACGAAAGGAAAATACTTGGAGGAAATTCAAGATTCAGATCAAGTTCTAGAAAACAAAAAGAAAAAGCCAACGAGGATAAAAAGCACTTGGCCATAGGTTTACCTTGGTGGGTTTGTGGAGTAGACCTTGTTTCTTCTCCGGCAACATCAGTTGTCGTTGCTCGGTCCCCGGTAACATTAGTTGCCGATGGGTCCTCGAGCGGACAAGCTCTTCTTGGCGCTCTTCTGGAGGAGGAGTGGACCTTGTCGGCGAGTTGCTTGGCGAAGGAGCAGAAGTCGAGGGTGCTGTCAAGTGATCCGTTCCTTGGTGCCCTCCTTCTAGCAAATTTCCCTGTCTCCTTGCCGGTTCCATGATGATGGTCTCATCAATGGAGCTAGCCAGCGGGAATTGGAGGTTGACTCACTCTGGGGGCTGGAGCCAGCAACATCTGAAAGGATCGGATCTTGTTCAGTGTTTGTTGCTGGCTTGCTCTCACTACAAAAAAAACACTTCCGTGATGATACGTGTTTGTCACAGTAGGTCACGTTTTCTGTCATGCATGTACATCCATGATGATTTTATGATGGAATAAAGATATTCATACATGTGTTATCGTAGAAGTGTCCCATGACAATACCAAAATTATCATCACGGAGGTGTCCACTTCCATGACAATAAATGGCGTGTCATGGAAGTGTTTTCGTCAAGGGTAAACGACACGTGGCATCCACCGTAACGGGTCACCGTTAAGCTATAAGGTTCCGGTTTGGATCCGATAACCCATTAACAACCCTAACCAATGGGGATTTTCCACGTGTAAAATTCTCATTCGCTGGAGGATCCACGTGTCGGCTCAGCGTTGGGACAGATGTCATCCACTCATTGTACGGGAGGCACCTATGATATGTTGGCAGGTGGCAAGTCCCAACAGTGGCCCATTTAGGCGAAAGAGGCCGGCCCAGTCAAAATTAGCAGGTCGGCCCATATAGGGCCTACTTGTGTCTGGTCCATTTAAGCCCACGGCCCATACGAGATGTGCCAATTTAGCCCGTCAATGGCCCGTTAACTATTTGACACCACTGCAGACCATCGTCAGTTCGAACCCGTTAACAGCCCGCTATGTATTTGGGCTCAATATCGGCCCGATGTGGTTTCGGCCTGTTAACGACCCATTCAAGGGATGGGCCAATTTTTAGGATGTACGTCTTTCTGCCTTTTAGCGACCCATTTAAGTGTTGGGGAAATTTCCAGCCCGATGTGTTTTTCAGCCTGTTAACGGCCCACAAATGAGTTGGGCCATTTGCATTCGGACTTGAGTTTTGGCCTCTTAACGGCCCATGCGCTTCATGGTCCAATACCAGCCCGGTTTCTATTTCGGCCTGCTAAAGGCCCACAACACAGTTGGGCCATATATAGCCCGACCTGACTTTCGGCCTCTTAGCGGCCCATGCTCTTCATGGTCCAGTACAAGCCCGCCGTCTCTTTCGGCCTGCTAAAGGCCCACAGTACAGTTGAGCCATATATAGCCTGACCTTAGTATCGGCCTGTTAACGGTCCGTGAAATCGAATGGGCCCACTTATTGCCCGCTTCGATGTGATCTGTTAACGACCCGGGAGGTAATAGGGCCGAGCATTAACTGTTGGCTCATTTCAATTATAGCGGCCCAATAGAGCTTTCGACCTAGTTACGGCCCATTAACTTAATGGGCCCGCTAAAGTTCGAACATGTATGTAGGCCCAATTAGATAACGTTGATTCCGGCCCAGCTATAATTTGAGACCATCACAACGAGCAATTATGGACAGGACCAAAACCGATCAATCAAAGGCCTATGAGAATTTTGGCCCCCGCGAACCCATTAGGGCAGCCCATTAAGGGCAGTGGGCCGCTTCCTTCATATAGGGCCCACGACTGTTCGTGCTAACTAATAATTGCACTACTTTTTTTGGCTTCCTAGCTACCAGTTAGCTGGAATGCGAGGCACACTAAGCAAACGTACGGCATACAAGGAAAAACATTGCACATCCAGCATATATTATAGGAAATTACATCCATTGTGCAATCAAAGATTGATGCCAGTGCAAATAAATGAATAGAACTTAATGATCTACAACCTCAGCACAAATGACGCCCATAAGCATGTGAGCAAGTTCTTCCTTCTTTTCTACACTATCTCTGAAAACATTGATCAGTTGTTGTTGTGCAAGAATGTGCACCTCTGATTCCTCCACAATTTCCATCATTGCTGCAGTCAGTAATTGGTTCACAAACATACATTTGTTTGTTGGATTCGAGACGGAGGAAACTGAACAGATTCATATGGCGATTTTGGCAGGCTTGTATTATTGATAGTGGAGAGTGTCTCGACCACCGCATCATAACATAAATTAGGAGGGGAACCGAACAGATTAATCAAGAGTTATTGCCATATTACCTGTCCTATATTTATTGGAATGAATCAATGGGGTTGCCTTGCTGTTTTCAGAGTTTGTCTTCTTATGTTCAGCAGCCTGCACCAAATTAACACACTAGCATTGCTATCATTGGCCAGGTCAGATAATAGGAAATCAACATTGACACAACGAACGTTTGGGAAACCACACCACACCAGCCTACACCAAATTAACACAATATGGCACAGATATCATCAACCAGGTAAGGTAATAGGAAAGCAACATTGACATAATTAATGATTGGGCAACCAGAATATCACTACAATTTAGTAATGTGCATGATATGAGATAGTACACTCATGCAGCTCAGTATGCAAAACTACCAAGCAGTTTCCTTACAAAAATCAACATTGTCGCCTTTAATTATAAATTTTCCTACAAGTAAATTTAGATTAGATAAAGGTTGGATTCACGCTGATTAACAAAATACATGCTGATGTAAGAATTTAGTGATATACAACATGTACTTACATCAGTATTGGAGCACAGAGAATTCCCGCAAGATACTTTCCTTGAACACGATCCCGGTTTAGAAAGTCTTCTATCGTTTAAGCTTATTTTCTAAAAGAGAGATGGGTAAGAAACATGTAGAAAATATGATCTGATTGCTATAAAATTTCATCATGTGAGGATACACACACTCTTTTTAGAATGGATTTGACATATTTTTGCTGGACTGGAGCGGACTAGCTCTTTGGCCACTTGAATCTGCTTATTATCAGTAGGAGTTGGGTTTTTCTGTGCTGGAGAAGTATCTATGAACATTGGAGTAGGTTTACTATCTCCTAGCGTTTGGATCTTTTGCAAAGACCTTGTTTGTAACCCTTCAGATTCTAACATAGCCGTGTTCCCCTTGCATGCCTTATATAGAAGAATGGTTCTTCAGTTATAAAACATGCTACGGCAGAGAGACGGAATAGGTACTGAAGAATAGAAAGGCATGACATATTGACATGTATTCCCTCGATCCGGAAATAAATGGATGTGTCTAGGCGTTTTTCAGTTCTAAATACATCCATTTTTATTCATTTCTGCGACATGTAATCCGGACGGAGGGAGTATGATGTAAGAGCTAGGGATACCACATGACAATAGAGTAAAAAACACTAGTTGAATGTAAAACTGTATGATAGCGGAATACATACAGAAAAACACTAAGGCAACATATGCATGTATGATTGGGAAACTAAGATGGCATTGCAACAGACAACTAGAACATCACTTCAATGTAAAAAAAATGGTATGGTAGACATATGAAGTACATACGGATGAAGAACAATGCATACGATATTCAGAAGCATAATGTCCAAACTAAGCAGATGGCATTGCGACAGAGTAGAATGACAGTGCTTGAATTTGAAAACATGTTATCATGAATGGAATAGGTATTGAAAATCAGGAAGGCATGACATATTTACATGCATGATCTGCAGGCTAAGCACATGGCATTTCAACAGAGTAGATGCACTCCAGGACATTATATGCATGTTGCACCCATATCACGAGCCAAGTTAGAGCAAGGACCTTGTGGGGTGAATAGGATTCATCATCTTTCTGCAAGTGTTCTCAAGAACTGCATTTACATGTTCCATCATATTGGGTATCATTGACGTCAAGTTTGTTGGCCGTTACATTGCTCCATGAGGTTCTTGTGGATATATCAGTGTGCGCAATTATATCTGACATGCATGGAAGACAACTAGTAATTAGATTTATGTAATGAGTGCATGTAGGAGACCCACCGCACTGCCGTGGTTGCGCCCCCGGCCAATCCACAAAGACTCGCCGTCATCTAGATCCGGTGGCGGTAGTACCTTCAACCCACGCAACTCTAAGAAAGCCACCTAATCCCTGCTTCCGTGGCGAACTTGCGCCCCCGCACGCGAACTTGCGCCCCCGCACCCTTATGATAGACACCAGCCAACCGACAGCATAGGAGTTCCGCCGCCTCGAGGGTGCTGGTTCCCAATGGGAATCGATTGGCATAGAATAAAAATTCAGATGACTGACGCCTAAATAAAGTGATTTAAGATGAGTGTACGACCTATCTTGCGGCCCGGCGAAGTAGGAAGCTCCAGCTGCCGAGTCGGTGAGGCCGACGCGGTTGCGGTGGCTCCCGGCGGCATGAAAGCAGATATGTCGCGACGGTCGACGACTGCGGGGAAGCAACACCGGGGCCCTCGACGGATCCGAAGTTGGAGCCGCTCCGGCGCCGTGCACAACGGCGGGGGTGAATCGGCTCCTGTACGGTTCACGCGGTCGTCATCAAGGCACCTCCGGCAGCACGGAGTAAGAGGCACACAACCTAGTGCACGATGGCAAACAGACAACGTCTCCAGTATCGGGGAGGAGGGCGGCGGTGAATTTGGTGCGGTGGGGGCGCCATGGAGGAGGGGCTAAGGTTTCGTGGCTGGGGAGAAGGGAGCTTCCGGGGAGAAGGTGATTTGGCGCCCATGATGTATGAATGGGGAATTGGGAGGGGGAACCATGTCTTACGGACGTATTTGTGTGAAATGGGGGGGGTTATAGTTCTACCCCTGCCTTTAGGCTTATGGGCTTGGGTCTGTGTCTTGAGGGTCAGGGATAGTAGAGTAACTTTGCTTCTCCCAAATAGTGGGCGCGAGCGATTTCGGACGATGATGTCGTGTTTTGAAATAGTGGGTGTGAGCGATTTCGGGCGAGAGGGCATGTTTTGAAATAGTCGGCGTGAGCGATTTTTGCTGAGGAGAGGGTGTTTTGCCACCCATGGTTTATGAATTATTTGACACCTGTCATTTCAGCCGAGGAGAAGGCGCGCTTGGATGAAGTTATGAACCTATCCTTGATGTACAACTGGCCAGTTGATGCGTGTCCCACATAGGCCGGTAATTTCGCGTCTCCCATTTATTTGCTCAGGCGAATTCCACCGAGCAGAGGGTGTTTAGCGGTTCGTTCAAATTTTTGGAGAACGAGCATCCACTTCTACCTTACCAAGTCGATTCGAATGGCCAGCAGCTGAGCCAGTTTAAGTAAGGAATCGGAGTGTTCCTTTGCAAAAAAAAGTCGATTCGAATCAAATTTTGAAATATTAGCTTGCCACTTCTTTTTTAGATGGTGAGGTGATGCTCAGGACTAATGTGTTTTTACATGCTTGTTGCTAACAATTTACTATATGACAAATAGTTGACCCACTCAAAAACAGGAATCAAACCCAAAATGAAATATCTCGATTAAGTGAAATAGCTCGTTCACCAGGTCAAAATAGTGAATTAAATCCAAAATTGAACACCTCAATTGAGTAGCATGTTGTATTATATTACTCCGCATGTTGTATTATAGTACTCCATGAACATGTTGAAAGTCAAATTAATGAACTTGTTTGATACGCATATCTCCGTTCATGTGTGGATTGCAGACAACATGTTCTCCAATTCAAATATTTGAATCCAAATTTATATCGAAACATGGTTTATATCAGTCTTTGATGCATAAACGTGACATCCCCCTCTCCCGGACACATGTTCTCTCTCTCACCGACAATCTTCAATTCTATCGCACGCATCCAAACACAAACCTTGTCGGTCCCTCTCCCTCTCCCTCTCTCTCTCCCTCTCTCTTTTTCTGTGTGTGTGGGGGGGGTCTTTCTAGTGCGCATGTACACTCCATGTATAGGTCTCTCTGGCACACAATGTATGATTCTCTAGTCCAAGCTAAATATCTACGGTGCACTCATCGCACGGACACAAATTCCCTAGCTCGTTGCCCGTAACTCTCTCATGCACCACTCTGTCGTCTCAGAGCTCTTCCCTCTCTCTCTCTCTCTCAAACTCTCCATCTCCCTGGGTCACACATACACATGCATATCTCACTCGCACTCGATAGACCCATCTAAAACTCCCTCTCTCCCCCTCGTCCTCTCTCCATCTCACACGCACACACACAATCTCACGCCTAGCTAAATATCTATGGTAGGCACACACAGTCTCCCCTATGTATATGACTAATTCTTAGTCTCCGTCATAAACATATGCATTGTCTCTTTTCCGCACTTGGTCTATCTCAATTTCTCTTGGGGCATCTTTCTATCGCACACACCTCGTCCCTTGATCTCCCACCCATATAGTCCACTCACGATCTCGAGGGGATCTCTCTATCACAAACACACCCTCTCTCCCTCCCCATGCGTCCGTCTTCTCCATGCGTCCCTCTCGACCTCTGTCCCTTGTTGGCCAGACCTCTATTGGACATGTGCTATAGGGGTGTCTCTCTCCATTGCAAACAATCACACACTAGCTATCTTTGTGTATCTCCTCACCTTGCTTTTTTATCTCGGAGATGCATGCGTGATATGTTTGCATAAGAAACGAACACACACTCTCTCTATTTTATCGTTTGTTGTCCCTTTCTCTTTCACACACACACACACTCTTTTTGCACACTCACTCATTCTCCTTCACACGCACTTGATCTCTCTCGACTTAGGTACTCTCTTCGATCCATCGCATATATATTTATTGAAAAGTCAAACATCACAAAGTTTGACCAGGTACGTGGAGAAAAACATTTACATCTAGAATGGCAAACATATATCATTAGATTCATCATGAGATGTAGTTTTGTATGATGTATCTTTGGTATTGTAGATATAAATAATATTTGCGTAAACCCGGTCAAAGTTTCCAAAGTTTTACTTCTAAAAAAATTGTATGCACTGCATTATTGAACAGATGGAGTATCTCTTTCGCCCTCTTAGCTATCTAACGCACCACTCAGCCGTATCGAGGCTCCTCTATCTCTCTCAAACTTTATATCTCCCTGGTTCACACATACACATATCTCGCTCACGCTACATAGACCCATCTAACACTCTCTGCCCTTGTTCTCTCTCTATGTGTCATGCAACCCCCTAAGTACCATAATCCCTCAGTCCATCATAGGCACACGCACTCCCCCCCTAAGTATGACTATCTCTCACTATCCATCACGAACACACTTATTGTCTCCTTCCATCCGTACGTCTATCTTGATATCTCTCGGGGTATCTTCTATCGTGCACACACCTTGTCACTCAATCTTCCACCCATGTAGTCCCATCATGATCTCCAGGGGATCTCTCTGTCACAAACACACACTCTCTCCTCCCCATGCCTGCAGTATCTCCACACGTCTCTCTCGACCTCTCTCCCTTGTTTGTTAGACCTCTCTTGGCCACATGCTAGGGGTCTTTCTCTCTCGGTTATAAACAACCACACACTATCTCCTCACCCCGCTTCCGCTGTCGAAGATGCATGTGTGATATGTCTGCATAAGACACACATGCTTTTTCTCTACTTTATCATGTGTTGTCCATGTCTCTTCCACACACACACACACACACACACACTTTTTTCACTCACTCTTTCTATTTCACACACACACACACACTATCTCTCTCTAGTTAGGTATTCTCTCACGTCCATAAACATATGGATGTTTTGAAAAGTCAAACCTCAGGAAATTTTGACCAGGTATATGTGGAGAAAAACATTTACATCTTGGACGATCATTAGATTCATCACAACATGTACTTACTTCATACTCTCATTTATCTTTGGTATTGTAGATATAAGTAATTTCTTTATAAACTTGGTCAAAGTTTCAGAAGTGCAGGCATCGCATTGACAGAGCGACAACGAACGAGAGAGAGAGCGAGAGCGAGAGCTTCCGCCGCGCGTCACTCCGACGCCGGCATCCGCCCCCACCCACCGTTGGCCACTCCGGCAACGTCGGCCACCCCTTCTCCTCCCCCCTTCCTACCCTCTGCGTGTGGGCGACGCGCCATGGCCTCGAGCCCCAACGCGGTGGTTGCGCCATCTTGCCGCGCGGGGGACCGGCTGGTGGTGTCAGGGCTCGGCATCTCCTCGTGCTCGGAGTCGTCCGGCGCCATGGGCGGCCATGTGGTCTCGTCGGGGACGCGTTGCGTCGAGGGCCTGGGCGTCGGTCCTGCGGTCGCCAGTGCTAGGACGAGCGGTCACCGGCAGGTGGCGCCTTGGGCTCTGGCCCCGCTATCCAAGAAGACCCTGTGGAGGCGTCGTCAAGATCGGGATCTGCAGGCCCTGCAGCAGCGCCCCCGCACACCTTTGTCATCCCCGCGCCGTGAGATGTCTCAGGACATGGAGGGGCTCTACTTCCGGTGCCTCCGTGAGGGCCACTTCCGGCATGACTGTACAAACCCCATCGTTTGCATTAGATGCGGCGAGGAAGGGCATGGCACCAGGGGCTGCAAGCGGCCTCACAGTCCTACCTCGGAAGCGGAGCTTCATCGCCAAGCAGTGGCCATGGTGGCGCGGCGCACTTCCCAGTCCGCAACCCCCTCAAACAGCACGCTTCCGCCATCACCGCCTCTCCCGTCGCTGGCCCCGGTGGAGGCTTGGCCGCTGCTTGGCACGCATCGTCCTCTCCCCATAGCCCAAGACTGCAGATGCAGATGGACACGGCCATGGGGCCGTCAGAGTTATGCATCGTTCGTCGAACTCAGGCCATGGACGACCTGGAAAGGTGCCTCCAGCTCGCCATGGTGGTGTACGCGGGTGGAGCTCGGAGGGAGATCTCGCCGGAGTTCGTGATTGAGGCGCTTCAGGACAAGGTGGGTATTCTGGCGGAGAGGATATCGATCCACCGCCACCGGCTGGAGGACTTCCTCGTCATCTTTGCGCGGTCGGAGGACAGGAACAGGGTGAGCGCCATGCCAGTGTTGGAGCATAGGGGAGTTCGGCTGTACTTCAGGCAGTGGATCCGGCAGGCTCAGGCTATTCTTGCGGCATTTCAGTTGAAGGTTAAGATCGTGATGGAGGGGATTCCGCCCCATGCCTGGGAGCGGGAGGTGGCAGAGACCTTGCTGGGGTCGTCCTGCTTGCTGGACATGATCGAGCCGGAGACGAGCTCCCATTCAGACCTCTCGGCATTCAGGTTGACTACATGGTCGGCGCAGCCAGAGGAGATACCGTCACCGCGGTGGCTGGCGGTGCCAGAGCCGGGGATGAGGTCTCCATTGATTGAGCCGACTCTCCTCCAATACAAAGTGCTGATCCACGTTGATGAGATCTCCGACTACACTGCGGCAGATGAGCCTCTGTTCTTGAGAGCGTCTTCGGGGAGTGAACAGAGTGGTTTGTTAGACGATCTGGATGCTTCGGGCATGGGTGGAGGCAGAGGAGCCACGACAGTACGTAGAGATTGGCGATTCGGAGTGCGGGATGAGAGGGGAAGCGGGGGAGCTGCTGTCAGCATTGCCCATGGTGGTGGTGCAGGATGGGTGATGGTCGCCGCGGTGATGAACGGAGAAGGACAGGATTGGAAGCTACCCCACATGCAACCGACACCAGGGGGCCCACCTTGCAAGTTCGGGACGGTGCATGAGCGAATCTCCATCAGACCATCTGCTTTTGACCGTTTGACTAGACCGGCAGCGGCGCAGCCAATGGAATCGCCAAGGCAGGAACAGATTTTGAATGCAGGGGCGGGGTTAGCTGGAAGTGGTGGTGCGGTGGGGAACCAGAGGGCTGCAATCATTGCGCCTACTGTCAGTCAGGAGAGGAACGTTGTGCAAGTGGAGACAACGCGGTCGCTGTGGCCGGAGGGCAATCCCGGGAAAAGAGGCGGGCCAGGCAGTGGAAGGATCAGCTGAGATAGCGACGAATGATGCCTTGGGGCCCATGCTACCGGCTACCAGACGCGAGATCCCCACTGGTGGGATAAGTGGGGTCGAGGTTGGGGATCCCAAGGAACTGGTGCCATTGGGTGGGTGCGCGGATCTCAATCGGGGAGGTGGTGGTAACCATGAGCAGGCCATCCACTGACTTGGAGGACGCGCCCGCCTATCCTCCCACAGCGAGGATGGCCTAGGCATCGATGCTCGGGGATAAGGACAAGCATGTGGCAGGATCGGTGGAGGGAAAGGACGAAGCAGCGGACGATGCCAAAGGGAGTGGGACCGAGCAACAGGAGATGGGGGAATCTTCACCAGGGAGACAACCAATGAGTGCTGCATGCTTGCTCATGCATGATGGGACGTCCCCATGCACGGGAAGTGGGCACTTAAACACTCTGTTGGCACCAGAAGGATCGGAGCAGCGAGCCTTGGTTCTGCACAATGGAACGGAAGAAATGGTGGGTATGACAGCGCAGGAAGCCGTGGCATACAACAAACTAAAGGGTTTCTGCTCCAACATTATCAAGAAGTTGGTGCCTCCATTGCTTAAGGAAGTGCAAGCGGCTAAGTTGAGGCCAGAAGCGACACCTTTCACCCCCAAACACACAACACGGGCAACAAAGAAGACCACTACGATCCATACCAAGGACAAGCCGACAGAAAATGTGTTGTTACATGCACTTGGGATGGTGCCGGAAGATATGGTGGCGGATGATGGGATGGTGCACTAACTGCAGGCTTTGTTTGATTCGCCATTGCGGGAGCAGCACATCCGGATTATCGCGGGGCTATTTGGCAAGGCTTTGCCGGCAGCACATGATGTGGAGGAAAGCAACACGGTGGTGATGTGCTCGCATTAGGGAGTTAGTTTGGTGGTTGGTGTATACTCCCTTGATGGATATACACCCGCAGGTGTTGTGCTAGAATGTGAGGGGCCTTAAAAATCTAGCCAAAAGGAAGGCCATTCGGGAATATGTGGAAACGGTGAAGGTGAACTTGGTTTGCTTCCAAGAAACTAAAATGGATGTAATGGATCAATATGCTCTAATGCAATGTTTGGGGCCATCGTTTGATGGCTTTGCGTATGTGCCGGTGGTGGACACATGTGGTGGTATTCTTTTGGAGTGGGATGTCTCGGTGTTAAAGGTGGAGAACATCATGCTCAATACTAATTTCCTCACGGGCAGGGTGCATGCCAAGATGGGGGAACCTTGGTGGATCACTGTGGTGTACGAGCGATAGGGAGATGAGAGGAAAACACAATTATTGCAAGAGAACAAGGATTGGCGTGGGGGGTGCCCGGGGCCTTGGATGTTGCTAGGTGACTTTAACATGATCATAAGAGCCACGGACAAAAGCAACTCCAACATAAACAGAAGGATGATGGGTCGATTCCGAGATTTTGTGGATAACCATGAGCTAAAGGAAATGTACATGCACGGACGGAGATACACGTGGTCCAACGAAAGGGAAACACCCACCTTGACAAAAATTGATAGGGTTTTCATGACCGTGGATTGGGAGCTCGATAACACAGAGTACCTGCTACAGGCGCTATCCACTGGTGTATCAGATCATGCACCATTACTGCTCACTACTAGTGCCAGTTTTTGCCCTAAGCGGCGCTTCCGGTTTGAGATGTTTTGGACAAAACTAGAAGGGTTTGATGATGCAGTCAGGGAGGCATGGACGTGCAGCGAGGAGATAGTTGACCCGTACAATAGTCTCGACGCCCTGCTCAGGAACACAACGAGCTATTTGCAGGCTTGGGGCGAAAGAAGGTGGGCAATGTCAAGCTGTTGATGAAGGTGGAAAACTGGGTGATGCATAGGCTGGATATCGCACAAGAGGGGAGGGTGCTGGAAAGAGAGGAAATATGATTGCGTTGAAGCTTAAAACAAACTCTCCTAGGACTGGCTGCACTGGAGCGCACCATTGACCGTCAAAGATCAGGAATGAAGTGGCTGAAGGAGGGAGATGCTAACACGAAACTTTTCCAGGCTTTTGCTAATGGGCGTCGTGCGAAGAACTTCATTACGCATATCAAAAGAGAGGGGGTTATCATTTGGGATCAGGAGCAAAAGGAGGATGCTTTCTTCCAGGCATATGAGAGATTAATCGGGCAGGAGAAGGCAAGAGAACACTCCCTGGACCTGCAGTTCCTAGGGGTGCAGAATCATGATCTCTGGGAGTTGGAGGAAATTATCACCGAGGAGGAAGTATGGGCTGTCATTAAGGAGCTTCCCCCTGACCGCGCTCTTGGACCTGACGGATACATTGCGGCTTTCTATCAAAGAGCTTGGCCAATCATTAAGAAGGATGTCATGGCCGTCATGCTGAAGCTTTACGTTGGGGATGGAAGGGGATTTGGGAAGCTGAATAAAGCACATATTATCCTCATCCCTATGAAGCCGGACGCGGAGGAGATTGGTGATTTTCGACCTATTAGCTTGACACATAGCAGGCCCAAGCTGTTTGCCAAAGTTCTTGCTAACCGGCTCCGAAAACAGATGCACATGATCATTGAAGCCAACCAATCAGCTTTCATCAAGGGTCGGCACCTACACGACAACTTACTCCTCGTAAGACAAGTGGCTAGGAAGATCCACGCACGTAATGATGCGGAGCATCCTACGATCATCCCCATGTACACTCGAGCCTACGCCATTGCACCTAAGGTGAACCCGCTCCTAAATGCTTCTCCTTTCCATTCATGTGAGACATGGTTGCTACCTAATGCAAGGACACTACACATGCCTAGGTACCAAGGAGACCCTCTCGGAGATGCTCGGAATGATGGACAAGTCCCCAAGTACAAGGATGAAGGAGCACGACGAGAGGAACCGGAGAAAGTCTACAGGACCCGGACATCCGGCCCCTCCCGCAAGCCCGGACATCCGGCACCAGCCCGGAAATCCGGAGCCCATCACAGAAGGCACCCGAAGCTGAACCACGTCAGCCCGGACATCCGGCTCTTCCCGAGCCGCCGGACATCCGGCCCCCCAGCCCGGACATCCGACCCCGCCTATCCAGAGACTACAGAAGTTTGCACTGCCAGCCCAGACATCCGGCCCCCAGCCCGTACATCCGGCCCCTCCTGAAGCCCCGGACATCCGGCCCGTCGTCCGGACATCCGGCTCCGTCTGTCTGCGCACAGTAAAGGGCCGAGGCCCATGTACCCCTTCGACCCCCTAGACTATATATACTCCTTCTCCTCCATCTTTCTAGGGTTAGCATTGGTTTAGCTCATATGTGAGATAGAGCATTGCTCATCCATACGGATCTCCTCCTCGAGAGAGACTGCGGCCCCTCTTCAGAGACGATCCACGTTGGATTCAAGACCCCCTCTTGGGTGGCCCCCCCTCAAGACCTCCTTTCGGAGAAGAACCGGTTACCTATGTATCGTCCCTTGTTGGATTTGGATCGTGTATCTCTTTGTGTTTCGAGGATCTAGCACATGTGTGATTGTTCTTGTTGGTTTGAGTGATTCTCTTGTGTCTTCCCCTCATGTTTCCCCTCGTGTTCATCGTGTTCTTAGTTGGGATGGATCCGGGAGTGAGTGAGCCACAACACTTAGTGAGTGAGGTAGTTGACACGGCACGTGAGACCACTATGATTTCTAATGACTTAACCTCTACTCCGAGTGTGTTTTCTTTGGTGCTAGGTCTCCTACATGACAACACGCCTATCCTCGACGAGTCCATACCTCCAATGGGAAAACCGATGGCCATGGTGGACGATGATGAACCCCCCACATGGTACCATCAAGTTGCAACCTCACCTACAACACATGAGCTATGCTCCAAAGGTAACATAGGTGATAGTGCTTCTCTTGACCCACTAGTGGACTATTTCACCAATGATTGCTTGCGTGATGTTGATCCACTTATTCCCATGCTTCATGCTAGTGCGACTTCTTCATGTCATGACTTACCAATTTATGATGAATATGATGACGAGCATGTTGAGTTGCCTAGTTGTGATGCTATGCTCCAAAGGATATCATGTGAAAATTCTATTGGTCACTTCATGTTTGACAATCCATTGAACTTGTCATATGCTATGAGTGAGATCTCCCATGTTGCTTCATTTCAATCTCAACATAGTGACTATGCATGCCCCATTAAAATACATCCCATTTGCACTTATGGCATAGATGACGAGATGATGGTCATTGGCTTTTGTTTTTCATGTGATGATATTGCCATGCTTCCTTTACATGATTTCCGCAATTCATCTACTATACCATGCCATGATCACATTGTTCCGAATATGCATTGTTTTGGATGTTGTCAATATTCTCCATGTGATGTTTCTACAAATGCTCATGAGGAGACCCCCATAGTTTCCTCATACATATTAGGAGATTTTGATGCATTCCATACTTTGCATGATTCCCATAATTGCTTGCACCGTATGCATACCATGAATAACAATGCTCTACATATTTCCAATGATGCATTACATAATTTGTGTCTCCATTATGCTATACATAATAACAAACCTATCATGATGGATGACATGTTTCTATATCACGCATCTCATTTATTTGAGCATTGGCTATTTTGTGCTCACCAACACTTGCACGTATGCATCATGATGGATGATGTGTACATCTACCACGCACACACAATTTTCCCTTTGCCTTTGTTTTGTGTAGGTACTTATGAACACTCGTCAACCTCACAATGCCATGGGTTGACGAAACGAGCTCTTGAGAGCAAAGATGGCTCGGGATCCCGTGGATTGTCGTTCCCGCCATTCCCTTCGCGCACTGACTACGCGCATTCCTTTTACTTGGCTCTCACACGGCTTTGGGCTATATATCAGTTGTTACATTATGTCCATTTTCCCGTGTTCACTTTGCATGCTATGCCTCTTTCTATGATTTTGCCATGCAATTGTGACCCTTGCTTGCTCTTACCCATGATTCACCATTATGATACTCCTATGTGTATTTGCATGCTTGGTGGAGATCCTTGTTGCTATTGCCATGTTTATCATGTGCCCCATGCTATTGATGCTATTTTGCTCACATCTTGCCTTTATGCTTGTGAAATGTCATGTGCATTATATATGCCCACTATTTGCACACATGACATGCTCGCCATGATTCCTTCTAGTACGTTGCATCTTCGCACTACTAGCTTGCTTGACTTGATCACTATGATTACTTGCTTGGTTGCATCACCCATGTTCCATTATTCGCTTTCTTGGGTTGATGACATATATGCTCATGCCTCTCACATGATATATCTTGTTTATTGTCGCTTGCCTCCAATAGTTGCTTCTATGCTTAATGATCTTGGAGACTTCTATACTTCACTTGTGATTCATGCTTGGTTCATTGAGCCTATTGTCCTTGGTTGTAGTTGCATCATATGCTTACATACCATGTCACACCTTGTCCTTTCTTATGATAAGAATGATGAGAACACTTGTTGGGTATCTTACCACTCGAATGATAGGTGCTACATTTACACTAACCTCATTTGTTTTTTCGAGTGTTTGTCATGTTCTTTCATTTTGAGGAATTCACAAGGCGGTACCATCACGAGACATATTGGTCATGTGAAGGCGTACATGATGTGCAACACCAACATTTTCGACATCCTCATAAAGGTGAACTCATTCCCTTTGAGCCATCTTCAAATATGCATATTGGATGGGCCATGCTTTCATTGTTGTCTCCTTCTTCTTGTCTACATGATACATATATTGGATGGAGGACCAACATTGGAGATGGACCCTATGGACCTTCAAGTTGAGGAGTGCCACGACATCGAGCATTGGTACATCAACACTCCTTTGACACATTGCACCACCACATACATATTTATTGATTGTGTTCCCATATGTCATGCTCGATGGACATATCATACCCATAGCAAATTTGCATCTTATGCATGGATTGACTCACCTTATTATTGCCTTGTTGCATCTTGTATTTCTATGTCATCCATGATATATGCGCTTATGCACTTCCTAAGCAAATTTGTTGTGATCTTTCTTGATGGCATATTCATACATCATGATCGTAGTACCCACCATCAATTGCATGATCACATAGTCACATTGAGCACCAATTACCATGTTCATGCTCTTGATAAACCATCCCATTATGACATCATTTTGCACCGTGGTTGCATTGATCATATTCACAACACATTTGTGTGCATAATGAATGCTTTTGCTCCCATGAATGCTTTACATCTCATTCCATATCATCTTGCTAAGCTTCATGTGCTTTGTCATGAACAACCTTTCCTCGCGGACTCATTCTTACATGATGGACACCTTGTGTGCGCTAACCATTGTATTTCCGAGTGTCGCTTGTGTTTGCTCTCTTTGCATGTATACCACTCCGGAAACACCTTGGAGTACTTGGATTGCGCCATGCCTTCCACTACGTCCAATTACAAGTCCGTCCATGACAACCACTTCCATGGTGATGAGGATTTCGATCCGAGGTCGGATCTTTCCCAAGGGAGGGGAGATGATGCGGAGCATCCTACGATCATCCCCATGTACACTCGAGCCTACACCATTGCACCTAAGGTGAACCCGCTCCTAAATGCTTCTCCTTTCCATTCATGTGAGACATGGTTGCTACCTAATGCAAGGACACTACACATGCCTAGGTACCAAGGAGACCCTCTCGGAGATGCTCGGAATGATGGACAAGTCCCCAAGTACAAGGATGAAGGAGCACGACGAGAGGAACCGGAGAAAGGCTACAGGACCCGGACATCCGGCCCCTCCCGCAAGCCCGGACATCCGGCACCAGCCCGAAAATCCGGCGCTCATCACAGAAGGCACCCGAAGCTGAACCACGTCAGCCCGGACATCCGGCCAGAGGCCAGGACATCCGGCTCTTCCCGAGGCACCGGAAATCCGGCCCCCCAGCCCGGACATCCGACCCTGCCTATCTAGAGACTACAAAAGTTTGCACCGCCAGCCCGGACATCCGGCCCCCAGCCCGGACATCCGGCCCCTCCTGAAGCCCCGGACATCCGGCCCCTCCTGAACCCCGGACATCCGGCCCGTCGCCCGGACATCCGGCTCCGTCTGTCTGCGCACAGTAAAGGGCCGAGGCCCGTGTACCCCTTCGACCCCCTAGACTATATATACTCCTTCTCCTCCATCTTTCTAGGGTTAGCATTGGTTTAGCTCATATGTGAGATAGAGCATTGCTCATCCATACGGATCTCCTCCTCGAGAGAGACTGCGACCCCTCTTCGGAGACGATCCACGTTGGATTCAAGACCCCCTCTTGGGTGGCCCCCCTCAAGACCTCCTTTCGGAGAAGAACCGGTTACCTATGTATCGTCCCTTGTTGGATTTGGATCGTGTATCTCTTTGTGTTTCGAGGATCTAGCACATGTGTGATTGTTCTTGTTGGTTTGAGTGATTCTCTCGTGTCTTCCCCTCGTGTTTCCCCTCGTGTTCATCGTGTTCTTAGTTGGGATGGATCCACTCCTTTCGTGAAAGATCGGCCTTCTAGGGTTCCACCCTACATCACGTAAGATGTCCGGAGTGTTTCTGAAACTTGATATCTCAAGGGCTTTTGAATCTTTGTCATGGCCTTTCCTCTTTGAGGTCATGACTGCCAAGGGGTTTGGCATGCGCTGGATGACCTGGGTGGCGATCTTACTGCAATCTGCAACCACCAAGGTAATTGTCAACGGTGTGGCTGGGAAGAGTTTTGGGCATGCGTGTTGGTTGCGTCAGGGTGATCCTATTTCACCGCTGCTCTTTGTCATCACAATGGATGTTCTGACGAGGCTCATACAGAGAGCTATGGAGAATGGCGTGCTCAGCTCTTTCCATGGAATCACGGCCATGCAAAGAATCTCAATATATGCTGACGACGTGGCCTTGTTTATCAAACCTACTACCATGAATCTGAGTTTTGTGAAGGAGGCTTTGAAAGAATTTGGTGAAGCATCTGGGCTAAGGGTGAACTATCGGAAGTCTTCGGCCATTGTGATTAGGGGAGACTTGGAGGACAGACAGAGGGTGGCTACGCTCCTTCAGTGTGACTTGGCGGAGTTCCCGTGTAGGTACCTCGGCCTATAGTAGCTATCAAGAGCTTGACACACGTGGAATGGCAGCCCATGCTGGACAAAGTAAGGTACTTTTTCCCGCATGGCAAAGGGGGCTGATCCAACAACCTGGTCGGTTGATTCTGGTGCAATCTATCATTTCCTCCAGGCCAGTCCATCACCTAATGACTGCGGAGGCCCCTGCCTGGGTGTTTGAGGAGATCAACAAGTGGATGAGGTAGTTCTTTTGGGATGGCAAGGATAAGGTGAACGGGGGGCAATGCCTCGTCGCGTGGGACAAAATATGCCGACCTAAGTGCTACGGAGGGCTTGGTGTGAAGAACTTGCAATATCAATCGCTGGCGCTCATGGTCAGATGGGAATGGATAAAGCGCACGGAGCCAGCGAGGCCCTGGCAAGGATTATCGATGATCGAAGATAGGTTAGCAAGAGAGGTGTTTGACAGTTTGGTTCACATCGCAGTTAGCGTGGGCGACAAGGTGTTATTTTGGCGGGACCGGTGGATTCATGGATATGCAGTGGCTGACATAGCCCCACTCCTGCTTGGAACGGTCCACACAAGGGTGATCAATACTAGAACGGTGCAGCAGGCACTTCTCAATGACAGATGGATGGAGGACTGTCAAATAGAGATCTATTTCATGGCCAAAATGCAATGCATGCATCTTTGCCATGCGGTGGCGACAGTGTACAGAAACGAGACCGAGCAGGATGCTTTTACATGGACGTGCTCAACCTTTGGACAATACTTTGCTAAATCAGTATATAGCAGTCTATGAAATGGGTGGCCCAAGTCGCCCCTGTCTAAGTGTGTTTGGCGGAGCTAGGCCACTCTAAAGTTGTAAGCTCTTTGTCTGGCTGGTGATGCAGTATAGGATATGGACGTCGGATAGAAGGGCTAGGCATGGACTTCAGGATGAGAGCTCAGCATGTTACA
This sequence comes from Triticum aestivum, assembly GCF_018294505.1. Taxonomy (NCBI): domain Eukaryota; kingdom Viridiplantae; phylum Streptophyta; class Magnoliopsida; order Poales; family Poaceae; genus Triticum; species Triticum aestivum. The sequence goes on along the minus strand of NC_057799.1, from coordinate 280,187,935 downwards.
CTTGCCTGCAGGATGAGGACAATGCTGATCACATCCTCCTGCAGTGCCCGTACGCTCGGGAGGTCTGGTACACCACATGGGACACCCTGCAGATTAATACCCCTCCCTCGCTAATCACTGAGACTACCTTGGAGTGGTGGTTATGAGCGAGGAAGAGTTTTCAAGGGCCGGACAGGAGAGGTTTTGACACCACGGTCACTGCGGTTCTCTGGGCTTTGTGGAAGCAAAGGAATGCAAGAGTCTTTAATAGGGTGGAACGGCAAAAAAAATCCTTCGGAGCTAGTCACCTGTACGTTAATAGAGATAGCTAAGTGGTGGCAAGCGGCAGGCGGTGTTGGTGGCTTACAACGTTTTGTGAGGAGTTAGCCTAGGTGTAGCTTGGGTGGTGTTGGTGTTGGGATAATCGTGTGTGCCGAATTTCGCATTCGCGCCACACATCTTGTAATTATGCTTTCTTCATCTTCTACAAAAATATAGTATGCCTTTGGCGTACTCTCGAAAAAAATAGTTTCAAAAGTTTGACTTTAAAAAAATATCGGAACTACATTATCGAACGGAGGGAGTAGCTCTTTCTCTCTCTCACTACTATCTCTCACGGGCCTCCCCTCTCACTCGATCTCTTTACCAAGGGATTATACAGTCACTGTGTCAGCATATAGCTCCGTATATTGTTTAGTTAACTGGTCAACCAGTCCACGTGCTGCGTTGTGAGCTCGTGTTCTCTATCTTCGTGTGTTGGCCCATGTGGCAGTGGGTGAAAATAACTAAACTAGAGGCCCATCTGACGTGCGGTGAAGTAAACAAAGTTGAAACCACTCGCGATAGCACCCCGCACGCTAGTAAATTGAGGGCACAATTCTTCCGTGTGAAGGAAGCACTCGCGCACACTTCACCACTGTGCGGCGGTATGCACAGAAGGACACACTCGCGCACACCCAACACATAATACACAGCAACACACGTGTACACCGGCATCCCCGCCGGCTGAGATGGACAACGAGGCAACCAACAAGCGGAGGCAGCTTGAGACAAAACCGCATCCGGCGAGCCCGGACTTCATCAGCAGCCTCCACGACGACATGCTACTCGTCATCATCGGCCTCCTCCCCTCCAAATTTGTCGTGCGGACCACCCTGCTCTTCCGGTGGTGGCGCCCCCTCTGGCGCCACGTCCCCCTCAACCTCACCGTTGACAGCTGCCTCTGCGACGGGGATTGCAAACGCATGGGCCAGCCAGATGATACGTCTCCAACGTATCTATAATTTTTGATTGTTCCATGCTATTATATTATCTATTTTGGATGTTTAATGGGCTTTAATATGCTCTCTTATATTATTTTTGGGTTAACCTATTAATCGAATGCCCAGTGCCAGTTTTTTGTTTTTTTTGCCTATTTCAGTGTTTTGCAGAAAAGGAATACCAAACGGAATCCAAACGGAATGAAACCTTCATGATGATCTTTCTTGGAACAAACGCAATCTAGAAGACTTGGAGTTGAAGTCAGGAACTCCACGAGGCGGCCATGAGGCAGGAGGGGGCACCCAGGGGGTAGGCGCGCCCCCACCCTCGTGGGCCCCACGGAGCTCCACCAACGTACTTCTTTCGCCTATATATACTCTTATACCCTAGAAACATCAAGGGAAGCCACGAAACCACTTTTCCACCGCCGCAACCTTCTGTACCCGTGAGATCCCATCTTGGGGCCTTTTCCGGCGATCTGCAGGAGGGTGAATCGATCATGGAGGGCTTCTACATCAACACCATAGCCTCTTCGATGATGTGTGAGTAGTTTACCACAGACCTTCGGGCCCATAGTTATTAGCTAGATGGCTTCTTCTCTCTCTTTGGTTCTCAATACAAAGTTCTCCTCGATGTTCTTGGAGATCTATTCGATGTAATACTCTTTTGCGGTGTGTTTGCCGAGATCTGATGAATTGTGGATTTATGATCAAGATTATCTATGAATAATATTTGGTTCTTCTCTGAATTCTTATATGCATGATTTGATATCTTTGCAAGTCTCTTCGAATTATTGGTTTAGTTTGGCCTACTAGATTGATCTTTCTTGCAATGGGAGAAGTGCTTAGCTTTGGGTTCAATCTTGCGGTGTCCTTTCCCAGTGACAGTAGGGGCAGCAAGGCACATATTGTATTGTTTCCATCGAGGATAAAAAGATGGAGTTTATATCATATTGCTTGAGTTTATCCCTCTACATCATGTCATCTTGCTTAATGCGTTACTCTGTTCTTATGAACTTAATACTCTAGATGCATGCTGGATAGCGGTCGATGTGTGGAGTAATAGTAGTAGATGCAGAATCGTTTCGGTCTACTTGACACGGATGTGATGCCTATATTCATGATCATTGCCTAGATATTCTCATAACTATGCGCTTTTCTATCAATTGCTCTGCAGTAATTTGTTCACCCACATTAATATATGCTATCTTGAGAGAAGCCACTAGTGAAACCTATGGCCCCGGGTCTCTTTCTTATTATATTGCATCTCTTTTATTTACATCGCATCTCATTTTACTATTTTGCAATCTTATCTATACAAAAAAAATACCAAAAATATTTATCTTACTATCTTTATTAGATCTCACTTTTGCGAGTTACCGTGAAGGGATTGACAACCCCTTTATCGCGTTGGTTGCAAGGTTCTTGATTGTTTGTGCAGGTACTAGGTGACTTGCGTGTTATCTCCTGCTGGATTGATACCTTGGTTCTCAAAAACTTAGGGAAATACTTATGCTACTTTGCTGCATCACCCTTTCCTCTTCAAGGGAAAACCAACGCATGCTCAAGAGGTAGCAAGAAGGATTTCTGGCGCCATTGCCGAGGAGGTTTATGCCAAGTCAAGGCAAGATTTGATCTCCCGTCAACTTGCCAATTTCTGGCGCCGTTGCCGGGGAGATCTACGATCAAGTCAAGACATACCAAGTACCCATCATAAACTCTTCTCCCTCGCATTACATTATTTGCCATTCGCCTCTCGTTTTCCTCTCCCCCACTTCTAAAACGATTTTCAAAAACCTTTGTCTTTTCTTCGCCTCTTTTCCATTCACCTCTTTTCGCTTGCCTCTTGTGTGCTTGTTTGTTGGATTGATTGTTTGTCGCGATGGCTCAAGATAATACTAAATTGTGTGACTTTTCCAATACCAACAACAATGATTTTATTAGCACTCCGATTGCTCCTATTACCGATGCCGAATCTTGTGAAATTAATACCGTTTTGTTGAATCTTGTTATGAAAGATCAATTTTCTGGCCTTCCTAGTGAAGATGCCGCTACCCATCTAAATAACTTTGTTTCTTTGTGTGATATGCAAAATAAGAAAGATGTGGGTAATAATATTGTTAAATTAAAGCTATTTCCGTTTTCTCTTAGTGATCGTGCTAAAACTTGGTTCTCTTCTTTGCCTAAAAATAGTATTGATTCATGGAATAAGTGCAAAGATGCTTTTATCTCTAATTATTTTCCTCCCACTTAGATCATCTCTCTAAGAAACGATATTATGAATTTTAAGCAACTTGATCATGAGCATGTTGCACAAGGTTGGGAGAGAATGAAATTAATGATACGTAATTGCCCTACACATGGTTTGAATTTATGGATGATTACACAAATTTTTTATTCCGGATTGAATTTTGCTTCTAGAAATCTTTTAGATTCGGCTGCGGGAGGCACTTTTATGGAAATCACTTTAGGAGAAGCTACTAAACTCCTAGATAATATTATGGTTAATTATTCTCAATGGCACATCGAAAGATCCACTAGTAAAAAAGTTCGAGCGATTGAAGATATTAATGTTTTGAGTGGAAAGATGGATGAACTTATGAAATTGTCTGCTAATAAGAGTGTTTCTTCTAATCCTAATGATATGCCTTTGTCCACTTTGATTGAGAATAATAATGAATCTATGGATGTGAATTTTGTTGGTAGGAACAATTTTGGTAAAACGTGTATAGAGAAAACTTTAACTCTAGGCTGTTTCCTGATAATCCCTCTAATAATTATGGTAATTCCTACAACAACTCTTATGGAAATTTTAATAAGATGCCCTCTAATTTTGAGACTAGTGTTAAAGAATTTATGAGTTCGCAAAAGAATTTCAATGCTTTGGTTGAAGAAAAATTGCTTAAGATTGATGAGTTGGCTAGGAACATGGATAGAATTTCTCTTGCTGTTGATTCCTTGAAACTTAGATCTATTCCACCTAAGCATGATATCAATGAGTCTCTCAAAGCCATGAGAATTTCCATTGATGAGTGCAAAGAAAGAATCGCTAGGATGCGTGCTAAAAAAGATTGCTTTGTGAAAGCTTGTTCTTCTAGTTTTCATGATAATAAAGATGAAGATCTAAAAGTAATTGATGTAACTCCTATTAAATCTTTGTTTTCCCATATGAATCTTGATAAAGAAGGGACTGGATATGAGTCAACTTTAGTTAAAAGGCGTCCCAATGATTCGGAGTTTTTAGATCTTGATGCTAAAATTAATAAAAGTCGAATTGAAGAGGTCAACACTTTACATAGCAATGAACCCACTATTTTGGATTTCAAGGAGTTTAATTATGATAATTTCTCTTTGATAGATTGTATTTCCTTTTTGCAATCCGTTTTGAATTCTCCTAATGCTTATAATCAGAATAAAGCTTTCACTAAACATATCGTTGATGCTTTAATGCAATGCTATGAAGAAAAGCTTGAGCTAGAAGTTTCTATCCCTAGAAAACTTTATGATGAGTGGGAACCTACTATTAAAATTAAGATTAAATATTATGAATGCTATGCTTTGTGTGATCTGGGTGCTAGTGTTTCCACGATTCGAAAAACTTAGTGTGATGTGTTAGGTTTCCGTGAATTTGATAATTGTTCTTTAAATTTGCATCTTGCGGATTCCACCATTAAGAAATCTATGGGAAGGATTAATGATTTTCTTATTGTTGCAAATAGGAATTATGTGCCCGTAGATTTCATTGTTCTTGATATAGATTGCAATCCTACATGTCCTATTATTCTTCGTAGACCTTTCCTTAGAACGATTGGTGCAATTATTGACATGAAAGAAGAAAATATTATATTCCAATTTCCGTTAAGGAAAGGCATGAAACACTTTCCTAAAAAGAAAATTAAATTGCCTTATGAATCAATTATGAGAGCCAGTTATGGATTGCATACCAAAGATGACAATACTTAGATCTATTCTTGCTTTATGCCTAGCTAGGGGCGTTAAACGATAGCGCTTGTTGGGAGGCAACCCAATTTTATTTTTGTTCTTTGCTTTTTGTTCCTATTTAATAATAAATAATTCATCTAGCCGTTTAGATGTGATTTTATGTTTTAATTAGTGTTTGTGCCAAGTAGAACCTTTGGGAAGACATGGGTGAAGTCTTTGCAATCTTGCTGTAAAAAACAGAAACTTTTGTGCTCACAAGATTAGATGCCATTTTTTACTGGAGAATTCTTTTTGGCTGATTATTTTTGCAGATGATTAATAGAAAAATTCCTCACGTCCACCAATTTATTTCATAATTTTTGGAGTTCCAGAAGTATTCGTTTGATACAGATTTCTACAGACTGTTCTGTTTTGACAGATTCTGTTTTTCGTGTGCTGTTTGCTTATTTTAATGAAGCTATGAGTAGTATCGGGGGGTATGAACCATAGAGAAGTTGGAATACAGTAGGTTTAACACAAATAAAAATAAATAATGAGTTCATTACAGTACCTTAAAGTGGTGGTTTGTTTTCTTATACTAACGGAGCTCATGAGATTTTCTGTTAAGTTTTGTGTTGTGAAGTTTTCAAGTTTTTGGGTAAAGATTTGATGGATTTTGGAATAAGGAGTGGCAAGAGCCTATTCTTGGGGATGCCCAAGGCACACCAAGGTAAAATTCAAGGACAACCAAAATCCTAAGCTTGGGGATGCCCCGGAAGGCATCCCCTCTTTCGTCTTCGTCTTTCGGTAACTTTACTTGAGGCCATATTTTTATTCACCACATGATATGTGTTTTGCTTGGAGCGTCTTGCATGAGTTGAGTCTTTGCTTTTTAGTTTACCACAATCATCCTTTCTGTACACACCTTTTGGAGATACACACATGAATCGGAATTTATTAGAATACTCTATGTGCTTCACTTATATCTTTTGAGCTAGATAATTTTGCTCTAGTGCTTCACTTATATCTTTTTAGAGCACGGTGGTGGTTATATTTTATAGAAATTATTGATCTCTCATGCTTCACTTATATTATTTTTAGAGTCTTTTAGAACAGCATGGTAATTTGCTTTGGCTATAAAATTAGTCCTAATATGATGAGCATCCAAGATGGGTATAATAAAAACTATCATATAAAGTGCATTGAATACTATGAGAAGTTTGATTCCTTATGATTGTTTTGAGATATGAAGATGGTGATATTAGAGTCATGCTAGTTGAGTAGTGGTGAATTTGAGATATACTTGTGTTAAAGTTTGTGATTCCCGTAGCATGCACGTATGGTGAACCGTTATGTGATGAAGTCGGAGCATGATTTATTTATTGATTGTCTTCCTTATGAGTGGCGGTCGGGGACGAGCGGTGGTCTTTTCCTACCAATCTATCCCCCTAGGAGCATGCGCGTAGTACTTCGTTTCGATAACTAATAGATTTTTTCAATAAGTATGTGAGTTCTTTATGACTAATGTTGAGTCCATGGATTATACGCACTCTCACCCTTCCACCATTGCTAGCCTCTCTAATACCGTGCACCTTTCGCCAGTATCATACACCCACCATATACCTTCCTGAAAACAGCCACCATACCTACCTATTATGGCATTTCCATAGCCATTCCGAGATATATTGCCATGCAACTTTCCACCGTTCCGTTTATTATGACACGCTCCATCATTGTCATATTGCTTTGCATGATCATGTAGTTGACATCGTATTTGTGGCAAAGCCACCGTTCATAATTTTCATACATGTCACTATTGATTCATTGCACATCCCGGTACACCGCCGGAGGCATTCACATAGAGTCATGTTTTGTTCTAAGTATTGAGTTGTAATTTTTGAGTTGTAAGTAAATAAAAGTGTGATCATCATCATTATTAGAGCATTGTACCAGTGAGGAAAGAATGATGTAGACTATGATTCTCCCAAAAGTCGGGATGAGACTCCGGACGAAAAAAAGAGGCCATAAAAAGAAAGAAAGAGAAAGGCCCAAATAAAAAAAAATAAAAAAATTAGAGAAAAAGAGAGAAGGGACAATGCTACTATCCTTTTACCACACTTGTGCTTCAAAGTAGCACCATGATATTCATGATAGAGAGTATCCTATGTTGTCACTTTTTTACTAGTGGGAATTTTACATTATAGAACTTGGCTTGTATATTCCAATGTTGGGCTTCCTCAAATTGCCCTAGGTCTTCGTGAGCAAGCAAGTTGTATGCACACCCACTTAGTTTCTTTTGTTGAGCTTTCATACACTTATAGCTCTAGTGCATCCGTTGCATGGCAATTCCTACTCACTCACATTGATATCTATTGATGCGCATCTCCATAGCCCGTTGATACGACTAGTTGATGTGAGACTATCTTCTCCTTTTTGTCTTCTCCACAACCACCATTATATTCCACATATAGTGCTAGGTCCATGGCTCACGCTCATGTATTGCGTGAAGATTGAAAAAGTTTGATAACATCAAAAGTATGAAACAATTGCTTGGCTTGTCATCAGGGTTGTGCATGATTTAAATATTTTGTGTGACGAAGAAAGATCATAGCCAGACTATATGATTTTGTAGGGATAACTTTCTTTGGCCATGTTATTTTGAGAAGACATGATTGCTTTATTAGTATGCTTGAAGTATTATTGTTTTTATGTCAATAATAAACTTTTGTCTTGAATCTTATGGATCTGAACATTCATGCCACAATAAAGAGAATTACATTGAAAATTATGTTAGGTAGCATTCCACATAAAAAATTCTGTTTTTATCATTTACCGACTCGAGGACGAGCAGAAATTAAGCTTGGGGATGCTTGATATGTCTCCAATGTATCTATAATTTTTGATTGTTCCACGCTATTATATTATCTGTTTTGGCTGTTTAATGGGCTTTAATATGCTCTTTTATATTATTTTTGGGACTAACCTATTAACCGAAGGCCTAGTGCCAGTTTCTGTTTTTTTGCCTATTTCAGTGTTTTGCAGAAAAGGAATACCAAACGGAATGATACCTTCGCGATGATCTTTCTTGGAACGAACGCAATCCAGAAGACTTGGAGTTGAAGTCTGGAACTCCGCGAGGCGGCCACGAGGCAGGAGGGCACGCCCCCACCCTCGTGGTCCCCACGGAGCTCCACCGACGTACTTCTTTCGCCTATATATACTCTTATACCCTAAAAACATCACGGGAGCCACGAAACCACTTTTCCACTACCGCAACCTTCCGTACCCGTGAGATCCCATCTTGGGGCCTTTTCTGGCGATCTGACGGAGGGGGAATCGATCATGGAGGGCTTCTACATCAACACCATAGCCTCTCCGATGATGTGTGGGTAGTTTACCACAGACCTTCGGGTCCATAGTTATTAGCTAGATGGCTTCTTCTCTCTCTTTGGTTCTCAATACAAAGTTCTCCTCGATGTTCTTGGAGATCTATTCAATGTAATACTCTTTTGCGGTGTGTTTGCCGAGGTCTGATGAATTGTGGATTTATGATCAAGATTATCTATGAATAATATTTGGTTCTTCTCTGAATTCTTATATGCATGATTTGATATCTTTGCAAGTCTCCTTGAATTATCGGTTTAGTTTGGCCTACTAGATTGATCTTTCTTGCAATGGGAGAAGTGCTTAGCTTTGGGTTCAATCTTGCGGTGTCCTTTCCCAGTGATAGTAGGGGCAGCAAGGCACGTATTGTATTGTTGCCATCGAGGATAAAAGATGGGGTTTATATCATATTGCTTGAGTTTATCCCTCTACATCATGTCATCTTGCTTAATGCGTTACTCTGTTCTTATGAACTTAATACTCTAGATGCATGCTGGATAGCGGTCGATGTGTGGAGTAATAGTAGTAGATGCAGAATCGTTTCGGTCTACTTGACACGGACGTGATGCCTATATTCATGATCATTGCCTAGATATTCTCATAACTATGCCCTTTTCTATCAATTACTTGGCAGTAATTTGTTCACCCACCGTAATATATGCTATCTTGAGAGAAGCCACTAGTGAAACATATGGCCCCCGGGTCTCTTTATTATTATATTGCATCTCTTTTATGTACATCGCATCTCGTTTTACTATTTTTCAATCTTTATTTTCCAATCTATACAACAAAAATACCAAATATATTTATCTTACTATCTTTATTAGATCTCACTTTTGCGAGTGACCGTGAAGGGATTGACAACCCCTTTATTGCGTTGGTTGCAAGGTTCTTGATTGTTTGTGCAGGTACTAGGTGACTTGCGTGTTATCTCCTATTGGATTGATACCTTGGTTCTCAAAAACTGAGGGAAATACTTACGCTACTTTGCTGCATCACCCTTTCCTCTTCAAGGGAAAACCAACGCATGCTCAAGAGGTAGCACCAAACGCCTTGACATCCGCATGTTCAGTACCAACTGCAAGGTCCAAGCCAAGTTCGACGAGTGGTTCTTATCCCCCGCCCTAGATCAGCTCAAGGAGCTCAGGTTTGAAGCTGGACGATGTCGCTCTCCGCCGCTGTCCGCGCTTCGCCTCATGCCAACGTTGTGTCGCGCGAGCTTCAGCTCCTGCTATTTTCCCCAGATTAATGTCGCGCCCACCCTTCTTCTCCCTCAACTCAAGCAGCTCGACCTCTTCGACGTTGGAATCTCGAAGAAGGCTATGGAGCACCTGCTCCGCAGCTGTACTGCGCTCGAGTACCTTCGTCTTCGGCAGATCCACGGGTTCATTAGCCTCCACAGCGCCTCGATGAACCTCCGATGGATTTATGTGTCTTGCTGGCCCCACAACAAGACATCAATTGGGAAGAGATCACTCTAGCTGTTCCATGTTATGGTCATTGAGAATGCGCCTTTCCTTGAGAGATTGTGTGTATCTGATCTAGAAGGTCCAACAAAAATCAGGGTCATTGACGAGCCGAAATTGACAGCGTTGGTGTACTCGTCTGCCAAATTCTTTGAACTCTTTATTGGATCCGTAATCGCTCAGGTACAACACTCATCTTCTTCTCCGTCTTCTTGAAATTCACATTTTTAAATTTCTTCTTTATGTATTTATGACAGTCATCCAGAAAATGATTCCCACAAGCTTGACCCAATCTGTGCGCACAGTGAAGATCTTGGGAATAAAATCTGTCGGCCCTAATCTGGATCAAGTTGTTGGATTCCTTACATGCTTTCCGTGCACGGAGAAGCTACTCATCGAGGTAAAACTTCTTTCCTATTATTAAACGGTAATCACAACGTAGCTTAACTTTTTCATAATTTTCCCAAATTACGATGACAAGTGTAGTGTTCAAAACTGCATCTACGCACTGCACCGAAAGAAATGTTTTTAGTATTTTTTTCTCATGTGATCACTTGCATCGTTTTTGTTGTTGTACTCTATGGTTAAACTAGTAACTCTATGGTTATCCTAAGAGCAAGTACTACCTCCGTCCTGGTTTACTCTTCGTATTTAGTAGTATCAAAATTTGACCATAGATTTAACTGACAAAATGTTAATGCATGTCACTAAAAGTTATATCATTGGATTCATATTTGAACATAATTTCAAATGGTATAATTTTTGGTGACATGCATTGGCATTTTCTTAGGTAAATCTATGGTCAAAATTTTACACTAAATACAAGGTAGTACAAAAGTGGGCTATAACAGCCCTCCACTATGTAGGCCAAAACACATGCCAAATTCACTTGTGATGCATTTGGCATCGATGCCCTCCATTGCTCACCTGGTGCCCCAATCTGGATCACCTACTTTGCTCCGGGGCCAAATTAACTCACGCAATGAAAAAACACTTGCATGGGAGAGGGAGAGGACCGAGGCAACAAAAAACACTTGTTTGGGAGAGGGAGAGGCTGGTGTAGTTGGTTTGATTGATTTGTTTATACGTGTGGGTCTGTGTGCACAGCGGTGCCAACTCTCTCACATTGCTAGAGCGGTGCCAAAATCTTCTGATTTGACATCGATGTGTATTATGTGGCACACTTTTGAGAAATATGGCATCGGCCACATAGTGGAAGGCAACAAATTCCCAAGCTCTTCACATGCTCCTAGGTAAATGAGAGGAAAAAGAAAGAGAGAGAGAGAGAGTGAAAAATATCATTAGCATTAGAGCCAACCCTATAGCCAACCTTATCGTATGAGCGAATGATATTGGTACCTCTTCATGACACGTCAATCTTATACAGCCAGCTGCTCTAATATGTTCTCTTCTTTTGTAGATAAAAAAGACTCGAAAGTGAAAAATGTGTTGCACTATAACAATCTCATCGAATGCCTTGATCTCCATCTTACAGAAATTGATTTGATCAACTATCGAGGCAGCAGGTCTGAGATTAAATTGGCCAGGTTCTTTGTTCTAGAGGCAAGTGTGCTCAAGGCACCGAGGTTTGGCGTTCTCTAGTGCAACAATGAATGGCGTGCTGATCACCGCAAGTGTCTAAGCCTAAATGACAAAGTCTCCGCATAAGCTGAATTTGTTTTTGAAACATCAAGTCACGAGAGACTAAAAAAATTATTTGCCCATTAGTGACTTGTCAGGGCGGTGGATTTTAGTTAAAATTCCTAATAATTCCCTCTTCGTAGGTGCAGGATTACTCCTAGCATTTGTAATATCAGTTTGAAACTTGTAATATTACGACTATCCAGCACGAGGTACTATGTTACGATAAATGTTCGCGTGCATAGGTACGGCAACGATATACCCATTACTCGAGTACAATATTTATTATTACCAGCAAGAGGCCCATGCGTTGCACGGAACATCAAGATGCATTTATACGAGCTATTTATCTCTTGGGAGACGAAGATGAATGAGGGAAGGCCTTATCTGCAAATGTGGAGAGGGGTGCGGGTATCTTTCTGCAAAATTTGACATAGTTTTCTTTCTATCCGTCAGATATAGATCGGACGGTCTATATTGCAGGATGGCAGGCACACCATCATCACCAACTTGGTTTTTTATAAGAGTTTCTCTATTTCTCTATACTACTCCTATAAAAACCTGAGGGCTCCTTTGATTCAAGGGAATTCTATAGGATTTTTGGAGGACTGAAATCCTTTGAAATTTTTCCTGTGTCTGTCCTTTGATTCATAGGATTGAATCCCATAGGAATTTTTCCAATGGAATCTTTCGTACTACATTTCATAGGAAATCTAACATCTACTCTAACCTCTTTTTACTTTTTCTTTGCTTTTCCCATGAAATCAAATGCTCCTTGCTAATCCTATAGGATTCAAGTGGGCATGACAATCCAATCCTATACTTTTCCTATTCCTACGTTTTCAAAATGCTATGAATCAAAGAGGCCCTAAGTTAGTGAGGATGGTGTGCCTGCCATCTTTCACCAATAGCCATCGGATCTAGATCTGACACATACAAAGCAAACTGCTGTAGTTTTGCAAAAAGATGCCCGCACTTGTTCCCTATTTACAAAAAATCTGGCGTGATGGCCGCTGCCTGCGCCGTCCACGCCCAATCTTGGTGTTCCGTGCCATGCACAAGCATCTTACTCGTATAAGAAAAGAGTAGAGATACTCGTGGCAACGCACGGGAAATTATGTCGAACACAACTAGTTGTAAGCAGGCTAGCTCTACAGCCATGATGATAGTGCCTGCACACGGTGAGGCTGACTTTGGTATGTCGAACACGACGCCTACACTCAGGTGTCATCTCCGGCGCAGGGTCTTGTCACTTCACCGTGAGGAGCAGCACATAATAATTTGACCAACGGGTAGTACAGTACTACTACATTGGTAGTACTACTACTAGTACTAGAACCACCGTTTGGATTTAGTAGTACTACCACCTCCGTCTGGATTTGGTATTTGACTAGCAATATCTAGTAATGCATTCCACAAAAATACTATTCCCTCTGTAAATAAATTCATGGAGTATTGTTTTATTCGGTTTTGAACGTAGTTCCCGATGATATTATACACTCTCCCTTCCGGTATATGGCTCAAATCTGAAATCTCATCAATCAGACTACTATTGTACTGACCGAGCGGTCAGCTTTGTAAGCTACCAACAAAAATTGCAATCAAAGACTACTATTGTACTCCGTCCGTACTAGTGCATTAGTCACGTTACGAAAACAAAATAATCCCAAAACTTTTAGGGGCGGTGCTATAACTACCCACCTTGTTCCCTGTTTTTTGCCACAAAAAAAGAAATCATCCAATAGGAGACGTGGGGTGCGTATGCATTCAATGACGTGAGACTACTTAGCACAACATGCAATGCTCAATTCTCTTTATGCAATGACATTAATTACAAAATACTTCTCCTACCTCCATCCTGGTTTATTGGTCCCCTTAGTATTTTGTGCCAAAATTTGACCATAGATTTAACTAAAATAATGATAATGCATGTCACCAAAAATTGTATCATTGGATTTGTATTTGAACATAGTTTCCAACGATATTATTTTTGGTTACATGCATTAACATTTTATTAGTTAAATCAAAGGTCAAAACTTGGCACAAAATGCAAAGGGGACCAAGAAACCAGTAAACATCAAAGTTCTCTCGTTTTGCCCCAACTTGGTCTCGGTGAGATGACTATACTGCACCATCACGGAGGGAGGGCCGAGGAGGAGATGGCCAACACACACGTGAATGCAACGCAGTCTGCACTTCTCATATAAAGGCTCCCCGCCAGTCCAATCTACGAAATTCTACGCACTTACGCACCCTAACCAAGGGCAAGAGTGATCACTCCAATCGCAAGATCAGTTGACTAGAAGCTAGACCCATGGAGGCGATCGCGAGCATCAGCCGACTGTGCCAAATGGTCCACGACACCGGCCTATGGCCCGACACCGAGGAACGTCTCCAGGTCGTGCTTGAGGCTGCCAGGGCGAGAGGCCTCTTGGACGACAGCTTCGTCTCCTTATTCGACGAGGTCCTCGTCGGCTTCCTCGACAAGTCCGCGGACAACCTTGACATACGCCACCAACCCACGCGCCCAGTCACTGCGATGCCCACCACCCTCAATGACGTCTATGGTGACAACCTCTTCAACGTGCTGGTGGCCCTACGACTGCCCGCCGTCGCGCCGGAGAATGTCCACCTCGAGGTTGCGCTCGCCGCGCAGCGCCTGGCGTGGCAAGACACCATTGACATAATCACCCACGTCTACAAGCAAATCGTCCACAAGGACTACTACATGCAAGAGGAGGACGATAGGGCGATGACCTTCTTGGACCGCAGGGCAAACCTTGGACGGCATTGTTCAGAAGCACATTGAGCTCGCCGCCAACGCCGCTGCTCCTCACACGTGGGTTGGTGACCCGGCGCACTAGGGCGTGAGGATGTCGTTGATGGATCCATATGTATCTTTATCTTTCCGTCAATTCCATGTAGTAGTATATTGTAATTATCTTACCTTTCGTATCAACTTCATAATTTTCATACGTACCATGCATGAACCGCGCCAGAACCAAACTTCTCATTACTCTAGGGAAAATCGTTATTTCTATCTATCGGTCGCGCCAAGGAGCAGAACCAAATTTTACAAGTTACAAGTTCAAAAGGAAAAGCCTCGCCCCTCTATAAATTGCGTCTTTTCACCATCCCTTCTATAAGAAAAAGGCAGTGCTCTTGCCGGTTCCTCAAAAATAGGAAATGCTTGTCGTGTTTGCGTCGCACCCCCACACGGTTCGTCCGGCATGCCGCTCAAGGGGGAATCCATGTTGTGTTGCATTTTCACTTACAAGTGGGACCGAAGTTGAGCAAACCGACTATCGGCAAACCCCCACCCACCCACCGCGCGATGGCTGAGCTAGAGAAAATAGGAGGGAGAAGAGATAGCTGTAGCAGTGAGTCCATGAAAATTGGTGTCAGATGGGACTCGTGTGGGTGGCGTGTGCCGTACTGCTTGACATGCATGCTAGTTATGGCCCATGCCACCCCACTATTAATCGAGGTGCTGGTTACGTAGAGCGACACCACTAGGCCATACGGTACACCACTAGTACTAGTACTCACATTGTCGCGAACTTTCTTGGAGTCCGTGCTCAGCCCTCCTCTCTCTCTTCTCAGCCAGTCAGCAGATGCGCGGAGTGTGCCCATTGTCTGTTTCCTCACATTCGGTCCCTCATGTCAGTGAAAACGCAAGACGACCCACTGAACCTACACATCTTTCACCTTGACATGCTGGTGATGAAAAACAAATCCAATAAAGATCTTCGGTAGCCGCTTTTGGAGTTACTCAAGAGTAAGATTCTATTTACAGTTTAACCCAAGATGCACATCACGTACTCCTACCTTCAACTAGCACTCCATTTTCTTGCATGACACGACCTGGATGCTGGATGTCCCACGTGTCGGCAAAAGGAGGAAGAACTCGACCAAATCTTCTCCACATTTAGACCGGAGGAGTAGGAAACACGACAAGCCCTGTACCTACATCATACGTACAAGCCCACCTCATGCTATCACCATATTTCTCGGCCTCCGTGCGACACCTGCTCTAGTTGATGGTATACTACTACTAGGACTAACTATTGTACTAGCATACTCCACTATTAGGTTGGCTCTATGTGATGTGGCAACTTCATATAACCGGATGCTAGCTATACTACTATGGTACTCACACTCCACTAAGTGACTCGAAAACCATTCTTAAATTGAGTTTATGACATGCATATGCAAATGTACCATTCATTACATACAACAAGTCATTAACACACAATGACAACAAGGATACATGTTGGATTATAGATTATTTCCAACAAAACATTCTAGTAAATACCAAAGTTTTTATCACACAACAAATAACAAGCAATGAAATGAACTTCAGCTCAACCAATCCTCGGCGTTGGAAACGCTTGCTTTGAAACATAAGTAAGACTCTGGGAAGGGCCAACTATTGTCAATATCGAGACCAAAACAGGGCTCATCATCCAGGCTGAAGCGGCCTATATTAGGATGCATATTGTGATAGCCAGGGTAGGGAACCATAGCAATGTCCAAGGTATAGATACAATCGCCTCTCATAAATGGTAGTAATGTTGTGCTAATAGCTGCTGGATCGCCTTTCACCATCATTGGATAGTTTTGTCCAAGGAAGAGCGAGTTTTCTCCAAGACTATCAATACAAAACCAGGCAGATGGTGATGGCGCTAGCACACTAGTATCCATCCCGAATACCTACAAAGGATGTTGGAATAGGTCCGGAGAGTGCGACCATGGGAGACAACACCTGCTTCCTTAGTAACATCAGCAGTGCCCTATATACATACAAGAAGAGGTGATCCATCGGAATAAGTTGCCAGGCGCCACTGAGTATGTAGGTCCTGCTCATCCTCATGCTCATGATCATCACCATCATCATCTCCCCCTTGGTTATAATTTTTTTCAAGTATAGGTGGTGGAATGTTCACAGGACCTTGGAAAGACGAGAAGGTTGATTAGTACGAGGATACTAACTCGCATGCACGTGGATGAAACAATTCTAATTACGGTAAGACAAACTTACCAAAAAAATAAGGATTCCATGAAAAAATAGTGCCACAAGTGGTGGCAGCAAACAAAAGACTCTCGTATTGAATTGCATCACAGTACTCATCCGTGTACATGAATTGATTTTTGAGCAATATCCATCGAGGCATGGAAGTAAGGACGGAACAAGCTTGTCGAAGATAGCAACAACATGATAGTTCGTGTAATCCCAAGAGCGGTTGGGAACTCGGCAAATTGCTATCTTTTGTAGACGACATTCACCATGATCGTATTTGAACCTACATAGATCATCTATGTGCTCAACCTCAGGGCACTCTGAGATTTTTGGAAGTGGAACCTGGTGACGAGTGTACACATTCACAAGTTCCCACTCGCAGTTGTACCCAATATAAACAACCCAATATCCATTTGCGTCTGCCCAGGCCTTACCCTTAGGCGATGGCATCTTAACATTAGACGTATCATTATCAAGCGGCATCAACTTGCGCAAGGCGAGGCTTCCGTCGTCCCTGCGCCAGTGAGCAGGGTCATGGCGAAGAAGATATGGGATATCAAACCGCTCCTGAACCATTGGGTTCTTTGTAATGATGTTATTTGCTGAGTCGAGAATGGTCTTGTACGAACCTGCCATGCTA
This sequence comes from Triticum aestivum, assembly GCF_018294505.1. Lineage (NCBI taxonomy): Eukaryota > Viridiplantae > Streptophyta > Magnoliopsida > Poales > Poaceae > Triticum > Triticum aestivum. Next base: position 280,170,625 of record NC_057799.1, on the reverse strand, counting down.
GCCGAGGTGATGACGTCGCACCGATCAATGTGTTCCTCCACCACGTCATCTTTCAAATCGGGGCAAGAATAACAGGGTCGTTTCCGGCCTGTTCCCTCCATGGAGAAGACGATCGAACAATGACAAAAGGAAAGGTGAAGGCAAATGGAGGGAGGAAGAGCGTGCAACAGCAGTTCCAAATCGAGAGCGAAAGGCGAAGATGCGGTGGACGGTTGCCACGGTACAGGAAGAGGCGCCCTGGCGTACATAGACGTTCGTTCGGAAATTGTACAAAAGGACTCGCCGTCGTCTCACTGACATGTTGGAACGGGACCACATGTCAACGAAACATGGTGTGTCATTTATTGTGTAAAGTGCGATCTGGCCGCGTTGGCCCGAGGTGCCACATTATTTCTCGGCTTTATTTTTATAATTAATGGCATGCCGTTCAGTTTTGAAGCACAACTAATTGGTAGTGTATGTAGAGAAAATATAAACTACTCTACCACTACTCCACCTCGAGTACTAGTATGAAAAAAGATATATAGGCTGGAGCTCAGCGCTTGCTTGCTAAGGGCTGCCCAGTTGCTTCTCACACTATCACCCTCTCTCCAGATCTAAAACAGACGGCGGTGGCCCCTCTCTCTCCCTCCTCACTGGTGGTCACAGATCTGCCTGCAGGATCCTGTCCACGGGGAAGAAAAGGACGTGCAACATTGATGCACTCGTCGTCGGCGAGCGAGGTGACACACTGACGACGAGGCCGTCCTCTCAGACCTAGCGCTCGCGCGGGATGGCCTCCGTCCCCAAGCTCGCTGCCGTAGTGTGTGCGGAGGACGACGACCACGAGCGAATCCAGTTCCCACCAACCCTTAGGTATGCTACCTCTTTTTGAACCATACCCTTGTTCCATTGCCCCCATCTGCCACATCGCTGCATGTGGATATTTTTCCACTCTACCATCTCACCAATTTGCTATCCTCTACTCTACTGGTCACGCATAAGAAAACCTTAATTTGCACTTTTAAAGGAAACCCTACTTCATGCAGACTAATCCATGTCTGGGTTGATAAGGAAAGGAAGGGAGAAAGTACTATTGAAGAGACTAGGTATTGAACCCGCATCTATGTTGAAAACGGGAAAAATTAGTAGCTAAGGAACGAGTCTCGTGTCTCTTGGTTGAAAAAGGGTAGAAAGGCATGACAACACAATAGAGAATGACCAGGTCAATCGGTTTTTTGTCCTCACATAGGAAAAAGGTGGCTAAGGAGAACAAAAATGGGACGTAATCCACATATGCTGCCTAGATATTTGTTGCTCTGGGCAATCATCCCTCCCTCACCACTCTATGCGTCCCTGGAGGTACATCGTACTGGTGCCCCCACTGTCCGAATGGGCCTCCCATGCTCTTATTGCCACTTTATTACTATTAGTATAACACCACCGCTATAGTCAAGCAATGCTACTGGTAAAGTGATGCCACATTTAACTAATGCCGCACTCAATCTAATGCCACTGATAAATTTAAGCAATGTCGTTTAATGTCACTTTATTATTTCAGGGTAAGCTGTTGATTGTGGATGTATTAAAGATTTTTTAGCTAAGGCATTCTAATGCTGTTGCACAACCAGTATATCAACGATGAAACTTGTTACTACCTTCAGATTTTTGCATTGTTAATGCTTATAGATCACATACCTCACTTTGATGAGATAACTCAATTTTTTGTACAGTGTCACCAAAATGCCAAGGCTCTGATGTCATTTTATTTCAGCTAAGGCATTCTAATGGAAAGGTCAAGAGTGGGCACCTCCGCCTCTGGCTGTTTCCTTGATTCAGTTGATCAAGTTTTTATGTTTGATCGATTATCAAGATTGGGATAGCAATTTTTCAAGTCCCCTCGAGTTCGAAATGATATTTACCTTGAAGGTACATGGTTTGCAATTTTTTTATACTTTCATTAGTTAATAATGCTAGTTACCTTCAAACATTTGTATTTGGTTTAACGCTGTTGCACAGCTAGTATACCAATGCTGAAACTTGCTACCTTTACATTTTGTATAGTTAATGCTTGTAGAAATCTTCCATTGCTATCTTATGGAAATCTGTTCAGTAAAACCATTGTACTGTACCTCGTAATAAAAAAACTACTCTACTGTTGCACTAGCCACTAGATTAGTGTATATTTGTACTATTCGAATGGTGTTGCATTAGCGTATGGACACATATAAGGTGTGGCAAGCTTTCCCAGATATGTGCTCAAGAAAACTACTACCTATTTTTCTAAATACTAGACATTTGGGTACTTTAAATAACTGCGAAAACGTCTTATATTAAGGAAGAAAGGGTGTAGAGTTCACTCAAATTATGCGGTAAAGCTAGACACACCTTTGTTAAAATTAATGTTCATTATGTTATCAGAGGAGGTCTGCGTGTTTGTCTCTAATGCCTATCGATTGCATACCCAACATCATGATGTAATGGTAAGTCATTGTTTTTGTACAGTGTCACTAAATTGTCAAGGTGGTGATGGCGTTTTATTTTAGTTGAACTGCACAAAATATGCTTAAAAGAAGAGGAAAGGTCAGGAATGGTTCAATCTTTCAGAAAAAAGTATGTATGCCTTCCTGACATCAGCCGTTGTTGCCTTATTTATTCCTTCAAACAGGTGGTTAGAAACAGTCTTGCTACCTTTTCTCATTAAGAAATTGGAATGCTTATATTTGTGAGTCTATGCTTCAACTAGTGTCACTTTTATAGTAATCACACTTTCACTATCTATGGAAACAGGGATGCTCGATTTTTGTGGAACTGCACAAAAAGTCCAAATGGTTTAACATTATGAGCATGTTTTCTTCCAAACCGGTATATCCAATTGGTGGCACTATGAGCTGTTCATTATGAAGGTACATGGTTTGCTACTATCTTGCTACTCTTTTTGTACTGTCATTAGATAGTAATATTAGTGGTTTGCATGTGAATTTATTGGCAGGGTGGACCTACATTGGAGGTGCAGGGCATGATTCAATGATAGGATGCTCAATTTCGGCTGTATCGATTTCACCTCTTCCATCACAGCGAACATGGATATCCTTGGTCTGATGAAGAATAGGCGCTATATTTCTGCTCTGTACCAGCCAATCAATTCAGTACGAACTTGTCCAGGAACAACATGACAGTATCAAATTGCCCAGTGCAAAACATGATAGATGGTAAGGGGAAACGACTAGAAGAGACATGTTTAAACCGATAATACAAGGTGCGGTATATGTTTACTAGCTGCTTGATATTTGTGCAGACAGATGTCCGCCTGTTCCTATTTGGCAAACAAACAAAGTGGCTGTAATGCCCCAAGTCCGATGCGCCAGGTGTCTTCCAGTTATTCACTGTCGTTGCCATGTCATTTGCTTGCGTGTGGCACTTTGCCATGTAATCATGTGCATTTCATCTGCATGTTTTTCAAAACTTGCATCCAGTTATTCTCTCCGTTGTACGTTTCAGAATCGACTTTCTCACATGCACCCGCCGCACCTTCCAGATCTTGTTTCGTGAGCGGGAGAAAAACCTTCTCGGAATGGGCCAAGATTTGTCGAGTGGTCTTGGTACATCCCAGGTAGACAGCCTGTCAAATTTTGTTCCATTTGGAGGTCGTTTGATGCGCCAACGGTTAACCGCGTTAACCAAAGCCCCCTTTCTCTTTGCATCCCAGCATCCCTCCACAACAGCCCACTAGCCAGTCTAAACCCCCCTCCATGCTCTCCGTTGTTGGATCACGATTGTGTGGGCGAAAACCGCACCTCAATAGCCCTCTCCTAGCTCCCAGAATCTGTATAAACCCCCCTCTCCCCCGAAATTTCGGGCAAACCCTAGCCCTCACCTTCCTCCCGCCGTCAGACGTGTCTGCCCTGCCGCCCCGGGCCAACCAGGGGCCGCCACGTAGCGCCGCTGGCCTCCTCTCTCCTACCCGCTGCCGTGGGCCCGCGAGGCCCATCGCCGGCCCTCCCGGCCCGCATCGCCTCCGCCGCCACTCCCGCTCGCCCGCGAGCCGCCGCCGCCTACCTTGTTACGCCGTCGCCTGCCGCAGCCGGCGCCAGCCGCCGCGAAATCGCGCCTCCGTGCTGGCTCCACCTCGCCGCCTTGTGCCGCCCCGCGCCGCCGGCGCCGCCCTGCCATGGCCACCTCCCTCCTGCTCGAGCGGAAGGTGGAGGACGAGCGCCCGCTCGGGCCTGCCTCCTTCGCCCGTGGGCCCCGCCCAGTGTCCGGCCAGGCCACCGCGGGCCTGCCTCCTCTCCACGTCCTCGGCTGAGCCCATGGTGAACGTCGCTTGCTAAACCCCGCCCCGTGCGTTATATGCTATCTTGCACCCGTCAGTTTTTTTTACAGAAAACGACCAATTCCCTGATTGTTGCTATCATATGGGCATCTTTGACCTGCCATAACTATGTGCATGTGGCTCTGTTTTGCGTGTATGATATGTAAAATTGTTCATCTCTGAATGCTCTACATGGTAGTGTCATTTGCATGCCGGCTACTGTCCATCTTGATGCCTTAATCCTCGTTGCAGAAGTGCTAAATATTATAACCTACTGAGAGTTGTCATAACTTGCTGATTTGTGTTTTTCATAGCATTTTGTGTGTTTGTCTTTTGAGCATCATCTCAACATGTTTTAGGAGCATCTTCATGCCATCTTTATAGTGGTGCAATCCATGTATTTTTATGTGCCCTGTGGTGACTAGCATAAGCTTGAAAGTAGGGTACTTGCTATTGCTGATTTCTGTGACGATGATTTCTGCCAAGTCTGTGAACCTGTTATCATTTGCATACTTGCGATGATGTTTCAAGGATGTTCTATTGGTATCTAGTAGTAGCTCAGTGTTCATGCTTTGTAGTGATCTACCTTTACATGCTTACCATGCCCTTTTATGCCTCATATATTTCCTGTAGCATATGTTTTCATTGCCATGAACATGCATAAATGATGTTCCAGTTTTCTGTTAACTTCATGATGCCATGTTGTGAGCTTGTTACTAATTAGTCTATGCCTCTTTTTGAGATGATCCAATTACATGAATTGAATTATGCTATGATTAGTTTGTCCACATGCCAAGTGTGATAATTTTTGACTTCATATGACCTCTGTTCCATGCTTGCAAACATGCTATGATGATGTTGCTGTTTTACACATGCTGAAATGGTTACAATATTCAAACTTGTCTTGATGGTTCCCACTAGTACATGAGCCATATGTTTATGATGCCTTGATGTTATTTGCTCTTTGTTATGTTTACGTTGATGCCATGCCCTTGGTTGTCATATAACTTGCTGTAGTTTGTCTCTTTCTTGCTCTCAAGTTGCCATCATGCCAAATCTGTCAACCTGTTAATAGTATGTTTCTTCTTGCAAGAATCATAGTATTTACTCCATACATCATATGAACTTATGCCCATGGACTAAGTTGAAATATATCATGTTTAATACATGCCCATGTCTTTTGAATAATCATTAAAGTTGCTATGCTTGTTGTTATGTGCCTCCAAAGTCAGCATCCTAATGTTTTTGTTTTGCATTCCCAGATTTCCTCCAAGTCTGAGAATCTGTTTTTAACTTGCAATCTTGTCTTGATGAATGCCATTGATATAGGGATTATATGGAGATGCTTAGTAATCGTGTTTTGCCATGTTTAACCTGTCCTCCAACATGTCAACATGTTATCTCTGCTCATGCATATGCTCTGTTTTTCACTAAGTCATAATCTGTGTTATTAAGTTGCTTCTTGTATTGATCATATTGGTTTAATCCCGATGCCTATGAAGCATGTAATCTGTAATTTGGGTGCATATCAAGTTTGTGCCCATATGTTTCCTATAGCATGTTGCTTTCTTGATTGCAAAGTGCTTAGTTGCTGTTTTGGGCAGATTGTGTTTGGAACTTGTATTGAGTGTATGTGTTGAACCGTGGCTCCGTTTGGAGCATGCTCTACATGAAACTTGCTTGGTTTTGCATTTAGTTTCATCATGCCATGTTGCACCCTTGTTTTGGAGTGTTTGTGGTGTTGTTTTGCTTGCATTTGCATCAATGCAATGTTTAGTTTGTTTTGCTCATATCTTCTAGGCCGTAGCTCCGAATTAAATGAACTTTATATGTAAGTTGACTAGAAAGACACGTAGATCATCTTGGTGCGGTTTAACTTGCTGTTTAACCACTAACATAATGTTTTGTTCAGTTCTGGGCCAATTTCGAAATTTGCATATGAGGACTTACCGGAATTGTTATATGTTGTTTCCGGCCTCATTTAAACTTGCTTTGATGTGGTGTTCTTGTATGCATCATCTCTTGCCATGAGTAGATTCATGTAGCCTTGTCATGCATCATACTTGGTCGAGCATCATGTCATGTTTATGGGTTGTGTGTTCACCATGTTGTTTGCTTCTTTCCAATTGTGCTTCTTCTCGTTAGTTCCTGTTTCGTTGTGATCGTGAGGATTCGTTCGTCTACGCTTGGTTCGTCTACGTGGCTTCATCTTCTTCATGGACTCGTTCTTCTTCCTAGCAGGATTTCAGGCAAGATGACCGTCACCTTGGATCTCACTACTATCTTTGCTATGCTAGTTGTCTCGATGCTATCGCTATGTCGCACTACCTACCACTTGTTCATCAAGCCTCCCAAATTGCCATGATGGCCTCTAACCTTTTTACCCTTCCTAGCAAACCGTTGTTTGGCTATGTTACCGCTTTGCTCAGCCCCTCTTATAGCGTTGCTAGTTGCAGGTGTAATTGCAGGTTGTTCCATTGTAACGCCCGGATAATCATGCTACAATAATCCCACGTTAACGGTGCCACGTCACCCAGTTACTGTTGCTAATCTCGCGTTGGATCAAAACTTTTCAAATTCAAAAGTTTAAATAAATGTCAGACATCAAACTTTCCAAAAGTTAAAACAAAAATGTTCGGGAGGTACCATATTTTGCATATGTAAATATGGTGTAATAAAAACATTTTTATAAAATGACTAAATAATTTAAATTGATATAAAAACATAAAAACAAAACAAAAATAAATAAAAGAAGAAACCCCCCTCTCCCTGGGCCGAATGGCCCAGCTAACCAGCTGGACACCGGCCCAACTGGCCCAGCCGGCCGGCCCATCCACCCCACTCCCTCTCCATAACCCCCTCCCCACTCCACCGGTCAACCCACCGACACCCCCACACTCCCCCGAAAATATCTCCCCCTCTCCCCCGATTGGATCGGGATCGAGAGGAGGAGGCCGCCGATGCTGCCCGGTGCTGCCCCGCCTCACGCCGGCGCCTCGCCGCGCGCCCGACGCCGCGCATTCCCGGATCCCGTCGCCGGAACCACGCCGCCACGACTCCGTCGCCGCCCGTCGTCACCGTCTCCACCTCGCGCCCCGCTGCCACTCCCCTACTCCCCGCCGTGAGCCTCCCCCTTTTCCTCCTTCCCCTCGGACTTCGTCGCTCACGCGCCCGCCCGCGCGGTCCCAGCCGCGTTCGTCTCGTCGCCGCAACCATGGCTCCCTCGCTAGCCCCGTTGCGTCGAACCACAGGGCTCGCGCCCACCAACGCTAGCGCTCCAGCAGCGGCCGCGCTCACCGCGGCCCTGCCGGGCCGGCGCCCTGCACCACTGCTCGCCGTGCATCGCAGCGCTGCTGCGCCCGCACTCGCGGCGCCCCGCCCTGCCGTTCCTGCCCGCAACCACCCTTGATGTCCGCGTCCGCGGCTTTGCAGCCCCGTGCGTCGCTTGCATCCACTGCCGTCCCCCCTGCGCCGCGCTCTGCCCGCCACCGCGGCCATCCCTTCGCCGCCTCCGCTAGCCGGCGGCGCCGGCGCGCGCCGTGCGCGCCTAGCGCCGCTCGGGCAAGCGCCCGTCCCGGCACCCCGCCCCGCTGCATGCCTGTGCCCATTAGCACTCGAACCCGTTAGGCCCCCTAGGGCCTATGACAAAGGGGGCCCGCCTAGAACGTTTTTATATAAAATAATAAGAAAATAAAAATAAAAATGAATTAATAAAATTAATTATTAATTAATTAATCAATTAATTAATTAAGTTAATCAATCCTATTTAATTAATCTAATTAACGTGTTAGTTTAATTAAACAGTAATTAGTTTAACCTAAACCCTAATTAACCTAACAGTGTATGACATGTGGGTCCCATTGGGCCCACATGTCAGTTTGACCAGTCAACACCTCTGTTGACTGCTGACGTCAGCAAACACAGTTCTGGATAATGTTGAATTAAATTAATTAAATAAATACTAAAAATGATTTAAAACTTTAGAAAATCATATAAAATAAACCGTAGCTCAGATGAAAATACTTTCTACATGAAAGTTGCTCAGAAAAATGAGACGAATCCGAATACGCGGCCCGTTCGTCTGCCACACACCCCTAGCATATCGAACACGCAACCTTCCCCCTCCGGTTCATCTGTCCGGAAACGCGAAACACCGGGAATACTTTCCCGGATGTTTTCCCCCTTCGCCGGTATCACCTACTACCACGATTGGGCACCCCCTAGCAACGCTCATTGTCATGTCATGCATGGTCATGCATATGTTTGCATTATATTTATTGTTTCTTCCCCCTCTTCTCTCGCTAGACTCCGAGATCGACGCCGCTGCTACCCAGTACGACTACGGTGTTGACGACCCCTCCTTCTTGCCAGAGCAACAAGGCAAGCCCCCCTTGATCACCAGATATCGCCTATTCCTTCTCTCTACTGCTTGCATTAGAGTAGTGTAGCATGTTACTGCTTTCGGTTAATCCTATTCTGCTGCATAGCCTGTCATTGTTGCTATAATTGTTGATACCTTTACCTGCTATCCTAATGCTTAGAATAGGATGCTAGTGTTCCATCAGTGGCCCTACACTCTTGTCCATCTGCCATGCTATACTACTGGGCCGTGATCACTTCGGGAGGTGATCACAGGCATATGCTATATACTTTATACTGTTACATTACTTATGATACTGTTCGGAGATGGGGGCTGAAGGGGCAGGTGGCTCCATCTCGGTAGAGGTGGGCCTAGGTTCCCGACGGCCCCTGACTGTTACTTTGTGGCGGAGCGACAGGGCAGGTGGAGACCACCTAGGAGAGAGGTGGGCCTGGCCCTGGTCGGCATTCGCAGATACTTAACACGCTTAACGAGATCTTGGTATTTGATCTGAGTCTGGCCATTGGCCTATATGCACTAACCAACTACGCGGGAACAGTTATGGGCACTCGAAGTCGTGGTATCAGCCGAAGCCTTCGTGACGTCAGCGACTGAGCGGCGCGCGCCGCATTGGACCATAAGCTCGCGCTTGTATTAAGGGGGCTAGGTCTGCTTCCGGCCGCGTTCGCAACGTGCAGGTGTGCAATGGGCGATGGGCCCAGACCCCTGCGCCATAGGATTTAGACCGGCGTGCTGACCTCTCTGTTGTGCCTAGGTAGGGCTGCGACGTGTTGATCTTCCGCGGCCGGGCATGACCCAGAAAAGTGTGTCCGGCCAAATGGGATCGAGCGTGTTGGGTTATGTGGTGCACCCCTGCAGGGAAGTTTATCTATTCGAATAGCCGTGATCTTCGGTAACAGGACGACTTGGAGTTGTACCTTGACCTTATGACAACTAGAACTGGATACTTAATAAAACACACCCTTCCAAGTGCCAGATATAACCCGGTGATCGCTCTCTAACAGGGCGACGAGGAGGGGATCGCCGGGTAGGTTTATGCTATGCGATGCTGCTTGGTGAACTTACCATCTACTCTCTTCTACATGCTGCAAGATGGAGGTGGCCTGAAGCGTAGTCTTTGACAGGATTAGCTATCCCCCTCTTATTCTGGCATTCTGCAGTTCAGTCCACCGATATGGCCCTTTAGACATATACCCATGCATATGTAGTGTAGCTCCTTGCTTGCGAGTACTTTGGATGAGTACTCACGGTTGCTTTTCTCCCTCTTTTCCCCCTTTCCCTTCTACCTGGTTGTCGCAACCAGATGCCGGAGCCCAGGAGCCAGACGCCACCGTCGACGAAAACTCCTACTACACTGGAGGTGGCTACTACTACGTGCAGGCCACTGAGGACGACCAGGAGTAGTTTAGGAGGATCCTAGGCAGGAGGCCTGCGCCGCTTTCGATCTGTATCCCAGTTTGTGCTAGCCTTCTTAAGGCAAACTTGTTTAACTTATGTCTGTACTCAGATATTGTTGCTTCCGCTGACTCGTCTATGATCGAGCATTTGTATTCGAGCCCTCGAGGCCCCTGGCTTGTATTATGATGCTTGTATGACTTATTTATGTTTTAGAGTTGTGTTGTGATATCTTCCCGTGAGTCCATGATCTTGATCGTACATGTTTACATGCATGATTAGTGTATGATTGAATCAGGGGCATCACATCCATGTTGGGACATGGATATCATGGGATATCACAATATCTCTTATTTAATTAATGCATCTATATACTTGGTAAAGGGTGGAAGGCTCGGCCTTATGCCTGGTGTTTTGTCCACTCTTGCCGCCCTAGTTTCCATCATACCGGTGTTATGTTCCTTGATTTTGCGTCCCTAACACAGTGAGGGTTTATGGGCCCCTCTTGACAGTTCGCTTTGAATAAAACTCTTCCAGCAAGGCCCAACATTGGTTTTAACATTTGCCATAATAATAGTGAACTAAATAGTTAATTGGCATAGGGCTTCATGAACCCGAGGATTCTTTCTACATAAACAGGGGGGCCAGTGCTGATGGTGTTGGTCCCAAACTAGAGCCCCTTGCAGCACCGCCACGGGGAAACTCGAGGACTGGTTTTAGTTGTACGGACTGCTCATCCGGACGTGGCCTGAGAGGAGTTACGCGTGGCTACTATCAGGGTGTCGGCACGCCGGGAGGTCTTGCTGGATTAGTTTTACCATTGTCGAAATTGCTTGTGCACCAAGATTCCGAGTCTGATAGGAGGGTCCCACGATGGAGGATTGTCTCCGCGGATCGTGTGCTTGTCATGGGCTAAGTTGGGACACCCCTGTAGGGTTTAAACTTTCGAGAGTCGTGCCCGCTGTTATGTGGCAGATGGGAATTTGTTAATATCCGATTGTAGAGGACTTGAAGTAAACTCAATTAAGATACACCAACCGCGTTCGTAACCGTGACTGTCTCTTTTCGGGGAAGTTCGAGAGGAGAACACGGTTGGGTTATGTTTGAACGTAAGAAGTTCAGGATCACTTATTGATCATTACTAGTTTGCGAGCGTTACGTAGTTTCTCATCTTATTCTTGTACTCGTAAGTTAGCCACCATACAATGCTTAGTCGCTTGCTGGAGCCTCACCACTTACCCTTTCCTACCCATTAGGCTTTGCTAGTATTGATACCCATGGTAATGGAATTGCTGAGTCCTCATGGCTCACAGATTACTACAACCAAAGTTGCAGGTACAGGTAATGCGATGATCATGATGCGACAACGATGTTTACTTGTTTTGGAGTTCTTCTTCTTCGTCGTCAATCTTGGGATAGGTTCCTGGTCGGCAGCCTAGGCTAGCAGGGCGGATATTGTTTGAGTTTTCTGTTTGTGTTTCATCCGTAGTCGGATGTTGTTCTCATGTATGAAGTTTGATGTATTCTTGAGGCATTTGTATGCCTTTGTATGTATCCCCAGTAATTATGTAATGGTACGATGTAATGATATCCACCTTGCCAGAGCGTCTCCAATATGCGCTTCTATCCTTGGAGGGACCTTCGAGATCCTTTAGGATAGAGTCGCATATTGGGCGTGACAGTGACCTCAATTTTGGTGGAACTGCACAAGAGAATAGTATAGTCACTTCATGCAGTGCCATTTGAAAATAGACATAGAAAGATTGGATAGGCACTTCATGGACTGCACAAAAGCAGTACTGTACTATTTATTGGCCAACACTGGGTGCTTCATGAAAGTGCGTTATACCGACTAGAGGGGGGTGAATAGGCGATTTTTATGAATTCTTCACTGAGGAATTTGCTAGTGAGGAAATTCCTTAGCGAAGAACTACTTGCAGCGGAATAAGTACTCAAAAGTATGCATAGCAGAACACAAGCATGGTCATCATGATGAAATGAAGACAAGCACAGAGTAAAGAAAGCGTAAACACATGATAACACAGGATGAAGACAAACAGACTGAAGAAATTGAACTGAGGAAATTGAGAAAGTCTTCAGTCAAAGTCTTCAAACATAGATATGAACAAGTGCACAACACAGTTATGAGGAAATGAAAGAGTTGAGGAAATAGAACTAGTAGGCTTGGTGAAGACAATGATTTGGTAGACCAGTTCCAACTGCTGTCTCAGTTGTACATGTGGTTGGAGCGGCTAGGTATTTAAACCTGAGGACACACAGTCCCGGACACACAGTCCTCGCCGTATTCTCCTTGAGCTAAGGTCACACAGACCTCGCCCAATCACTCGTGGTAAGTCTTCAGGTGACTTCCGAACCTTCACAAACTCGGTCACTCGGCGATCCACAATTTCCTCTTGGATGCTCTAGACCATGACGCCTAACCGTCTGGAAGAAGCACAGTCTTCAAAGGTAACAAGCGTCGGATCCACGCAGGATCAATCTCTTCAGTGATGCTCAATCACTTTGGGTTTGTAGGTGTTTGGGTTTGGGTTTTCCTCACTTGATGATTTTTGCTCAAAGTCCTCGGAGGATGGGATGCTCTCAAATGACAAGTGTCAGTTTCTCTCGAAGCAGCCAACTAGCTAGTGGTTGTAGGGGGCGGCTATTTATAGCCTAGGGAGCAGCCCGACATGATAAGACATAAATGCCCTTCAATGATATGACCGTTAGGTGGGTGGATATTTTGGGACAGCTGGCGCATAGCACAGCAACGGTCGGAAATTTGAGTATCAAATTCCTCAGGGCTATCATGTTCCTCACTGTGTAGGCAATCCGCACTAGCGAATTCCTAACTCCTCAGTCAGAACAAATTCCTCAGAGACCAGAAGAACTTCGTCTTTGTCACTGAAGAATATGACTGAACTGTATGAGATTTCCAATGGTTTCACTCAAAGGGATTGGTAGGTGTAGGATTTTGAGTTGAGCATCACATGGAAATTTTTCCTTAGTATTTCCTCGACCCCCTTTAATAGTACGGTGTTTCCTATGACTCAAGAAAGGGAAAATGAAACTACGAACACAAAAGTCTTCACGCTTCATGTTCCTCAAATGAATACCAAGTCTTCAAGGTCACACCAATTTCTTCACTTTCAAAGTCTTCAGAAGGGGTCAACTTTCTCTGTAAATATCAAACTCCTCATAGACTTACGACCTGTGTACACTCATAAACACATTAGTCCCTTAACCTATAAGTCTTCAATACACCAAAATCACTAAGGGGCACTAGATGCACTTACAATCTCCTCCTTTTTGGTGATTGATGACGATATAGGTTAAGTGTTTAACGGGGATAAACATATGAAGTGTAAATACTGATATTGAGGAATTTGATTGCAAGATATAGAAGAACTCCCCTGAAGATGTGCATAGTGAGGAATTTGCTTTTGAAGCAATGCACACTTGAAGAGTATAATCATGGAGATCTCCCCCTATATCTTGTAATTCATACACGCATTTGACATAATATATGAAGAATTTGAAATGCATGATGAAATATGGTGACTGATGTAATTCAGCATGCGTGCAATAACATTAACGAGGAATAAGCATGCAGAAGAAACAGCAAAAGTATCAGGCCACCATAGAGTTTATGTTTACAACTCGATCCAACAAAGTCATCAGAAGAACGAGAGTTGTAACTTAGAAAAAAACGCCCATATAGATAGACCTGCTTGAAGACTAACTCAAATTTCTCCCCCTTTGTCATCGAATGACCAAAAGGTTCGAAAATGAGGACTAACGCCCCTGAAGAATATCAAGTTGATGAAGGAGCGCCAGCGTTGTTGGGGTCGTTTGTTGATGTAGGGCCTGCCGCAGTGTCGTCCAAGTCTTCATGCTCGTCGGTGTCACGCGATGAAGAATAGGAGCTGGCCACCAAGGACGGAACCTTGACCTTCTTGTATTTCTTCGGTGGAGGTGCAGACCAGTCAAAGTCCTCCTTGATACCCATTTTCTTTAGATCTTCTGTGCTATAAATGTGCGATAGAACAGCCCAGGTGCGGTTGAGGGTTTCATGAAGGTAGTAATGGTTTTCCTTCACTGCATTGTGGGTAGCAGTCATGTTGTGAAGAATTGAACCAAACTGACGCTTGACCCATTTGTGATTGCGATCAACCTTCTGGTGAAGACTGACGAGAAGCTCACGGTCAGTCATCACCCTGGGAGCTGTGCCTTGAGGATTTGGCTTGGTTGCGTTGGCGGCAGAGTCATGGGTGGCAGAGTCATCATTGGTGGAGTAGGATGCTGCCTTGTGAAATTGATCATCCAATGGACGAATGCCTTCATCAATAATAGCAGTAGCCTTGCCCTTTTCATCAGCTGAGGAAAATGTCCGTTTGAGGACTTCAATCGGGGGCAAGTAGCTGCAATGGTTCAGTGTATCAGCTTTGTAGTTCTGATGAATCTCATAATCCACGGAGCATAAGGCTTCAACTCAAACGGTGACATTGCGACATTTGCCTGAGTCCTCATGAAGAAATCATGGAAGTTGACGGGAACACCATGAATGATATTGAAAAGCATATTCTTCATGATGCCAACGACTTCTTCTTCATTCGAGTCGTGGCCCTTGATAGGACTCAATGTCTTCGTCAGAATGCGATAGACAGTCCGAGGCACATATAACAATTCCTTCACAAGGAATTTAGTTCTTGGGGCCTGTTCACTGTAGACGCAACGAGCAGCTTCAAGGGGAGGACTGAGAGGCAAAGCACGAAGCAATTCAGTAGCTGGTGCCTTGTAGTGAGTATTTTCAGACATCCCGTCCAGCACCCGTGAATTCACATCTTTAGAGTCTCCGGTGATGTGCAGAGTTGCATAAAATTGAAGAATGAGCTCTTCATTCCAATCACATATATCAGTGCAGAAATTTAACAGTCCAGCATCGTAAAGAACACTGAGGACTGGCACGAAGCACGGCAGAGATTCCATATCCACGTGAGGAATGTGCTCATGATCGAAGACTTTGTCTTTGTTGAACAACACTGAGGAATAAACATTTGCCTGGCTGCCAGTCCAGAAACGCCTCTTCCTAATGCGAGTAGAGTCATAGGGGTTGTAATCAGTGAAGAATACATGCTCGCCGAAGAAATCATTAGCCTTGAATTTTTGCTTCCTTGAGAATGGATCCTTTGGCTTGGGCAGAGGAGTGTCAGTCAGTTGCATTACAACCTCAGTAATCGCAATCTCAGGTTCTTCAGGCTGAGGAATTTCTGGTTCCTCTTCAGTGGCAGCCTGGGTCTTCAATTCTTCATTTTCATTTTCTTCAGCACTAGTGGCTGGAATTTATTCATGAGCTTCATCAGACCCCATTTGAACTGTAGTTGCTGGGGACTAAGGAATTTGTTGCAATGGTGTGAAGAGTGGAGAGTTGGGGTGCTGACTTTCCCAAAAGTCATCATTCATCACTGGTGTGGTACAGCCAATGTCCACATCTTCATCTTCTATTTCTTCAACGCCGGCCTCTTCAGCAGTAAACTGAGGCATAGGCGAGGAAACTGTGGGGGTTGAAGGGATTTTATCCACTTCAATTTCTTCATCCATCTGCTCTGACGAAGCAGCAGAAGGATTTTCTTCATCAGATCCGCTAGGGATCACATATTCTTCATCAAACGGGACGATTTCCTTTGATGGCATGGAGGAAACAGGAACAACATCAATTGGATTAGCAAATGAGCTTGTCAATTTCTTCATCTTCTTCGGTGCTGAAGAATCTGAAGGAGCTGATGCTTTCCTTTCCTTCACTGCTGCATGCTCTGCAGCCTTGGTCTTCTTCACATCTGATGCAGATGGAATAATTGGAGTTGGGGTAGGCGCAGGAGGAGCAGAGGAATGTGGTTGATTTTCTTCAGGCACAACTGATGCAGTTGCCCTGACCTCTTCATTTTCTTCAGGCGCACCACTAGTGGATGCTCTGGCAATTTCATCAGCGGCTGGAATGCAGTCATCAGCCCTGGAACTCACATTTTCTTCAGCAGCCTGAATGTCATCAGCGGTCCTGGCATGTTCTTTAGTTGGCTGAGCAGATGCTTCAGCCTGAGGAATTTCTTGTTGCAATGGGGCTGCAACATTGGAGGTGAACTTCTTAGTCAGTTTAACAAACCTGACCTTGGCTCCTTTCCAATCAGCATAGTAAGCATTGAAATCATCGCTTTGGACTTTGATTTCAGACTGGATCTTCACAAGTTCATTAGTTGTCATAGAGACAACGTTGTTCTTCAGGAATTTCTCCTTCCTGTACTGCGCTTTCTTGAGCTGCCTAGCCTTCTCAAATTTCCATTTCTCTTCTTGGATGAAGGTAGTCAGCATATGACTTTGGCCAGGAGTCAGCTTGAAGTCAGGCATAGGAGTGTTTGGGTCCTTGTGCCAGAGATCAATGTAATCGAGGATCAACTTTGGATCCAAAAGCAGAGGCACATTTGTGCCCTTGGCTCTAGCGGCCCTGACTTGCTTATCTCTGATGATTTCAGCAAGTTCTTCATCATCAGCTTCGTCTTCTTCAGACGGCTCTTGGAAGGCGACCTGCTTCTTGTGAGGACTTGGGCGAGAGCCTCGTCCAGCAGTGGTCTTTGTCTTCAGCAGAGAGGGTCCTGTTGAAGAATTTGGTGTAGCTGAGGAACTAGCTGAAGCTCCTGAGGCAATAGAGATGCCTGTAGTCCTTTGGCACATGGCAAGATGCACAGGTGCTGAGGATTTGGTCGAAGCAGCTGAGGACTTTGGAGGAGCAGGAGCAGCGTGAGGAATTGGCTGTGAGGACATTGACGGTGAAGCACTTGGCTTACGCGCAGGCTTCTTTGCCATGGATTTCTTAGGCTTGACAAAGACCTCAGCGGCAGCAGCAGCAACAGAGTCTTCATTGAATTTCCTCACTGCTTCTCTAGCTTGTTTAGCCAGCTTGGCCTGGCGCTTGGCCCATTCATCAGGATAATCTTCACCACGCTTGAGGCTGGTGACATCAGCTTCTTGGCCAGGTGCCAATGGAGGTCTTGAGCATGGAGGATTGAGTGCGAATTTCTTCATGTACTTGGGAGTCACATATCTGTACTCCCTCCACTCTCTTGCCCATCTCCTCTCTATCTTGTGAATGCGCACCTTGCGCTAATTTTTATCTTCCTCAGGGGTGTGCAGTACCCAGCATAGATGTCCTCAGGGATTTCAAATGCAGTGTTGATCTCAGGCCTCTTTCCTCCTTTCTGTGGCTTCTTTCCATCAGCCATTTTCTTTAGATGAGGAATTTGAACAATTGAATTCTCTGAAGAAGTATGCAACTTTTCTTCGAGGAACGCTGCAAATGAGTTAAGTTGATGAGAACCTAGTGATTCAGCAGCGGACATGAGTACCCTGGACGAAGAACACGACGAACTGGGATGTGGAGATGTGAAGTTCGTCTGTGCAGATTTTCCACGCCCTAACTCGGCAGAGGAAGACAGCTACGACGGCGGCGGAGTGAAGATTTCCGCAGCCAGAGCGAGTACGGCGGCGGCGAGGTCGAGGCAGGGAAGCTCTTCCTCACCGGCAATGATGAAGTAGCGGCGGCACTAGGGTTTGAGAAGCTCGAGCTGGAGTAAAGGAAGTGAGGAAGGGGAGAGGGGGTATTTATAGCCACGGTGAAAAACTGTTCACCCGAAGAAATTGGACGAACGTGCCCCTGACCCTTCTCATTCGCTTGACATGTGTCACCCACGTACTGAGAAGTGGAGATCGTGTTAGATCATGTTAGATCGCGTGTGAATAGATAAGTATTTCGTGGGATGCGGAACGGTTTGAGCGGTAAAACCGAAAATTTGGATAAGATAAGTAAAAAGTTCCGTTCGCAAATTCTTCAGCTGACAAGGACACAATGAAGATTTTGAATGAGTTTCAAATAGAACGCACATGAAGAATTTGTGAATAGATTGGGTTGAGTATAGCATAGAGGGGGAAGGGTCCGATCACATTCACTTAGTAGAAAAATCAACTTGAAGAATTAGCCATAAGTGAATGTTGTAGAGGACATAAACTCATATATATATATATATATATATAGCCAATGAAGAAAAACGACGGAGAAGGTGAAGACAATGCAAAGTTGAAGAACATGAACAACTGAGGAATTTCAAAAACTGAGGAAAAAACTCAAATTGAAGATTTTCAACTTTTGTGGTGGCGTGACCCACTGTATAAGAATGATGATTTTAGACACCGCGTACAATTGTCGTAGGGCTCTGAGAATCAAATTCTTCATTAATTTCTTCACACTTAGAGTGTTATTCTTCATTGATTGAAGAAAAACATTTCTTCATGTGTTGCACATCTAAGTCATCAATTTTGCATAAGTGTTAGGATGAGTGTCCTTTTCAAAGAACATTCGAAGATTCTAGGATATTTAGCTCACACTGCAACTTGCTAAATCTCTTCTCATCCAAGGGCTTTGTGAAGATATCGGCTAGTTGTTCTTCAGTCTTCACATGCTCAATAGAAATGTCGCCCTTCAACACATGATCGCGAAGAAAATGATGACAAATCTGAATGTGCTTTGTCTTCGAGTGCTGAACTGGGTTGTGAGCAATCTTGATGGCACTCTCATTGTCACAGAAGAGAGGCACATTCTTCACGTTGACGCCGTAGTCCTTGAGAGTTTGCTTCATCCACAGCAATTGAGCACAGCAAGAACCAGCAGCAATGTACTCAGCTTCAGCAGTAGACAGTGATACGCAGTTCTGTTTCTTCGAGGACCAACAGACCAAAGATCGTCCGAGGAAATGACATGTACCAGATGTTGACTTGCGGTCCACATGATCACCAGCATAGTCAGAGTCAGAATATCCAATGAGATCAAAAGCCGAGCCCTTGGGGTACCATAATCCAAGTGTTGGTGTGTGAGCTAGATATCGAAGAATATGTTTCACAGCCTTATGGTGTGATTCCTTCGGTGTAGCTTGAAATCGGGCACACATGCAAACACTAAGCATAATATCTGGCCTAGATGCACATAAATACAATAAAGAACCAATCATGGAGCGGTATACCTTTTGATCGAAGTCAATACCATTTTCATCAGTGCACAGATGGCCATTTGTGGGCATCAGAATTTTGACGCCTTTGCAATCTTGCATGCCGAATTTCCTCAGTACATCCTTGAGGTATTTCTCCTGAGATATGAATATGCCATTGCGCTGTTGACGAATTTGAAGACCTAAGAAGAATTTCAACTCTCCCATCATAGACATTTGATATTCTTCACTCATCATATAGGCAAATTCATCACTATAACGTTGGTCAGTACAGCCAAAGATAATATCATCAACATATATTTGGCACACGAACAATTCACCATCATAAGATTTAGTGAAAAGAGTAGGGTCGAGTGAACCGGGTTTGAAGCCTCTCTTCATGAGGAATTCCTTCAAAGTATCATACCATGCCCGAGGGGCCTGCTTGAGGCCATAGAGGGCCTTATTGAGTCTGAAGACTTTGTCAGGATGCTTTGGATCTTCAAAACCTGGGGGTTGAGCAACATATACTTCTTCCTCAAGCTTACCATTGAGGAATGCACTTTTCACATCCATTTGATATAAAGTGATATCATGATGTTTAGCATAAGCAAGTAATATGCGAATAGCTTCAAGTCTAGCAACAGGTGCAAAAGTTTCATCGAAATCAATTCCTTCAACCTGTGTGTAGCCTTGAGCTACAAGCCGTGCCTTATTCCTCACCACAAGGCCATTTTCATCTTGCTTGTTGCGGTAGATCCATTTTGTGCCAATGATATTGTGCTTGCGAGGATCTGGACGTTTAACCAGTTCCCAGACGTTGTTGAGTTTGAATTGATGTAATTCTTCTTGCATGGCATGAATCCACTCAGGCTCCAGAAATGCTTCATCTACCTTAGTGGGCTCTGTGATAGAGACAAAAGCATAGTGCCCACAAAAGTTAGATAAATGTGAATCTTTTGAGCGTGTGAGAGGACCTGGTGCTTCAATGTCATCGATGATCTTTTCAACTTGCACTTCTTTTGCAACACGAGGATGAGCAGGTTGTCGTCGAGGAATTTGATCAACATTTTCGTCAGCACCATTTTCTTCAGCATTTTCTTCAGGTGCATTAGCTCGACGTTCTTCACGTTCTGGAATGAATTCTTCAGCAGATTCTTCGGTAGGAATGACATCCTCAGTAGCCTTGAACTTGATAGTTTCCTCAGGTGCTGGTTCATCTATCACAGAGGGTAGGTGCTCTCTTTGCGAGCCATTAGTTTCATCGAACCACACATCTACAGTTTCAACAACCTTGTGAAGAACGTTGTTGAAGACTCTGTAGGTGTGCGAGTCCTTTCCGTAACCAAGCATAAAACCTTCATGTGCTTTCGGTGCAAATTTAGCATTGTGATGAGGATCTCTAATCCAACATTTAGCACCGAAGACTTTGAAATAACTCACATTGGGTTTCTTGTCAGTGAGGAGTTCATAGGCAGTCTTCTTGAAGAATTTGTGAAGATATACCCTGTTGATGATGTGGCACGCAGTATAAATTGCCTCAATCCAGAAGTGACGAGGCGTCTTGTACTCATCAAGCATAGTGCGAGCCATTCAACAAGAGTTCTGTTCTTGCGCTCCACGACGCCATTCTCCTGAGGAGTGTAAGGAGCAGATAACTCATGAGTAATACCAAGTTCATCAAGATAGTCATCAAGACCAGAATTCTTGAACTCAGTTCCATTGTCACTTCTGATGTGCTTGATCTTCACACCAAAGTTGGTTGAAGCCCTCGAGGAAAATCATTTGAAGACTTCCTGCACTTCATGTTTGTAAGTAACAATGTGTACCCATGTGTATCGAGAGTAATCATCAACAATGACAAAGCCATAGAGAGATGCATCATTTGTGACTGCTGAGTAATGGTTAGGACCGAAGAGATCCATATGAAGCAATTCAAATGGTCGAGTAGTGGTCATGATAGTCTTTGCTGGATGCTTAGCCTTGGTCATCTTTCCAGCTTCACAGGCTCTGCATAAGTGATCCTTGAGGAATTTGACATTCTCAATGCCAATGACGTGCTTCTTCTTCGCAAGCGTGTGCAAATTCCTCATGCCTGCATGACCAAGTCGTCGATGCCATAGCCAGCCTTCTGAAGCTTTTGCAAGTAGGCACACGGCTGGTTGCGGTCCTGTAGAGAAATCAACAATATACAAGTCTCCTCTCCTAAAGCCTTCGAAGACTTTGGAATTGTCAGCTTCCATAACCACAACACAACGATACTTGCCAAAGACAACAACCATATCAAGATCACAAAGCATTGAGACAGACATGAGGTTGTATCCTAAGGACTCGACAAGCATGACTTTGTCCATGTGTCGATCCTTTGTGATCGCAACCTTACCTAGACCCAATACCTGACTTTTGCCTTTGTCAGCGAAGATGATATGCTTCAGATGCGATGGTGATAAGGGAGCATCCATCAATAGATTCTTGTCACCAGTCATGTGATTTGTACATCCACTATCGAGGACCCACTCAGTGGCTTTGGGTTGATCATCCTGCAGATGAATTAGTGCAGCTTACGAACTTCATATACTTCATCAGTGAAGAATATGACATCACAATTCATCAGACCAATTTCATCAAGCAATGCAATAGTTAAAACAGTATGAGGACGTGAGAAATGAAAGTTCATTTCTTCATGATTAGCCTGCGTCCTTTCAGGCACTTTTCAGGTCTCCAGCAAATTCTTCAGACGTTTAAGTACGTCTGGAGACCTGACCCTGCATAAAAGATTAGTTCTTTTTCTTCACCACCCACATCTGAAGGGGTGGCAAAGAGTTCATCACTCTGCGAGCTCCATACGAGAAAGGTGGCATAGAAGCCAATCCATTTCGTTTCACATAAGAGGAGTTAGGGTAAGCATATGAATAAGCAGAGAAATTCTTCGAGGACTTATGAACATAATGATTAGAAGAATAATGCTCATATTCATAGCCCTTAGCTCTTCCCTGCGAAACAGAGTTGTTAGCACGATGATGTTCATATGAGGACTTTGATCCTTTTGAGGAATATGATCCACGTGAGGAATTCGATCCGTATGAGGACTTGGATCCATATGAAGAATTTGGTCCATATGAAGAATTTGATCTGGGGTTCCTATTCTTCACAGGTGGTGTCATGAGGACATTCACCTGAAGACTTTCAAGGCACCTTTTGGGAACCCAGATTTTCTTCATAGGAGAACCGTTCCTGCAGTTAGTGCCAACATATCTAGCAAATACTTCACCATTCTGATTTTTAAACAGTTTATAGTTGGAGTCAAATGACTCATCAGAAGAATGAGAAGATTCACATGTAAAGCCAGATAAATTAGATGGATCAACTGGAGGTCCCTTTGCAGCAACCCATGAGGTTTTGGGGTACTGCTCAGGCTTCCAATATGTACCATCAGCATTGAGTTTCCTCTCAAAGGCAATACCCTCTTTCCTAGGGTTCCTGTTGAGGATCTGCTTTTTAAGCACATCACAAAGAGTCTGATGCCCTTTGAGGCTTTTGTACATGCCTGTCATGTACAATTCCTTCAGCCCTGCATCGTCAGTGATACTAGCAATGTCCTCAGATGAGGAATTAGTGATAGCAGAGACAGTTGAAGAATTTGTAGCATTAGAAGCATTTGAACATTCAGGTGAAGAATTAGCAGATTCACGTTCAATGCATTTCAAACATGGAGGAACAAATTCTTCCTGAGCAGCGCTGATTTGTTGAGCAAGTAATGAATCGCGCTCCTTCTGAAGATCTTCATAACTCACTCTTAGCTTCTCAAGATCTTGCTTTCTTTGAAGAAATTCATAAGAAAGCTTCTCATGATCAGATAAGAGAGTGTTATGATGACCTTGAAGGTTGTCAAACCTAGTCTGAAGTCTCTGAAGATTTTCAGTCAAGGTTTTAGTGCGATCCATTTCTTCACCCAACATATCATCACTTTTGTCTAGCATGTTTTGAACCTTTTCAAAAGCCCTTTGTTGTTTCACAGCAATCTTAGCAAGTTTAGAGTAGCTGGGCTTGAGGTTTTCATCAGATTCATTCTCACTAGATTCAGAGGAGGTATATTTGAGTACCTTGGCACCCTTTGCCATGAAGCAATAGGTGGGTGCGTAGTCATCATTGCCTTCATCAGCCTTGTTGGTGAAGCCATTTTCTTCAGAGTTGAAGATAGACTTGCTGATGAATGCAGTAGCGAGAGCTAGACTCGCTACTCTAGACTCGGACTCCTCAGATGCCTCCTCTTCCTCATGTTCCTCAGATTCAGCTTCAGAGTCCATTTCCTTGCCAATGAATGCCCGAGCCTTCTTGGAGCTGCTCTTCTTGTGAGATGAAGACTTTGAGGATTTTGATGATGAAGATTTTGAGGATTTCTTCTTTTTCTTCGCATCATCAGAACTGTAATCCTTGTATTTCTTCTTCTTTGATTCCTTTTCCCACTGAGGACAATCTTGAATGTAGTGTCCAGGTTTCTTGCATTTGTGACAAAGCCTCTTCTTGTAGTCACTGGATGAGGAATCATTGCTCCTTGAGGATCTTCCAAAGCGACCACGTCTTGAGAACTTTTGAAATTTCTTCACGAGCAGTGCTAGTTCCTGGCTCAGTTCTTCAGGATCACCAAGGCTGCTGCCAGAGTCTTCATCTTCAGACTCAGAAACTGCCTTGGCCTTCAGTGCACGTGATCTGCCATAGCTCGAACCATAGAGGTCTCTCTTTTCAGCAAGCTGGAACTCATGAGTATTTAGCCTTTCGAGGATATCAGCGGGATCAAGTGACTTGTAATCAGCACGTTCTTGTATCATCAATGCCAGAGTATCAAATGAGGAATCAAGCGATCTCAACAATTTCTTCACCACCTCATGGTCGGTGATGTCAGTGGCACCAAGCGCTTGAAGCTCATTTGAGATGTCAGTGAGGCGATCGAAGGTTTGTTGAACATTTTCATTGTCGAGTCTTTTGAAGCGGTTGAAGAGATTGCGAAGAACATCAACTCGAGAGTCACGCTGAGTTGAGACTCCTTCATTCACTTTGGACAGCCTATCCCAGATAAGCTTAGCAGTTTCCAAAGCACTCACTCTTCCATACTGTCCTTTGCTCAGATGGCCACATATGATATTCTTCGCTTGAGAATCGAGTTGCTTGAATCTCTTCACATCGGTAGCGTTCAGTGAGGGTGAGACAGAGGGAACACCATTTTCCACAACATACCAGAGATCGTTATCAATTGCCTCAAGATGCATTCGCATCTTATTCTTCCAGTAGGGGTAGTCCGTCCCATCAAAGGTAGGACACCCAGCAGAGACCTTGATCATACCTGCGGTCGACATAACTAAAACTCCAGGCGGTTAAACCAAAATCACACAGAACAAGGGAGTACCTTGCTCTGATACCAATTGAAAGTGCGTTATATCGACTAGAGGGGGGTGAATAGGCGATTTTTATGAATTCTTCACTGAGGAATTTGCCAGTGAGGAAATTCCTTAGCGAAGAACTACTTGCAGCGGAATAAGTACTCAAAAGTATGCATAGCAGAACACAAGCATGGTCATCATGATGAAATGAAGACAAGCACAGAGTACAGAAAGCGTAAACACAGGATAACACAGGATGAAGACAAACAGACTGAAGAAATTGAACTGAGGAAATTGAGAAAGTCTTCAGTCAAAGTCTTCAAACACAGATATGAACAAGTGCACAACACAGTTATGAGGAAATGAAAGAGTTGAGGAAATAGAACCAGTAGGCTTGGTGAAGACAATGATTTGGTAGACCAGTTCCAACTGCTGTCTCAGTTGTACATCTGGTTGGAGCGGCTAGGTATTTAAACCTGAGGACACACAGTCCCGGACACACAGTCCTCACCGTATTCTCCTTGAGCTAAGGTCACACAGACCTCGCCCAATCACTCGTGGTAAGTCTTCAGGTGACTTCCGAACCTTCACAAACTCGGTCACTCGGCGATCCACAATTTCCTCTTGGATGCTCTAGACCATGACGCCTAACCGTCTGGAAGAAGCACAGTCTTCAAAGGTAACAAGCGTCGGATCCACGCAGGATCAATCTCTTCAGTGATGCTCAATCACTTTGGGTTTGTAGGTGTTTGGGTTTGGGTTTTCCTCACTTGATGATTTTCGCTCAAAGTCCTCGGAGGATGGGATGCTCTCAAATGACAAGTGTCAGTTTCTCTCGGAGCAGCCAACCAGCTAGTGGTTGTAGGGGGCGGCTATTTATAGCCTAGGGAGCAGCCCGACATGATAAGACATAAATGCCCTTCAATGATATGACCGTTAGGTGGGTAGATATTTTGGGACAGCTGGCGCATAGCACAGCAACGGTCGGAAATTTGAGTATCAAATTCCTCAGGGCTATCATGTTCCTCACTGTGTAGGCAATCCGCACTGGCGAATTCCTAACTCCTCAGTCAGAACAAATTCCTCAGAGACCAGAAGAACTTCGTTTCTGTCACTGAAGAATATGACTGAACTGTATGAGATTTCCAATGGCTTCACTCGAAGGGATTGGTAGGTGTAGGATTTTGAGTTGAGCATCACATGGAAATTTTTCCTTAGTATTTCCTCGACCCCCTTTAACAGTACGGTGTTTCCTATGACTCAAGAAAGGGAAAATGAAACTACGAACACAAAAGTCTTCACGCTTCATGTTCCTCAAATGAATACCAAGTCTTCAAGGTCACACCAATTTCTTCACTTTCAAAGTCTTCAGAAGGTCTTCAGAAATCCAAAGTCTTCAGTCGAAGAACTTCATTTTTAGGGGTCAAATTTCTCTGTAAATATCAAACTCCTCATAGACTTATCGACCTATGTACACTCATAAACACATTAGTCCCTTAACCTATAAGTCTTCAATACACCAAAATCATTAAGGGGCACTAGATGCACTTACACTTCATTGCTTTGGTCTGATTATACAATGGGCACCACTTTGCCTAAGTTAAAGTTTGTATTCCGAAAATAGTCTCGCTGTGTGATCGTGAGAAGACCAAATCAAATTGCAGTGGATGTTCCTCCATCATGTGTGGTTCATTCTCATGGTTCCAACTGTTGGTGAAACCACTTACGTTTGCAAGAGGAAATGTAGACTTCAGAAAAAAAAATTGTCTTTCACTCTGTACTGAATGTTGGCCCAGAGAAGCATCCCTGTTAGCAGCAAGAACATATGTTTTTTCTAGATCTTTGCTTTTGGAGCTACATATTTGTATATGATCTGTGAATCATTGAGATGCATTAACATGTTGATCTTATGTATGTGAATTATACTAGCACTACAAAAAAAATACACTTCCGTGATGATACGTGTTTGTCACAGTAGGTCACGTTTTCTGTCATGCACGTACATCCATGATGATTTTATGACAGAATCAAGATAGTCGTACATGTGCTGTCATAGAAGTGTTCCATGACATTACCAAAATTATCATCACAGAAGTGTCCACTTCCATGATGATAAATGGCGCGTCATGGAAGTGCTCTCGTCAAGGGTGACTGACACGTGGCATCCATCGTAACGGGTCGCCGTTAAGCTATCGGGTCTGGTTTTGGATCCGGTAACCCGCTAACAGCCCAGACCAATGAGGATTTTCCACATGTAAAATTCTCATTGGCCGAAGGAAACACGTGTTGGCTCACCGTTGGGACAGATGTCATCCATTCATTGGACACCAGGTGCCTATGATACGTCGACACGTGGCACGGCCCAACAAAGGCCCATTCCAGTGAAAAGGCCGGCCCGTTTGACTTGGTCAAAAGGTAACGGACCAGCCCACGGAAAGCATGTTACTGGCCTGTTCGTATATAGCCCATTTACGGCCCGCTAACTCACGGCTCGTTACGGCCTATCGGAATTAAGCCCAGTAGCTTCATCTGGGCCGTCCAATATGATTCCAGCCCGTTGTAACTTCCAGCCCATGATGTCTTGCGGCCCATACAAGGGCATTTGTAACTCTTGGCCCATTAACAGCCATGGTGAATCTGGCCCGCAATGAACAGTGTACCACTTTATACCCATTAATGGCCCATTATTCCATTGGGCCGTTTCCAATCCGTGTTATCTTTTGGCCTTCTCAGGGCCCATTTATTCTTGGGCTCATTTCCAGCATTCGGTTACTTACGGCTCGTTACTGGCCTTTTCTGCTTGTGGGCCAAATTCAGCCCGTGGTTACAATCGGCCCGTTTGCGGCACGTTAATCTGTGGGGCCGTTTTCATAGCGTCATCAAATACGGCCGATTTACGACGGCCAGTTATTGTCAGCTCATGAACGGAAAATTCCAAATCTAGCCCGTTTATGGCCCATAATGTGGTCTATTATTGGCCCAGGTTTGGCCTATCGATCATACGGCCCGTGGAAGGCCCATTGATGCTATGACCCGTAGAAGGCCCATTGTTTCTACGGCCCTTAGAAGGCCCATTGTTTCTATGGCCCATAGGAGGCCCATGGTAACTACAGTAAATATGTAGCCCATGGTTATTGTGGCCTAGTTTTAAAAAATAGGTTATTGCGGCCACTAGCAAACCGCGAAAAAAGAACTGCACCGACTACAAGCAAACAAATAAACAAGACAACAAGGAAATAAATAAGCATGCAACTTACGCTGGGCTATCATGGCTATTACACATATTACATCCACTTGGCATCAAAGTTCGCCACCAGTGCAAATATGGGGAACAAAGCAGCATATCATATACACTGGTTGTCAAAGTTGGCGACCAGTGCAAATAAATGTCGTAGCAAAACAAGTCGAGAACTGAAACCACTTCAGAAGAGCTCAAGAAACAATATCCTAGATCACTATTGTATTCCCTTGCCAAAATCATGCTAAGGTATACAATAGGTCTGGTACGCAACATAGCATAGTTTATAGAACCTATGACTGAGGCATATGGAATAACTTTTCATTCTCTTTCTATCTTCTACCGTGGTCGGGTTTTGAGTCTTTACTCAACTTCACACCTTGCAACACAGGCAAGAACTCCTTCTTTGACTGTTCTATTTTGAACTACTTCAAAAACTTGTCAAGGTATGTACTCATTGAAAAAACTTATCAAGCGTCTTGATCTATTTCTATAGATCTTGATGCTCAATATGTAAGCAGCTTCACCGAGGTCTTTCTTTGAAAAACTCCTTTATAAACACTCCTTTATGCTTTCCAGAAAATTCTACCTCATTTCTGATCAACAATATGTCATTCACATATACTTATCAGAAAGGCTGTAGTGCTCCCACTCACTTTCTTGTAAATACAGGCTTCACCAAAAGTCTGTATAAAATCATATGCTTTGATCACCTTATCAAAGCGTATATTCCAACTCTGAGATGTTTGCACCAGTCCATAGATGGATCGCTGGAGCTTGCACACTTTGTTAGCACCTTTAGGATTGACAAAACCTTCTTGTTGCATCATATACAACCCTTCTTTAAGAAATCCATTAAGGAATGTAGCTTTGACATCCATTTGCCAGATTTCATAAAATGTGGCAATTGCTAACATGATTCGGACAAACTTAAGCATCGCTACGAGTGAAAAAATCTTATCATAGTCAGCACCTTGAACTTGTCAAAAACTTTTTTTGACAATTCGAGCTTTGTAGATAGTAACACTACTATCAGCGTCCGTCTCCTTTGGGTATCCTATGAAGACGCATTTCTCCGATTTGGGTTCGAGCTTATCAGGTTGAAGCTTTTTCACATAAGCATCGCAGTCCCAAACTTTAAGAAACGACAACTTCGTTTTCTTGCTAAACCACAGTTCATATGGTGTCATCTCAATGGATTTAGATGGTGCCCTATTTAACGTGAATACAACTTTCTCTAATGCATAACCCCAAAATGATAGTGGTAAATCGGTAAGAGACATCATATATCGCACCATATCTAATAAAGTACGGTTACGATGTTCGGACACACCATTACGCTGTGGTGTTCCAGGTGGCGTGAATTGCAAAACTATTCCACATTGTTTCAAATGAAGACCAAACTCACAATTCAAATATTCACCTCCATGATCAGATCATAGAAACTTTATTTTCTTGTTAAGATGATTTTCCACTTCACTCTGAAATTCTTTGAATTTTTTCAAATGTTTCAGACTTATGTTTCATTAAGTAGATATACCCATATCTACTCAAATCATCTGTGAAGGTCAGAAAATAACGATACCCGCTGTCGGTGTCAAAACCGGCGGATCTCGGGTAGAGGTCCCGAACTGTGCGTCTAAGGTCGATGGTAACAGGAGACAGGGGACACGATGTTTACCCAGGTTGGGGCCCTCTCTATGGAGGTAATACCCTACTTCCTGCTTGATTGATCTTGATGAATATGAGTATTACAAGAGTTGATCTACCACGAAATCGTAATGGCTAAAACCCTAGAGGCCTAGCCTGTATGACTATGGTAATGTATCTATCCTCCGGACTAAGTCCTCCGGTTTATATAGACACCGGGAGGATCTAGGGATACAAAAGGTCGGTTACAAAGAAAGGAATCTACATATTTGGTCGCCAAGCTTGCCTTCCACGCCAAGGAGAGTCCCATCCGGACACGGGTGCAGTCTTCGCTCTTCGTATCTTCACAGCCCATCAGTCCGGCCCATGACTAACAGGCCGGACGCCCGAGGACCCCTTAGTCCAGGACTCCCTCAGTAGCACCTGAACCTGGCTTCAATGACAAGGTATCCGGCGCGTAGATCTGTCTTCGGCATTGCAAGGCGGGTTCCTCCCTCTGAACTCCAAGATAGTCTTCGGACGTATTAACGTGTCCGGACCTGTAACATACACACCACACACAACCGCAGAGAGAATATAATATTCCACGAGTCCAATTCGTTGACAACTTTTTGTAACATGACATCATGTCTGCCAGGTCATAATTTCGAACCGTTTTTCGTCTGCCGCTCCATGTTTCGAGGCGCGGCGTTGTTGGCACGTCTTATCCAAGTCGAGATCGTGTCCCCCTTATTAAGGGACTCTCATCAACACAGACGTGGGTAACCCAACCATCTCTGTGGTACAACTCCTTGGAAACAGGCAAGTTTTAAGGCCCAGGAGTAGACGTTTACATACTCACGACTTTTATAAAGGGGTGCACACCCGTCTTTTTCTCTTCCACGTTTTCTTCTTCCCCAGCCCTTGCTACCTCGAGTTCTAAAACCCAAGTTTCGACCACCACAAGCCCTAGTCATGTCCGGATCCGGCCTTCTTGGTTGGTGGGTGGTTTCTTCTGTTACAGAGGAGGACATCGCGAAGCTTATGGCGGCGAGATATCTGACTGCAAAAATCCTCTATCGGCTCCCTGCCGAAGGGCAGGTTGTCCCTACCCCCAGATCCGGCGAGAGGGTCGTGTTCATCTCCCACTTCCTCCGAGGGTTAGGCTTTGCCCTTAAACCCTTTGTTCGAGGGCTCATGTTCTACTACGGACTGGATTTTCATGATCTGGCCCCGAACTCTGTTCTGCTTATCTCGTCGTTTATCGTCACGTGCGAGGCCTTCCTTCGAATCCCTCCACACTTCGTCTTGTGGCTCAAGACCTTCCATGTAAAGCCGCAGACGATTGGGGGGAAGCAGGCGGAGTGTGGTGGCGCTACCGTGAGCAAACTTAATAGCGCTCTTTGGCTAAAAGGATCCTTCATCGAGTCCTCTGACTTATGGCAGCGGGAGTGGTTCTACATCACCGAGCCCCGTGGCTCCAAGTGGGCGGCTGCGCCTGCATTTCGACCCAGCCCTCCGATCCAGCTCGCATCATGGATTAATAAGGGGTTGGACTGGGGATCAATTGACGAGGTACAGACTCTTCAAAGCTGCATCAAGAGCCTCCTCGAGAGGGACATTGATCTTTTCAACGTTATTCAAGTAATGCTGGTTCGCCGGACTTTGCCGTGCCAGAGGCGACCCCTCCAGATGTGGGAGTTTAATCCCGAAGGGCCGCGGACATTTCAACACTTCTTCGGCACCACGCACAAGGGGATGTGGAAATTATTCTTCGGGAAACGAAAGCAGGGGCCTGATACTACCGAAGACATCGGCCTTAACTGTAACCATCCGGACACCACGGTAAGTACCCGTTCGTCGAACACCTCATAATCAGGTATCCTGTGGTAAGACACTAAGCCAACCATCTCTTTCCAGGGCTGGATAAAGAAAGCAGAACGGATTAGGTGTCTGGCCCCTCTTCCCGAAGACTCAGCGCACCCCGTGCTAACAAGGATGCTGGCACCGGCGCCGTATCAGGCGCCGGCGGAGGAGGGCAAGGTGGAGAGTGGGAAGACCAGGGATGGCCTTCGCTCCGGAGGTAAATTAGACACCGAGTCCGGGGAAATCGACATTTCTTCGCCCGAAGACAAAGGCGAAGGAGAGGCGAGCATCCCTTCTCCATACAGGAAGAAAAGGGCCGCCTCCGAAGGTCGGGAGGAACTGACTCCCAAGAGGGGCAAGATGCCATCGCCGGGCGGCTCAGGATTGGAAGGCGATGCCGTTGAACAGCTCCGTCGTGAGGACAGGCCTTCGACCAAATTGTAAGTAAATCCGGGGTGCTTTCAATCACATCTTGTTCCTTTTCTGTTATCGAAGTGACACGTAATGTTCATGTGTGTCTTAACAGTTCGGCGCAGAGTGTTCCTGAGCGATCCTCTTCTTTGGGCGATCTTCTCCCGGAGATGATGGAAAGCGAGACGCCTCCCCCGGCCTCCTCGCCCAATAAGGCGGACGACTCCGAAGTGTCGTCTCGGAGGGTTTTTCTTGATCGACAAGCGGCTCAAGGGACGAAGGAGTCATTACCCGAAGGTGAGCCTCCGATCATCCGGGATTCGGGGGCCAACAATGAAGGCCCCGGACTATCCGGTTTTCAACCAGCGGTGATTCTAGAGATGAGTGAACAGGTTCCTTCAAAGGATGGTCGTGCTCCCATAGCGGCTTCCGGAGACCCAGTGGCGCCAGATATGTTGAGGGATATGCTGCGAAAGGCATCTGTCTCAGAGGAACAGCGTACCTTGATGGGTACGGTGGTTGAGAGGATTCTGTCCGTGAAGAGCAGATTGAATGAAGCCTTCATGAGCCTACTAAGAGGCTTCGAGGTTGGTGATGTAATATTTTCAACTATATTTTACTTGTGTATAGGTAGTAGCCCCTGAGACTCGGGTTGGCTTCCCATGGGAGGCGATCAGAGGATCAAAAAGATATGCTCAGGGAATAATCTGGTTAATTGGAACACAGGCTGTGTCGCCCCTGACGACTGCCCGGACTACAGAAGTTGCCGAGCTGCAGCGGAAGCTTGATGTGGCAGGGGATGATATTGCGTTAATCAATAGGCGTCTTGACGAGTCGCAAGGTATGTATTCGGAGCAGTCATTACACATATGTGTTTATAATATAAGCGTGACGCTGAAAATTGCATACTGGTATATGCATGGCTGCAGATGGTGCCGCCGCCGTTGAGATTCTTCGGGCGGAGCTAGCCTGGGCCAAGGAGCAGGCCCGATTTAGTAATGTGGCTGCCGAAAAGGCATCGGCCGAGTTAAAGGCCGAACGGGCTGCTCGGCGCCATGACAAGGAGAAAATATCCCCGATGGCGCTCGAACTAAAAAATGCCGCTGGCCGCTGTGAATTCCTCGAGAAGGAGAATAAAGCCAAGACGGCTGATCTTGACAAGGCCTTGCGAGAGGCGAAAGAAGCGCGGTCCATATCTAGAGCGGCCCTTGAGGAGATCCTACAGGCTGGGGAGATTGCGGCTGGTAAGCCCTTTTTATTACAGACTAAGTTCGGCGATCCGAATTATGCTCAGCTTAACCAAGTGTGGAGCTCTCCAGTCGTGTTTTTGGACTTGCCGAAGAGCTCTTCCGAAGCGGCGCAGTTTTACTAAGCGCAAGAGGGATATGCAATGGAGAAGCTTTTCTGGTCACAGTTTGGTGCATCAAAACGCCTTCTGCTGCTGAATGAACAGATGTCCCAATGGGCCGAGCTTCATAGGATATCCGGCGCTGTCATGAAGAACGTCATAATCTAGCTGTGGCCGACTGAGCCTATTCCGAATAGCTATTTTGGCTTGGTGCAGCGGCTTGCTGATGCGGTGCCACGTATCGACGCCGTTAAGCGGTCGGCGTGCATAGAAGGTGCACGGATGGCCTTCGCCCGTGTCAAGACATACTGGGGGAAGATGAAGGCCATCGATGTTGCGGTGAAGGGTCCGCCCAAGGGCAAGGACCATCACGCACCAGAGCATTATTTGAGGACGTCTTAGAGGCTGCCCGCTTGATAGAGGGTCAATGTTCGAAAGACATGATATTCGAGTGAAGTGTATCCGAATTGTAAAAGACAATTTTTATAATCAGTCTATATTTTAGTTTTGCCTAAAAGGCTTTTGTTCCTCCTATGTGGCCGTTTGTATATGATCTAAAAGTTTTCCAATCATCGGCTTCAACCCCCTCGTAGGAAATACGAGGGTGTTCGGAAAAGCATCTGAGCACTCTTGACCCAACGTCTTGGTCCGTGAAGGAGGTGTCAATGCAGTGAACGAGGCAATCGGACTATATGGCGTTAACACTTTCACTTAGCCATAGGAGTTTTATAGGGGGACTACGATATAGCCCCCGATATGTGTACGGCTTATTCCAATATGGGGCGTTACATATATGACCTGAAGAAAAAGGTCCTTCGTATAATACAGAGGGAATCGCAAAAGATTTCGATAAGTCATCAAGTGGTTGACCAGCTCTCGCAGCATCATGACAATCGGTTTTTGGCTTTCTCTACTGAGGTGCTTGACCAGATGAACCGGAAGCACAATCGCAGTAGTTCTCCCTTCACTACCCTAGCCGATAGAGCGGAACGTAAGGTAGCAAGCACAGGAGCAGGACAACCCAACCATTGACCCAAGACATGATTCGGAGCTGATGCATATAAGGCCAAACTCGCGACGCCGAAGTATGCTATAAAGCTGTTCGGACTTTGTCAGCAACTCATTTGTTCCCATATCGAGCCCCTGGCAGGTTGTGCCGAGGTATGTGTGTGAAACAACCATAGGAGCCAAATTCATTTTTGAAAAAGAAACGGATGATGAATACGGTTTATGCTTATTGGGACCTGAGTGATATGCCAATGGTTACTTTATGATAAAAAGACCACAAACCCGGCTATTTGACATGCCCGGGGTCGAAGGCGGAGGAAAAAGGCATATTACAGGCTCGAAATAAAGAGTGCGGTCTACAAAAAGTTATTTTGGACCTCCTGTCGCACGTCTGCGCCACCTGTCCTCGGCGAGGGGATTCCTGTACGGAAGTAGCCCCCTAGGCGAGTGTACGGATCCGAACTCCGATAGAGTCAGTTAGATGTTTGTCCTTTGCGTCACCTATTGTTAAGAGATAATGAAGAAAGAAAAAGTAATTTAGAGAAAAATGTTACAGAAATGCTTGCAGGCTTGTCCGCATTGTGCTTCCGCCGATGCCCATGGTATCTTAAGTGCGTAGTTATGTATGTGCGATACGAAGTTCGCAGGTATATGAGGTGGGCGGCGAAAGCCGAACTGCTATTTATGCTCCAGAATTGGTCGATCCTGTTGAATGGAGACCGGTGGCTTAATGGCCAACAAGGTATGCGGTTTAATGAGACCGTTTTGTACTAAAGTTGCCGCAGTATAATCTTCAGTCGGAGGGAGTGCTTTTCCTGCTCCCTTATAGAGTTGTGTGTCGCGTATACCATCTTCTCTGTTTTTACTTTGGGGGGAAATTGCTTCTGACCCCCGGTATTTGGTTGGTGAGTCTCTTCGTCGTCGCTATCACCGGGCTGCCTCCTCCCCTTGTGTTCGGCGTTGAGCTTGCTAGCCTGCTTGAAGACCCAACAACTTTTGTTGGTATGATTAGCTGGTTTGTCGGGGTGGCCGTGAATCTGGCAGGGTCGATCCAATATCCTGTCTAAAGTGGATGGCCCGTCTCTGTTCGCCTTGAATGGCTTTTCCCGTTGACCGGGTTTGGGACCGCTGAATCCGGCGTTGACCGCTGTGTCGTGCGTTCTTTCATTATCATTGCGACGTTTGTGTTTGCTGCGTCGTGGCTTGCCGTTGCCGTCTCAGACTTCGAAAGTGCCCGGATCACTGGCATTGTTGCTTCTACGAGCAAGCCAGCTGTCTTCTCCCGCACAAAAGCGGGTCATTAGAGCGGTAAGGGCTGACATGGATTTTGGTTTTTCTTGACCGATGTAGCGGGCAAGCCACTCGTCTCGGACGCTGTGTTTGAAGGCCGCTAGAGCTTCCGCGTCCGGACAGTCGACAATTTGGTTCTTTTTAACTAAGAACCTAGTCCAGAGCTTCCTGGCTGACTCTCCGGGCTGCTGGACAATGTGGCTTAAGTCATCGACATCTGGTGGCCGGACATATATTCCTTGGAAGCTGTCGCGAAAGGCGTCTTCCAAGTCTTCCCAGCTGCCAATAGAGTTTTCCGGCAGACTGTTTAACCAGTATCGAGCTGGTCATTTGAGTTTTAATGGCAGGTATTTGATGGCATGGAGGTCGTCACCGCGGGCCATGTGGATATGGAGGAGGAAGTCCTCGATCCATACCACGGGATCAGTTGTTCCGTCGTATGATTCGATATTCATGGGCTTAAACCCGTCTGGGAACTCGTTCTCCATTACTTCATCTCTGAAGCAAAAAGGGTGTGCGGCGCCTCTATATTGGGCCACACTGCGATGTACCTCTGTTGCAGTCCGTTTGCGGTTTTCGGCCCGAGCGTGGCTAGGTTTGTCACCTCTGAACAGGTAGCCATCCTCACGTGTCGAGGCACGTCCTCATGATCCGTAGATCAATCTTGTAGGTCTTGCTCTACTGTCCAGGCCCTGCCCAAGGTTGTATGTATAACCCCGAGCTGTTTTATTCCTTCCCTTATAGCGAGGTGGGGCGGTTTGGTGTTCGGCTTGAGTTGCCGCTTTATCCCGACCGCGTGGCGGTCGGTCGGCCGCGTTGTGAGATGATGGTACGGGCTCCAGCGCCTCGCCATCAAACTGAGGTAGCAATTTGCGCTTCGGGTAATTTTTGGCTAGGCCACTAAGGCCATATTCCTCCGTGGCCAGGACTTTGGTCCATCTATCATTGAGCAGATCTTGGTCAGCTTGAAGCTGCAGCTGCTTCTTTTTCAGGCTCCTTGCGGTGGCTATTAGCCGGCGTTTAAAGCGCTCCTGCTCGAGAGGTTCCTCAGGCACGATGAAATCCTCGGTGCCGAGGATCTCCTCTTCCTCGAAGAGCGGAAGATGATTACTGTCCTCCGAGTCTTCGTGTATGGCCTGTTCATCAGGGCTAACGTGCCCGTCTTCCCGTTCATCCTGTTCGGAGATTGCCCCGACGGGGTCTTCATTGTCTTCGGCATCGTCTGGAGTATTGTTTTCTCCGGTGCCGGTGTTGTTGTCTTTTGCACGACGTGACTTAGAGCGGCGCCGCTGATGCCGGTGTCTGGGCTGTGTTTCAGGAGGTTTGTCCTCAACTGGATCCTCTTTGTCATCATTGTTAGTTTCTTTAGGTGTATCCACCATGTATATGTCATATGAAGAAGTGGCCGTCCAGCATCCGGTAGGCAGCGGGTTTTGGCCCTGCTCCTCATCGGCATCGTCGTCCATACCGTCGATGTCTTCGGAGCCGTAATCAAGCACGTCCGTTAAGTCCTCGACAGTGGCTATGAAGTGGGTGGCGGGTGGGAAGCGGAATTCTCGCCTATCATCAGCCTCCAGTTCAAAACGGACATAATTCGGCTGTGAGTTCCCCGTCAAGGACAGATTTCTTAATGAATTTAGCACATCGCCCAAGGGTGAATGCTGGAAGATGTCAGCGGTGCTGAATTTGAAGATCGATAATCGATCAATTTCGGCATCTGCGGACTCACATGGTTCGGAACTTATAGCCGGAGACGAGTCCGGAATTCCGGTGACATAGATATCGTGTGATGTTAAGACTATGCGCGGCTCCAACGTCGCGGAATCTGCGACCTCCGTGGCGGGGTTGAGCCTCCCGTCCTCGGAGGGTGCGGTCTGCTCCGGATCTAAAGCCAGAGCAGTTATGGAAGCCATCTCCTGGATGCGGTCCGATGACAGATTTAAGTCATGTTCTTCGGGGTCACAAGGGGCGGTCGCCGCGGTCTCAAATCCGTCAAAGATCAAGTCTCCACGGATGTCCGCGACGTAGTTCAAGCTTCCGAATCTGACCTGATGGCCAAGGGTGTAGCTGTCGATCTGCTCCAGATGGCCAAGCGAGTTGGCCCGCAGTGTGAAGCCGCCGAACACGAAGATCTGTCCGGGGAGGAAGGTTTCTCCTTAGACAGCATTGTCGTTGATGATTGAAGGGGCCATCAAACCTTTTGGGGACGACACAGTGGAATTCTCAATAAAAGCACCAATGTCGGTGTCAAAACCGGCGGATCTCGGGTAGGGGGTCCCGAACTGTGCGTCTAAGGTCGAAGGTAACAGGAGAGAGGGGACACGATGTTTACCCAGGTTCGGGCCCTCTGTATGGAGGTAATACCCTACTTCCTGCTTGATTGATCTTGATGAATATGAGTATTACAAGAGATGATCTACCATGAGATCGTAATGGCTAAAACCCTAGAGTCCTAGCCTGTATGACTATGGTAATGTATCTATCCTCCGGACTAAGTCTCTCCTGTTTATATAGACACCGGAGGATCTAGGGTTACAAAAGGTCGGTTACAAAGAAAGGAATCTACATATTTGGTCGCCAAGCTTGCCTTCCACGCCAAGGAGAGTCCCATCCGGACATGGGTGCAGTCTTCGGTCTTTGTATCTTTGCAGCCCATCTGTCCGGCCCATGACTAACAGGCCGGACGCCTGAGGACCCCTTAGTCCAGGACTCCCTCACCCGCGGCGAGCCTCAACACTCATCAGACCGCATACATCGGTATGTATTATTTCCAATAAGTCAGTTGCTCGCTCCATTGTTCCGGAGAACGGAGTTTTAGCCATCTTGCCCATGAGGCATGGTTCGCAAGCATCAAGTGATTCATAATCAAGTGATTCCAAAAGCCCATCAGCATGGAGTTTCTTCATGCGCTTTACACCAATACGACCTAAATGGAAGTGCCACAAATAAGTTGCACTATCATTATTAACTTTGCATCTTTTCGCTTCAATATTATGAATATGTGTATCACTACGATCGAGATTCAATAAACCATTCACCTTGGGTGTATGACCACAGAAGGTTTTATTCATGTAAACAGAATACCAATTATTTTTTGACTTAAATGAATAACCGTATTGCAATAAACACGATCCAATCATATTATGCTCAATGCAAACACCAAATAACATTTATTTTAGGTTCAACACTAATCCCGAAGGTAAAGGGAGTGTGCGATGGTGATCTTATCAACCTTGGGATCACTTCCAACACACATCGTCACCTCGCCCTCAACTGGTCTCTGTTCATTTTGTAACTCCTGTTTCAAGTTACTAATCATAGCAACTGAACCAGTATCAAATACCCAGGGGCTACTATGAACACTAGTAAGTGCACATCAATAACATGTATATCATATATACTTTTGTTCACTTTGCCATCCTTCTTATCCACCAAGTATTTGGGGCAGTTCCGCTTCCAGTGACCATTTCCTTTGCAGTAAAAGCACTCAGTTTCAGGCTTGGGTCTAGCTTTGGGCTTCTTCATGGGAGTGGCAACTTGCTTGCCATTCTTCTTGAAGTTCCCTTTCTCTCCCTTGCCCTTTTACTTGAAACTAGTGGTCTTGTCAACCATCAACACTTGATGCTTTTCATGATTTCTACCTTCACTGATTTGAGCATCGCGAAGAGCACGGGGAATCCTTTTCGTCATCCCTTGCATATTATATTTCATCAAGAAGTTCCAGTAACTTGGTGATAGTGACTAGAGAATTCTGTCAATCACTATCTTATCTGGAAGATTAACTCCCACTTGATTCAAGCGATTGTAGTACTCAGACATTCAGAGCACATGCTCACTGATTGAGCTATTCTCCTCCATCTTGTAGGCAAAATACTTGTCAGAGGTCTCATACCTCTCGACTCGGGCATGAGTCTGAAATACCAATTTCAGCTCTTGGAACATCTCATATGCTCCATGGCGTTCAAAACATTTTTGAAGTCCCAGTTCTAAGCCGTAAAGCATGTTGCACTAAACTATCAAGTAGTCATCATACTGAGCTTGTCAAACGTTCATAATGTCTGTATCTGCTCCTGCAAAGGTCTGTCACCTAGCGGTGCATCAAGGACATAATTCTTCTGTGCAGCAATGAGGATAATCCTCTGATCATGGACCCAGTCCGCATCATTGCTACTATCATCTTTCAACTTAGTTTTCTCTAGGAACATATCAAAAATAAAACAGGGGAGCTATACGCGAGCTATTGATCTACAACATAGATATGCAAATACTATCAGGACTAAGTTCATGATAAATTAAAGTTCAATTAATCATATTACTTAAGAACTCCCACTTAGATAGACATCCCTCTAGTTATCTAAATGATCATGTGATCCCTATCAACTAAACTATGTCCAATCATCACG
The DNA here is from genome assembly GCF_018294505.1 of Triticum aestivum. NCBI lineage: Eukaryota > Viridiplantae > Streptophyta > Magnoliopsida > Poales > Poaceae > Triticum > Triticum aestivum. The sequence goes on along the minus strand of NC_057799.1, from coordinate 280,130,958 downwards.
TGAGATGGAGTAGTTTTCAATGGTGAACATCACTATGTTGATCATATCTACTATATGATTCACGCTCGACCTTTCGGTCTCAGTGTTTTGAGGCCATATGTGCATATGCTAGGCTTGTCATGTTTAACCCGAGTATTCTGCATGTGCAAAACTGTCTTGCACCCGTTGTATGTGAACGTAGAGCTTATCACACCCGATCATCATGTGGTGTCTCGGCACGACGAACTGTAGCAACGGTGCATACTCAGGGAGAACACTTATACCTTGAAATTTGGTGAGGGATCATCTTATAATGCTACCGTCGTACTAAGCAAAATAAGATGCATAAAAGATAGACATCACATGCAATCAAAATATGTGACATGATATTGCCGTCATCATCTTGTGCCTTTGATCTCCATCTCCAAAGCAGCGTCATGATCTCCATCGTCACCGGCTTGATACTTTGATCTCCATCGTAGCATCGTTGTCGTCTCGCCAACTATTACTTCTACAACTATCACTACCGCTTAGTGATAAAGTAAAGCAATTACATGGCGATTGCATTTCATACAATAAAGAGACAACCATAAGGCTCCTGCTAGTTGCCAATAACTTTTACAAAACATGATCATCTCATACAACAATTTAATGGCTGATGCACATGAAGATCAGTTGAATATACAAACATTGTCGACAAATGCAACAACGAATACAAAAAAAGAATGACATGATATAATTCACATATATGACGCTTGGATAAACAGCATTGCATTGCATAATTCACATATATAATGCCTTGCAACAAGATAGCATTGCATAATTCACATATATAATGTCTTGCAACAAGATGGCATTGCATAATTCACATATATGGTAATTAGACACTAAACAGGTGGCATTCACACAAAGCATGTCTAAACTAAGCAAATCACATAGCAATGCAAGATACCATACGCACGATATGAGCAACATAACCCAGCCAAGTTAGAGCATGCACCTCGGGGGGGGGGGGGGTATGACTGGTCATCTGTCTCTGAATCCTCCTCTGAGGAGCTATCTGTAACCAGCAAGACATGCACTTCGTCAGATAGCATTGTCTGCTCTGAAGACCTTGTTTCCACTCCATATTTTTCCATGACCGTGCCGAATGGCTGATGCACAGGAAGGGTAATTGAATGTACTAAAATTGTTGACAAATTTAACACGTAATAAGAAAATGATGGCATGATATAATTTACATATAAGATGACTGGCTAACCAGGGTGGCATTGCAAAATTCACATATATGATGCCTGGCTAAACAAGATGGCATTGCATGATTCACATATACGATAAAGAAATTAAACAGATGGCATTCACACAAAGCATGTCAAAACTAAGCAGATGAAATATTTGATGTATAAAGTAAGCAACACAAGGCACCATATGCATGATATTACCAACATCAGCATGCCAAGTTAGAGCGAAGACTTCAGGGGGTAAATAGGAGTGGTCTTCTCCTTCTGAATCCCCCTCAGGACAGTTATCTTCCTCTTGATTAGAATCCGAAATGGGTGGAGAGGGGCTGCCTTTGCGCCCACCATGGAGCAACGTCTGCATGAAATTTTATTGCCACGCAAGGCTCGTCTCTTTTGCTCTACATGTTCAGTTCCATTGTGTACAATAACTGACATGCATAGAAATAAAAAATAGTGAGATTATGTAAGGAGTGCATGCACAAATCCAGAGTGATGGTAGCAAACTGTGGATAGACCCGAAACCAGTGATAGCAGGCAGATAATAGCTTTAGTTAAAAAATACAGATAATGGCTCCTTTAATGTTTGTTTGCACCCAACATGAAACTCATAGTAGACACCCGAGATTAACCAGATAGTAGACAGATAGTACTGAATGTTGCCCCATATGTACCCCACAACCATTTAAAAACTCAAGTTTCAGCATTAGTTTGGACCTGACTCGGAGTCTAATAGGTGAACACGACGATAAAGTAGCGTGTCATCATATTAAGCGATGCATAACGTAAGCAGACACAGAAGAGTGCGACCTCTCTTGCGGACCCGTGTAGTCCTCAAGGCCATCTGCTTAGTTGATGATGGTAATGTAGTTGTCGTGGCTGCCGGCGGCGGGGAAGAAGATCTGAGGCGGCGAAAGACAGTCTGGAGAGCGGATCCCTGCTGTGGTGAACCCTTCAGTCGTTGGAGCAACTGAGCTGGGGTGGAACATAGCGCAGCAGGAGCAGGACAAACCACACAAGATTTTCTTTGACACATATCTGTAACAGAAGTAATTGTGTAAGGTCTTGTTTGAATTTGAGGAGTCTAACAATGCAGGGATAGGAAATAGACAGGAATAGGATAGGAATGCACGTGCAAAACAGAGAATTTAAAAACACAGGATTTCTGCCAATCTGGGTGTTTGGTTCACAAGAATTGGAAGATCGCAGGATGCAAAGAAGCATGGTGAGATTAAGTCAAAACACAAGAAAATGTACGGTTATAATGCTATTATGCTACTATCTCTTAGTCTTGTGCTTCATGAATAGGAATTTGAAAAGGAGGACAAGTGGAAATTAAAATTCCTACGGTTTTTCTTTCAAGGAGACACTAAAGGAACAAATCCTACAGTTTTCCTTTGCTCCATTCCTTTGAACCAAATGCATGAATAGTAGTACCATAGGAAACTTTCCAATTCCTATGTTTTTCCTTCACTTTTCCTTTCAAGCACTGGCGATTCTAGTAGGAAGGCTTGAGCAAGGAAAAGCCTACACTCAAAAAATGTTTTTGTGCTACTTCTACTACTTTGGACCCATGCCACTGCCCTACTAGCTCAACTCCGAGGCCCATCGACAAATGCACAGCTCAAATGCGCAGAGATAAATAATGATGGCATTCAAGAGAGTCCATCACGGATAGCTAAGTTGCCTGGTACCTCACTGCTTGTCATATAGTATGATAAAATAATCGTATTTCACGTTACTATGTGTGCTCAGTGGACAATATATATAACATGTGGAGTAAAAAAGAGATGCAACAAGTGTACAACCTCTTTGGCGATGCCATGTCGATCTCAGCGTGATTGGGTTGGTCGGTGAGGATGCTTCGGTTGACTTGGCTATCGGAGGAGGGGAAGAAGATCTTAGGCGTCTGGAGATGGAGCCCGGGGTACTGCTCCACTGTGATGGAGGGTTTCGTCGTTGGAGCAGCTCCGGTGAGCTGTACGACGCCGAGGCTGAAGCAGGACAAGAGAGACAACGTTAACCTGAGTGAAATTCTAATAGCATCTCCAATAGATGACGTAAAATACATAACCATAAAGTGCTAGATGTAAAATACATCAACCGCTCATCTCTGAACTTAACTGTCGAAACTTGATTTAACTGTCGAAACTGAACTTAACTGACGAAACTGAATTTTTCTGTCGAAACTGGATTTTACTGTCGAAACTAAACGCACTAGTAGCAGAAAAGCAGTAGCAGCAGCGCATGCAAGAGCCGGGGCAGCTGGTCATGTAGTAGCATCAGGGTGAGGCTACACGTCAGTCGACTGACTCTTTCATCTCAGGTCAGTCGATTTTCCAGCCGTTGGATACGAAATCAAGGGCCTGCAGTTCATCTTCAACCTCCACTCCCTTGAGCCGCCAGCCATCGCCGGCCAAACCGCCGCACCCGCCGACCGTGGCCGGCAGTGCGCCGCCCCGCCCGCCCCGAAAACACTCCCCACCACCGGTCCACTGCCGCCCCGGCCATACCTCTAGGCCTGCCCCATGCCGAGCTTTTTTCCGGCGATCCCCACCACAGCCCCCACCCTGAACCCTAAGATAGATATTGGGGTACCTCTCCGGCGAGCCCCCTCCCAGCTGCGGCTGGTTATTCCTTAACTCTGGCGAGCCCCCCACCCCTGAAAATCGACAGACCCAAAAGTCGATTCAGTCGACTGAAGTGTAGCCAAATCGGAGCAGCATCGCAAGCAAGAGCAAGAGCAAGAGCAGCAGCGCGAGCAAGAGCAATAGTAAGAGTAGACCAGGCAGGGGACTGAGAGCAAGAGCAGAGCAGCAGCACGAGCGAGAGCTAAAGCAGCAGCAGCTCCTACTGATGTGGACGTCACCGTTGAGGGAGCGACACCATGGAGGAAGTGGCCGGCGACGCCGCCGTGGATGGAGCTGCACCATGTCGGCTCGAGACCGAGCGCCGGCAGCACCGTGAGATCGAATCAAGAAGAAAATGCGGAGATTAGTGTACAACCTCTTTGGTGGCACCGATTAGGCCTCAGCTTCATCCGAGGAAACGGTGATGATGCTGCTCTTCTGGTGGTGCAGGTGAAGACGGCGGTGTGGGAATGGAGGTGGCGCGAAAGATGAGGGGAACGTCGGGGCAGCTCCTTGGAGGTGGAGGACGGGGTGGCTGAACCGGCGGGATGACGAGATCGATGATGGATCCTCATCCCGTACGGTGGATGAGGGATGTGAGGTGTTGCTGTGGATGACGTCGTCAGGGAAGAGGCTCCGGCTAGGTGGCGGATGGAGGAGGGTGTGGGGCTTCGCGGGTTTTTGCGGCCTTGGTGTACGAATGGGTGGCCTGATGGGATGGGAGTGGGGAACCATGGCTTAGGGATGCGCTTGTCCGAAATGTGGGGTAAGTTATGAAAGTACCCCCACCGATTTGAGCTAGGCGGTTCTTTCGGTTCAGGGGTATCACGGGCATTTCACGTGTTGGGATTTCGCAGGAGGTGGGAGTTTTCGCGCGCCTTGTAATTTTTGGATTGCAAGGCGCGGGTTGAGATGGAGGGAGTTTTCGGAGAACAACGAGACAAAGATATATCTTAAATATTTCGGTAACAAGGCACGGGTTGAAGAGGCGGGAGTTTCGTAGCACGATAGACAGAGATGCTAGCTTGAAATTTCGGCATAACAAGGCGCGGCTTGAAATTTCGGGAGAACAAGCATAACGTGTACCAAGAAAAAAGATAATTCGCACCTCATCACTAGAGAGAGCCATGTCCCCTTTTACTATATTACTAGAAATGCATTTAAATTCAACAAAAAAATAAAAAAATTGGGACAACAAACATAATGTGTACAGTACCAAAACAATTTGCACTTCCCTCAACAATAAAAACAATGTGTGTTGTCTAGCATATGGACTAAATTTGAGTACAGTTTCCCTATTTGAATGGGATTGTACTCGGGTTAGTTATACAACCATCTAAATATTATCTTCACAGCACATGACTTGAATATAGGAGAAGTCAATTCCTATATAAATACGAACTACATGTACATACGATCTCAAATTCAAATATAGTATATGTATCCATTTTATGTTGAATTCAAATCATAGTACATATATACTCTAGCTAGATGTTCGGAATCTAAACCATGTATGATACTACATACAATGTGTTTAACATGCACAACACACACAAACACGATTTAGACTAGTAAGCTACTGATACGTCTCCAACTATCTACTTTTCCAAACACTTTTGCCCTTGTTTTGGACTCTAACTTGCGTGATTTGAATGGAACTAACCCGGACTGACGTTGTTTTCAGCAGAATTGCCATGGTGTTATTTTTGTGCAGAAATAAAAGTTCTCGGAATGACCCGAAACTTCACGGAGAATATTTTTGGAATTAATAAAAAATACTGGCGAAAGAATCAACACCAGGGGCGCCACACCCTGTCCACGAGGGTGGAGAGCGTGCCCACCCCCCTAGGGCGCGCACCCTGCCTCATGGGCCCCTTCAGGCTCCACCGACCTCAAGTCCAACTGTATATATTCACGTTCGGGGAGAAAAAAAAATTAGAGAGAAGGATTCATCGCGTTTTACGATACAGAGCCGCCGCCAAGCCCTAATCTCTCTCGGGAGGGCTGATCTGGAGTCCGTTCAGAGCTCCGAAGAGGGGAATCCGTCGCCGTCGTCATAATCAACCTTCCTGCATCACCAATTTCATGATGCTCACCGCCGTGCGTGAGTAATTCCATCGTAGGCTTGCTGGACGGTGATGGGTTGGATAAGATTTATCGTGTAATCGAGTTAGTTTTGTTAGGGTTTGATCCCTAGTATCCATTATGTTCTGAGATTGATGTTGCTATGACTTTGCTATGCTTAATGCTTGTCACTAGGGCCCGAGTGCCATGATTTCGGATCTGAACCTATTGTGTTTTCATGAATATATGTGAGTTCTTGATCCTATCTTGCAAGTCAATAGTCACCTACTATGTGTTATGATCCGGTAACCCCGAAGTGACAATAATCGGGACCACTACCGGTGATGACCGTAGTTTGAGGAGTTCATGTATTTACTAAGTGTTAATGCTTTGGTCCGGTACTCTATTAAAAGGAGGCCTTAATATCCCTTAGTTTCCAATAGGACCCCGCTGCCACGGGAGGGTAGGGCAAAAGATGTCATGCAAGTTCTTTTCCATAAGCACGTATGAGTATATTCGGAATACATGCCTACATTACATTGATGAACTGGAGCTAGTTCTGTGTCACCCTATGTTATAACTGTTGCATGCAGAATCGCATCCGACATAATTATCCATCACTGATCCAATGCCTATGAGCTTTTCAAATATTGATCTTTGCTTAGTTACTTTTTTGTTGCCATTGCTACAATTACTACAAAACTGCTACTGTAACCTTTGCCACCGTTACCGTTACTTCCATACTACTTTGCTACTAAATATTTGCTGCAGATATTAAGTTTTCCAGGTGTGGTTGAATTGACAACTCAACTGCTAATACTTGAGAATATTCTTTGGCTCCCCTTGTGTCGAATCAATAAATTTGGGTTGAATACTCTACCCTCGAAAACTGTTGCGATCCCCTATACTTGTGGGTTATCAAGACTATTTTCTGGCGCCGTTGCCGGGGAGCATAGCTCTATTCTTTGAGTCACTTGGGATTTATATCTGTTGACCACTATGAGGAACTTGAAAGATGAAAAAACCAAGATTTATCCCTCAACTACGAGGGGAGCTAAAAATCTGCCATCTAGCTCTGCACTTGATTCACCTTCTGTTATGAGTAAACCTGCGACACCTACTCCTACTATTGATTCTGATATGTCGCATGTTATTGATGATGCCACTTCCGCTATGCATGATACTTATGATGAAACTACTTCTATGCTTGATAATACTATGCCATTACGTGAATTTCTTTATGAACAACTTGCTAGGGTTAGAGAGAATGAAACTATTTAAACTGATAATATTGATGAAAGTGATGATGAAGATTCTCCCCCTAGATATAAATTGCCTGATGTGCCGTTGGGTTATGTTATGGATGAAGAAACTTCTAGAGACCTTTTTGCTTGCAAATATAGATATGATCTTAAGAAACTGTTAGCTAAGCTGAAAGAAAAATCTTTGAATGCTAGAGTGAAATATGACCCTGCTTTTGCTACTTCACCTATCTGTATTTCTGATAAGGATTATGATTTCTCTGTCGATCCTGAGTTGATTAATTTGGTTGAATCTGATCCTTTTTATGGCTATGAATCTGATACTATTGTGGCACATCTTACTAAGTTAAATGATATAGCCACCCTATTTACTCATGAGGAAAAAAATTCATTACTACTCTATCCTTAAGTTATTTCCATTCTCATTAAAGGGTGACGCTAAAACATGGTTTAATTCTCTTACTCCTGGTTGTGTGCGTAGTCCCCAGGATATGATTTATTACTTCTCTGCTAAATATTTTCCCGCTCATAAGAAACAAGCTGCCTTAAGGGAAATATATAATTTTGTGCAAATTGAAGAAGAGAGTCTCCCACAAGCTTGGGGGAGGCTTTTCCGATTACTTAATGCTTTGCCTGATCATCCTCTCAAGAAAAATGAAATACTTGATATCTTTTATAATGGACTAACTGATGCTTCAAGAGACCACCTGGATAGTTGTGCTGGTTGTGTTTTCAGGGAAAGAACTGTTGATCAAGCTGAATTGATATTGAATAATATGTTGAGTAATGATAATAATTGGACACTTCCTGAACCAACTCCTAAACCAACTCCGAAGAAAAGGGGTATTCTATTTCTCAGTCCTGAAGATATGCAGGAGGCAAAGAAATCTATGAAAGAAAAGGGTATTAAAGCTGAAGATGTTAATAATTTACCACCTATTGAAGAAATACATGGTCTTGATAACCCGACACATGTAGTAAAGGTAAATTCTCTCTATAGATTTGATGAAGGAGATATTCCTCGTTATAAGTATGCTAGCCAATGCTTAGATGAGTTTGATAATTTTATTGTTAAACAAGAAAACATCAATGCTTATATTGGTAGACAATTGAAACATAATGCTTATATGATTGAACACTTGCGAGATTATATGTCTAGAGTTAAAGGTGACCTTAAACTTATTAGTAAACATGCTTCTATGGTTACCACTCAAGTAGAACAGGTGCTTAAGGCTCAAAATGATTTGCTCAATGAATTAAATAATAAGAAAAATGATAATGCTGCTCGAGTTGTGACTAGAGGGGGTAGAATGACTCAGGAACCTTTGTATCCTGAGGGCCACCCTAAGAGAATTGAGCAAGATTCTCAGAGAACTAATGTTGATGCACCTAGTCCTTCTAAAAAGAAGAAAAAGAAAAATGATAGGACTTTGCATGTTTCCAGTGAACCTGTTGTTGACACACCTGAGAATCCCAATGATATTTCTATTTCTGATGCTGAAACACAATCTGGTAATGAACATGAACCTAGTGATAATATTAATGATGATGTTCATGTTGATGCTCAACCTAGCAATAACAATGATGTAGAGATTGAACCTGCTGTTGATCTTGATAACCCACAATCAAAGAATCAACGTTATGATAAGAGAGACTTTGTTGCTAGGAAGCACGGTAAAGAAAGAGAACCTTGGGTTCACAAACCCATGCCTTTTCCTCCTAAACCATCCAAGAAAAAGTATGATGATGATTTTGAGCGCTTTGCTGAAATGATTAGACTTATCATTTTGCGTATGTGTTTGACTGATATGCTTAAAATGAATCCTTATGCTAAGTACATGAAAGTTATTGTTACAAATAAAAGAAAGATACCGGAAGCTGAAATTTCCACCATGCTTGCTAATTATACTTTTAAGGGTGGAATACCAAAGAAACTTGGAGATCCAGGAGTACCAACTATACCATGCTCCAATAAAAGAAACTATGTTAAAATTGCTTTATGTGATCTTGGAGCCGGTGTTAGTGTTATGCCTCTCTCTTTGTATTGTAGACTTGATTTGAATAAGTTGACACCTACTGAAATATCTTTGCAAATGGCCGATAAATCAACTGCTATACCTGTCGGTATTTGTGAGGATGTGCCTGTTGTGGTTGCAAAAGTTACTATTTTAACGAACTTTTCTATTCTTGATATTCCCGAGGACGATAGTATGTCTATTATTCTTGGTAGACCCTTTTCAAATACTGCAGGGGCTATTATTGATTGCAACAAAGGCAATGTCACTTTTCATGTTAATGGTAATGAGCATACGGTACACTTTCCGAGGAAACAACCTCAAGTCCACAGTATAAATTCTATTGGAAAAATTCCAATGATTACTATGGGAGGTTTTGAATTTCCTCTTCCTACTGTCAAGAAGAAATATTATATTCTTATTATTGGGGACATTCATATCCCAGTTGAGGTAACTTAGTGTTATTCGAAAATCTCCGGTTTCATGCGATTCGGAAAGAGTTTGTTAACAAGACTTGATCAACCTTGTTAGTGGATTCCTTTTGATGAGCATGAGATGGATGAAGTTAGAAAGCACAACTCTCTGTAACCTCCTTTTACTTTCTGTTATTTAGATTAAATAAAGCAAAAATAGTATTTTCTGTCTGTTTTCTGAATTATCCTCGCAATAAAAAATACCCCAAAAATAAAAGTTCTCCAAATGTCCTGAAATTGAAATTTTATTTTTTGTAGAATATTTAAGAATATCTGGCACTGAGAACACACCAGAGGGGCCCACCACCTGGCCACGAGGGTCCAGGGCGCGCCCCCTGCCTCGTGGACCCCACGTGGACCCCCTCCACTTATTCCTGCACCCACTCACTTCGTCTTCCTCCAGAAAAAAAATCCTCCCATAGCTCAAACCTGTGTTGTAGCTCATCTTGCTGCCATTTCAATCTCCTTGCTCAAAGTTCCATTCAAAAAACTGTTTTGGGGGATTTTTCTTCGGTATGTGACTCCTCCAATGGTCCAATTAGTTTTTGTTCTAGTGCTTTATTTATTGCAAAATTTTGCTGCTTAGGTGACCCTGTTCTTGAGCTTGCATGTCAAATTTATATGGTCCAAAGTAGTTTTAATGCATGGTATAGCCTCTAGGCACTTATGGGAGTAGTTGCTATCAATCTTATTGAGTTTGGTTCACTTTTATTTTGAGTCACTAAAAATTTCAGAATCTTTTTTCAGAGGAAGAAATACTTTTATGAAAATGTACCAAGGAGGTTCCTCAGGGAAGCAAGGCCCAAGGCTCGCGATACGTGAGCCGGACAATGAACTACCAAGGGAAGCTCAAGTACGGCCTTGTGAATGGCCGTCAGAGGAGTTTATGGTCCGGGCAGGCAGCAAGGAAGAATTTGACGCGTATGTCCGTAATGTTGATCTTGAGGGCTTCGTGTCAGATAAGTGCCCGCAATACCATTACCTAACTGATTCCTTTGTGAGGAGGTTTAAATTTACATCCTCGCGCAATTCTCACACTGTTTTATTTGATCTTTATGATAAATCATATACCATGGACCTAGAAGATTTTAATAATGCTTGCAAACTCCCATAGTGGGGCAATGTTAGTGAACCTCGCAAATCTGAATATAAAGACTTTCTTGCTAGTATCACTATGGGGGAATATAGAGAAATCACACAAGCTACCATAGGGAGCATTCATTTTCCTTCCATACATTATTTTGCTCTCTTTATAGGTAGATGCATTAACGGTGAAGATGAAGCTTGTCACATGTGCGTTCCAGATCTTTGTGTCCTCAAAAGTGCGGTATTAGGTGATAAACAATATAACTTGGGGTCTATTGTTGCACGAAGGTTGCGTCATAACGGTACAAGTGGATATTTGTTTGGTGGAATTTATGCAACTCGTGTAGCTAATTATCTTGATGTACCCATACGTAGAAATGATTTGGAGTTACCTCCTGCTTATCTAGATTGTAATGCTATGGTCCGCCATCAGTTTGTTGAGAGGAATAAATAGTTCCTCCAGTACCGACTAATCTTCGACAGACGTCGCACTGTCCATGTTGCTCTCCCTGCCCCTACTTTCTTTGACTTTCAGGCAAAAAGGAGATATGTTATAACCAGGGAGGAGGCAAACGAGTATGTACGGAGGACGGAGGCAGCTCGCCTCCAAGCTGCAGCTCGTTAGGCAGTAGCCACTGCATCTCAGTACGACCCCAGTTACAACTTTGGATATCTGCCAGGCCAGCCGTGGCCCTAGACCAACTTAGGCCAAAAGCCTAAGCTTGGGGGAGTACGTATTTGTCACCGACATTACATTCATGTTCACACACTCATGCCAGTTGTCGGTGCTCATACTTTTTCATTGTACTATCCATGCTAGTTTATTTTCTGTTTTAAGCCTTCTTCTTGTGTGTTTGAAAAACCTTAAGAAAAACCAAATAAAAATTAGTTGTAGCTTTTAGCTAGTTTACTTTCCATGCCTGTAGTAGTAATAATTAAAAGAAAACCCAAAAAGATTTCTCGTTCTTCTTTTGCTTGTTGGGAGCTTTCCCGTGTAAATAGTTTTATTTCCTTTCTTTGGGGGTCGAGAGGAGAAGACCATGATGAAAATGTTGAAGTGGCTCTTATATGCATTATTGTTGATTTAACAAAGAGTCCATGTTACCTTGTCTTCTCCTATGTATTAAATGCTTGCAGATTCTAGCTTAGTCCAATGCACGTGCACAATTATTATTATCCACACCGCTCGGTCGTGCAAGTGAAAGGCAATAATGACGATATATGATGGACTGATTGAGATGAGAGAAGCTCGTATGAACTCGACCTATCTTTTTTTGTAAATATGATTAGTTCATCGTTCCTGATTCAGCCTATTATGAATGAAACATGTTTGCAATGACAATTAGAGATTATAGTTGCTCATGCCATGCTTAATTAGCTAGGAGTTTATAATGGTTTACCTTGCGTGCCAACATGCTATTAAAATGGTTGTGATGTGGTATGATAGGGTGGTATCCTCCTTTGAATGGTTCGAGTGGCTTGACATGGCACATGTTCACGCATGTAGTTGAAACAAAATCAACATAGACTCCACGATATTTATGTTCATGGTGAATTATATCCTACTCATGCTTGCACTTAGTGTTGATTAATTTTAATGCATGTTCATGACTGTTGTCGCTCTCTAGTTGGTCGCTTCCCAGTCTCTTTCTAGCCTTCACTTGTACTAAGCGGGAATACTGCTTGTGCGTCCACTTCCATAAACCCCAAAGTTATCCCATATGAGTCCACCATACCTTCCTATATGCGGTAACTACCTGCCGTTCCAAGTAAATTTGTATGTGCCGAACTCTAAACCTTCAAATGAAATTCTGTTTTGTATGCTCCAATAGCTCATGTATCAACTAGGACTGCCTATATCTTCCATGCTAGGTGGGTTATTCTCATGAGGAGTGGACTCCGCTCCTCATTCACGAGAAAATGGCCGGTAACCGGGATGCCCAGTCCCATGCTCAAAGCAAAATAATTGCAAACAAAACTCCCCCAGGATTGTTGTTAGTTGGAGGCACCCGTTGTTTCGGACAAGCCATGGATTGATGTTTGTTGGTGGTGGGGGAGTATAAACTTTACCATTCTGCTTGGGAACCGCCTATAATGTGTGTAGCATGGAAGATATCGAGATCTCTTGGTGGTTATGTTGACAATGAAAGTATGCCACTAAAAATATTATTTATCTCTATTTCAAAACTCGAGCTGTGGCACCTCTACAAATCCCTGCTTCCCTCTGCGAAGGGCCTATCTATTTACTTTTATGTTGAGTCTTCATCTTCTTATTAAAAAGCACCAGTTGGAGAGCACCTCTGTCATTTGCATGCATTACTATTAGTTTACATTGAGTATGACTGTGACTGGATCTCTTTTACCATGAATTCCAATGTCTAGTCAGTCCTTGATCTTCAGAGGTGCTCTGCGGTCTCAGAAAGGGCTAGCGAGATACCATCTTGTTATATCATATTATGATTGTTTTGAGAAAGTGTTGTCATCCGAGATTTATTATTATTGCTCGCTAGTTGATTATGCCATTGATATGAGTAAACATGAGACCTAAGTGTTATTGTGAATATGGTTAGTTCATAATCTTTGCTGAAAACTTGAATGTTGGCTTTACATATTTACAACAACAAGAGCAAACCGAGTTTGTAAAAGTTTTTCTTTATCACTTTCAGTTTGTCAACTGAATTGCTTGAGGACAAGCAAAGGTTTAAGCTTGGGGGAGTTGATACGTCTCCAACATATCTACTTTTCCAAACACTTTTGCCCTTGTTTTGGACTCTCACTTGCATGATTTGAATGGAACTAACCCGGACTAACGTTGTTTTCAGCAGAATTGCCATGGTGTTATTTTTGTGCAGAAATAAAAGTTCTCGGAATGACCTGAAACTTCGCGGAGAATATTTTTGGAATTAATAAAAAATACTGGCAAAAGAATCAACACCAGGGGGGCCCACACCCTGTCCATGAGTGTGGAGGGCGCGCCCACCCCCTGGGGCATGCCCCCTGGCCTCGTGGGCCCCATGAGGCTCCACCGACCGAAACTCCAACTCTATATATTCACGTTCGGGAAGAAAAAAAATAAGAGAGCAGGATTCATCGCGTTTTACGATACAGAGCCGCCTCCAAGCCCTAATCTCTCTTGGGAGGGCTGATCTGCAGTCCGTTCGGGGCTCCGGAGAGGGGAATCCGTCGCCGTCATCATCATCAACCTTCCTCCATCACCAATTTCATGATGCTCACCGCCGTGCGTGATTAATTCCATCATAGGATTGCTAGACGGTGATGGGTTGGATGAGATTTATCATGTAATCGAGTTAGTTTGTTAGGGTTTGATCCCTAGTATCCATTATGTTCTGAGATTGATGTTGCGATGACTTTGCTATGCTTAATGCTTGTCACTAGGGCCCGAGTGCCATGATTTCAGATCTGAACCTATTATGTTATCATGAATATATGTGAGTTATTGATCCTATCTTGCAAGTCAATAGTCACCTACTATGTGTTATGATCCGGTAACCCTGAAGTGACAATAATCAGGACCACTCCCGGTGATGACCGTAGTTTGAGGAGTTCATGTATTCACTAAGTGTTAATGCTTTGGTCCGGTACTATATTAAAATGAGGCCTTAATATCCCTTAGTTTCCAATAGGACCCCGCTGCCACGGGAGGGTAGGAAGAAAGATGTCATGCAAGTTCTTTTCCATAAGCATGTATGACTATATTCGGAATACATGCCTACATTACATTGATGAACTGGAGCTAGTTCTGTGTCACCCTATGTTATAACTGTTGCATGAGGAATCGCATCTGACATAATTATCCATCACTGATCCAATGCCTACGAGGTTTTCACATATTGATCTTTGCTTAGTTACTTTTTGGTTGCCACTGTTACAATTACTACAAAACTGCTACTGTTACCTTTCCACCGTTACCGTTACTTCCATACTACTTTGCTACTAAATACTTTGTTGCAGATATTAAGTTTTCCAGGTGTCGTTGAATTTACAACTCAACTGCTAATACTTGAGAATATTCTTTGCCTCCCCTTGTGTCAAATCAATAAATTTGGGTTGAATACTCTACCCTCGAAAACTGTTGCGATCCCCTATACTTGTGGGTTATCAGGTACACGTGCATTTCACGCATGAGATTTGGCAACCAAATTATGAATAAATACCACATTATAGCATGTAAGCTTTGAGTCACATATGCATGATGTAGATGTTCGTTTAATTCTTATAGTTCATTTCATTCAAAATCATCTAGTTTTTATAAGAAAGCTAATCTATTTTAAGATTCATGGAATTGTGCGTTGTAAAGCATAAAATAAAAACAAATAATGGAAAATCATGTGGAATTTTTTTTGGGCAATTCTGATACGGAAGATTCTAGAACAAAGAAGTGCTTGTGTTTTGAGGTTTGTGCATTATGCTTAAGTTCAACCATGGAGTCTTCTAGATTGTACATGTGGAAAAATCTGGTGGAATCTTGATGATATCCAATGACCAGTAGTGCTCAAATTTTCCATCTCTGCACCATCAGATTGGCTTCATCAAACGACCATCTTTCAAAGTTAAAGTTATCTGCACACTATATAAAAAAATATAAAATATAATATATAGGGGTATAGATATAGATATGTGATGCGAAAGCCACCCATCATCTCCAATTAGAATAGTGTGTCCATGCACGGATGCAATGTGGCCAAACGATGTCTGCCATCGGTATCTGAAATTCAAATCAATCTGACCTTCTTCAATGTGTATACAGTACAACATGCTTGTTTCCAAACCACACCGTGCATATCTCAGTTATATTCATGCATGCATGGGTTTCAAACATCATGATCTCTTATTCAAATATTTGAATTCAACTTTACATTGATTATGACCTCACCTAGTCTTTTACACCCACACAGTCATCTTCTCTTTATAATTGTACCACTAACTTTCTCTCATGCATGCATGCACACACACTACCAGTCGGCATTATCCATCGCACACATGCAATCTTTTTCTTCAGGTCGGTCTCCCATGCATGCACACACACACACACCTCCCCCTTCCATCATATAGGGCATTCTTTATCTCTCACGTGCATGCGCAATGATCGATGTTCCTCTATGTGTGTGTACATATAGCTAGGTCTTTCATAGTTCTCCACACAAACCGATCAATCTATATATCTAGTGAGGTCTCATCCTCTTTCCCACGTCCACATCGATCAATCTATTACCTCTCTATATAGGATTACATAGCTAATACACCTACATTAATTATATATCCAACGCCCCCCTCTCATCATCCATGCCTTCCACTTCATCTCTCAGACGCGCACATAGTGGTGAAGACAGGGGCAGCAAGGGCCCTGCCCCCCTTAACATTACTATATATCGAGGCTAATATGAATGTGATCATTAGACCATTGCTGGTAAAATGTTTTAAGTTGAGGAATTGGCCCTCCTCGTAAAGAATTAGCAATGCTTGGCCCCCTAGCTCATTTATTTTTCATGGCTCCGCCACTGTGAGCAACAACGCACGTTCTTGCCCCCTCTCTTTAAATATCGATCTCGCACTTGTGCATTCCTTCATAGTCTCCCTCCACTTGGCCCCTCGCACCATCTTCTAGCCCCCACCGGATTTTGCCACATGTTCAATCTAGCAGACTCCATGGTTGAACTTAAGCATAATGCACAAACCACAAAACACAAGTGCTTCTCCTTTGTTCTAGAATCTTCCGTATCATAACTGCCCAAACTTTTTTTCTAGTGTCATTGCCATTATTATTTTTACTTTATGCTTTACAACGCACAATTCCATGAATCATAAAATAGATTAAGGGCTTCTTTGATTCATAGGATTCTCAAAGGAATTTTGGAAAATTCTAATCCTTAGGAATTTTTCCTATCTTGGTTGTCTGATTCATAGGATTGTAAACCATAGGAATTTTTCCATAGGATTCATTTGCACTAGATTTCATAGGAAACATCCCATCCACTCAAACCTCTTTGAAAGAATCCTGCGTTTTTTCTATGCACAATCAAACACTCGTACAATCCTGTAGGATTCAAGACGACATTCCACTCTAATCCCATGTTTTTCCTATTCCCGCGTTTTGCAAATCCTACAAATCAAAGAGGCCCTAGATTTTTTTATAAAAACTAATTGATTTTGAATGAGATGAACTATAAGAATTAAACGAACGTCTACATCAGGCATATATGACTCAAAGCTTACATGCTATAGTGTGGTATTTATTCATAATTTGGTTCCAACTCTGATGCGTGCAATGCACGTGTACCTTACTAGTACTTCGAGTATGTGCAAAACACGTAAACTAGAATTCTAATGGCACGCTACACAGTGTCTCTCTTACAGTTCATGAAGCCACGTGGCACATGTGGAGGCGTTGTCGCGACCTCCTTGTGTGGATTGATCACAGTGAAGTGCTGCTGGTTCCAGAAGAATGTACTCGTCCTCTCTGAGGCACACTGCCGGTACATGCATGAAGCGAAGATGTGTAGGCACGCCACGCACGCACTCATTACCTCGCATGCACACGCGGGTACACGGGGGGACACATTTTTGTACGAAGATCCACCCCATGTGATAATTTGACGCGTGTAAAGTCCTTCACTTCATTGATTGTCAATTAATACAGCGCATGCAAATTGAGTGGATGTGAGGGAGGAAGAAAGACATCACTACTCCACTGCATGCATGCGAGTAGTTAAATCATGGGTTTCTACTTCCTTTGGTCTCCTTAGTATTTTGTGCCAATTTTTGACCATATTTTTAAGTAACATAATATTTATGCATGTCATAAAAAGTGGCACAAAAAATGGGGCCAGTAAACCTGGACGCAGGCAGCATGATCAATTTTTGCCAGGGCTACTGTTGGTGGCCTTTGTATTTAAATATGGATGGAGTGGAGTAGTACTATCTTTATCTTAGCCTCGTAGGGCTCTCCCAGCGCCTAGGCTCGCCTCCCCGCCTCGCCCACCTGATCCCGCCATGGATAATCCCTTAGATGCCAGTATCCCGCGCGCTGCCCTCTCGCTGCGCCCCGCAGCACTACAACCTTTGAGCGAAACCCACATGTGTTTTAGAGGGGATCCATTGCTCTGGAATCATAGATCGATGGCGCCGGAGGACATGCCAGGGCTGTGTTTCAGGTGGTGGGTAGCAAGGGCAAATCAGATCGATGAAGCGTCGCATCGATTGGAGAGAAGTTCCAGGGAGCTGCGCCTGGCGCAACACAAGGCGGAGGCGCAAGTCGATCTCATGGGAGAGATGCTGAGGATGTCAGCATCTGGCAGCGTCGCGTTGATTTTGAGCTAGGGCTAATGGCAGAGATCATATTCACGGAGTCGACTACGGAGGAAAGAACGTGCATGCCTGCGCAATGGCATGAGCAGCCGGTGCAACTGTTCAAATGGGCGGTAGGAGAAGCCAAATCCCGGGACCAGTTGTGGCGGCGCCGCTGGGCATGCATCGTAGGCGAGGTGAGCTGCCCTCTTCCCCGCCAGCGATGCAGTGAACTAGTCGGTTGCTGCTGCAGTGAACTTGCAACGCCATGTCGGTTTGCAACCTTGACATCATTCCATGTATATGTATTGTATTCCTGCAAAAATACTTGGTCATTTGGAAAAAGATGGTAATTGATTTATCACTTGTTTTAGAATGCTTGGTCGTGAAAATCTACCGAAGCGAGAACCAGAAGTCTCCATCGCGTAATACTTTACGGTCGTCGCACCAACAAATGGTCAGTCGGACCCACATCTCACTGAAGGGACACGCATCGGCTTGTCTGACATGTACGACCAGTTACATCACTGACTTGTGCGACCACATTTGAGTAGTGTAGGACTCCCTCTATCTCAGTTTACAAGTCTTGCACGTGTACCTAGGTCGTTAATTTGACCAACTTAATAAGAGGCATACATTACGAAAAATATATCATTAAAAACTTCAAATATTCTATTTTTTTAATGACATATTTTTATGTTAAACAATTTATTTTATATAAGTTACATTGACGACCTAGATACACGTGCAAGCCTTGTAAACTAGGATGGGGGGATTACTTGAAATTTATGTTCCACTAAACTCATCGGGAGCCGTTCCGGGCCTCGAAACCAAAACCATCAATTAACCTTTACCTTGCTCCCATCACATTCCAAAGTACTAGTGCTACAATTAAGTGCAAGCCTGCTCACACCTACTAGTACAAACCAAACCTGAACGTGTTCCCACTATGCAGGTTTTAGTACTAGTGCTAGTACTTAGGTTATAAAAAGGGAAACTACCTAACCGGAAATTACTCTACCTTCCTCCTCATAAGTCCTTCTTCTTCGTTTGTCCTTGCCATGGCCAGTGTGCAGAGCTCTAGGTCGAGAACTGCTCGTAACAAGGGAGCGGCAACCAAGGCTGCCGAAAAAAAGAGGGCTCGCCGCCTCGCAGAGACCTCAAAAGATCTCTCACAGGCAGGCGATGGCTCCCAGGAGCGCCCTAGCCGCGGAGGCGAACATGCCGAGCTGGCAGCGCTGGATTCGTTATCCCTTGACGGCATGCCCGATCAGCTCAATAAGCACCTCAATAAGCAGAAGGAGTTCATCCACGGGTTGGTGGAGCTGCTGAAGGAGAGCCTCGACGACATGCCCGCTGAGCTCAATGAGCAGGGGGAGTTGACCGCCGGCTTGGTGATGCTGCTGAAGAAGAGCATGGCCCCGAAGAAGAAGGCGACCGGCGAAATCCTGCAACTTTAGGAGGACAAGGCGAAGCTCTTCCATGAGCTTGACCTGCTGAAGGAGGAGAACGCCGGCTGGAAGAAGCTGCATGAGAATAGTAGTTCCTCGATGAAGATGCTGTAGGCCCTCATCATGGAACAGGAGGAGGAGTTGGCGAAGCTCCGCATCGAGCACCCGGCTGCTGTCAAGGTACGTAATGCGGCCGTGGAACAGATGATGAAGGCTCGTGTCGAGAAATCCCACATCATGGATAGAATGAAGAAGATGACGGAGGAGATGCGCAAGGAGATGGAGGTCGTGGAGGCGACGAAGAAGCAGTTACGACTCTGCGGCCAGCAACCCTTCATGTAGTAGAGAGCACCGCCCCAGACTGGTGTGTGCGTCTTCCTTATTTTTTTGGGGTGACAATCTTCCTTCTTCTTTTGCTCCTGTGTTTCTTCTTTTGCTTCAGGTGTTTCGCCGCACGTGTCACGTTCTCTGCGAGGCATGAATCGAACAATGCTAACAATGACATGACTAGCAAATTAGATCATTTTTATCGCCATATGGCACTGGGCTACCGTGTTTCGTGCTCCTTCGTCGTACTCCAGTAGAAAACTTGAGTATACCGCACGGTTCTTTGCTCCTCCTCAGGTCGTCGGCACATTTATATGAGCAGTCAAATCACAAGGCCCCGCCTTCCAGCAGTAATGAGTCATCAAATCACAAAGGCCCTCGCCTCTCTTGAAACTGACCAAGCTAGACTGCCCCGCCCTCTAGCCTTTTAAAAAATGTATACTTTTGTACAGTAGTAGTATCGATGGATTGTGCCATGGAGCAAAACTAACAAGATGAAATTAAAGAAAAAAGGTGGTACATATAGAGAGCGCTCGTCGCCAAATTATGCATATAGTACTATTAAAAAAGCTAGTATGTGCTTAAATGGGATGCTAAATTCTATTAAAGAAATTAGCATACCTATTTAATTCTTGGGTTCTTATTATTTATGCCACTAGTTGTGTATCGCTACTCAGTTTTGCCATTATAAGTTACAACTACTCAAAAATGCCATCGATCCGTGAGATGCCTGCTCAAATATGCAATTAGATATCTCAAAAATGCCATCGTTAAGTTAGATGTTTGCTCAAAAATGCCATTAGACATTGTTATTTTCACGTCAAACCCGTTGACCATGTTATATGACAAAAATAAGCCGATTCTCACAATGATAAGTGTGGCCCCGCTTGTCAGGAGTAACCAAGCGAATAATTTTACAGGAAAATAAGAACGCTGTTGGGATCAAGTAGGCCCCACACTTTATTTTACTGTGGTGAGATAGAAGGATAGCTGGCATGTTGGTCCATCGGTATTTATGTCGTTATAACATGGTAAAAGAGATTTGAGTCACAATAATGGTGTCCAGGACAACACACCCCTCAAATAAAACTAAGCACCCTGAAATTCTTTGACAAAACTAAGCACCCTGAAATTCTTTGACAACTAAACTGCTGGCTATATGATGTTGGCCATATATATTGTACGTATATAATGTGAAGAAACGAGTGGTAGTACTATACCAACTAAAAGATGAACGATAAGAAATACTAGCATGTACATACTGAAGAGTTAATGTAACGAGAAGGAACATAACATAGTTCTGCTGGGGGCTCAGCACAACACACCCCTCAAATAAAACTAAGCACACCTGAAATTAAACTAAGCAACTAATATGGTAGACACTGCATTAGAATCGCCATGAGCAACGACACTGCCACCTTACTCGGACTCCTCGTCCACGTGCTCGACTTCGTCCTTGTCCCTCGTCCTCTTGGCCGATACTTCTTTGCTTGAACCGCACACTTGGCTCTTGCTCTTCATCCAACCCTTGTAGATATTGAAACAAAGGTAGCCATCCATTGCAGCGTAGTGGATGTGGTCTATATCTAGTACATTCCAGTACCATGCACGATGAAACTTGGGCGGAGGTTTCTTCAGTTTACCGTACGAAGGATGAACCATGGATTCTACCAGGGTCAGCATTGAAGGCCGATCATGGGAGGGCACCAGCCCATTCTTTTGGAGGTCGAAGGGGTTGCCTACAACGAGGCCAATCCGACCCAGGACTGTTCTGTCATTCGTAAAGTCTACAGTAACGAATTTGACTAGGCCGCTCTTGAGGAAGTTCTTAAATTCCTCGCACTCAACATCGGCATGGCATATGTGGTAGACCAAGCATAAGTCATGCACGCAAACCTGGATCACGGCGGGCTTCATCTTCTCTTCCTCCTTTAGATTCTTCTCTTTGTCCAGGGTTGTGCTGTACTCAACATCTAGCCCAGCGACCCACTCATCATTTGAGTTTTCGAACATGCATCTGAAGCGAGCAAGGCATCCTTTCACCGTCACGGAAGAACGGGTATAGATGACGTAGAACTCATCGCCGGTGATGGTTCTAACCTTGTACTCACTGCTGATCATGGATATTTGGGACGCCATGGATTTGGGAGGAGGGTTAGGATTAGTGGAACCGCCGTAATGATAAAGGACGTCCGGGGACGAGTAGGAGCGAACTGCCAGCGGTTTTTCGATTGTAAAAATGCTGAGTGGGGCGTGCGAACGGCAGGGTAGTGGCTTGCCTAGTGGATAAATGGATTCATGCACAGTACTATGGGGGCCCAATTAGATGTCATGTCTACTCGACGCCCAATTAAATGGATTTCGATGTCATGTCAAGCCTCGGGAAAATTACAGTTGATACGAAGCTTTCCATTGTCCCATGATACGGGCTTCCGAGAGCCCTTGGATCTGAGATCGAACGGTTGCATGGCGTGATTCTAGACCTATGGGTGAATATCCTATCCTGGAGGGTTATTCTGCAAATTTTCAGCAACTTAGCATGTGACCGTTCGATCTCAGATCCAAGGGCTGCCAGCAGCTCGTATCATGGTCGCGCCTACCACGACCGTCGCCTCGCTCGCGTGGTCGCGCCCTTGGAGATTTAACATGGTGCGTTAGGCCATCTGATGTTGGCATGTCATACATAGTCATCCCTTAGTCACTCATACAACAAGGTTAGCTATAAGGTTGGCTATAAGAGTATTTTTTTACTTCTCTCTATCTCTTTCTTCGTAGTATTTATTGCATTTGCCAAGGAGTGACCTCTTCCAATGAAATGGTGCTTAGATGAGGTGCTAAGGGTATTAAATGGCTTAGCAACTCAAGTCCCCAATGCATAGGTGTTTAGTTTTTTGTAGCTAAGTTTGCTTCACTTAATTATCCATAGACTCAAAATTGTATTTTCACCTAGGTACACACGCTCAGCACCGTTTCTTCCTGGGGTCACCAAACTAGTCTCTCTGTTCTTAATTAACTTGCCACATCAGACTTTATGCCTATGTGGTAGGCTTAGCACCTGTACGAGCAAGTACAATAGTGGGCTATAAGCCCGCTTACATGGCATTTTTGCATATGTGGAGGAAAGAGGCAAGGAAAAAGTGGAGGAGTGGGCTCTCATGCAAGAACCAGCCTCTACATGGTGGAGTATTGGGAGAGGCACCTGTATACCATGGAGGTGGTCAGGAATCGGGAGACACACGCCGGTCGTTGCGCCGCAGTTAAAATGATAATGGCAAGTTAAATCACGAGGCCCCACCTCTCCAGTAGTAACTCGCTGTCAAATCACACAACCCTACGTTTGCAGCAGCCTACTCCCTCATCTTCTCACGTCTCTGTCGAACCGACTAGGCAGAACTGCCCCACCTACTGCGCGGGAAAAGCCCTGCCCTCGACTTTTAAATAGTATAGTATACTAATTT
Source organism: Triticum aestivum (assembly GCF_018294505.1). NCBI lineage: Eukaryota > Viridiplantae > Streptophyta > Magnoliopsida > Poales > Poaceae > Triticum > Triticum aestivum. The sequence continues at coordinate 280,107,670 of NC_057799.1, read as the reverse complement.
TGTATCCATGGATTGCACCATGGAGCAAGGCCTCAAGAAAACGGCGGTACACATGTATGGAGTATACAACACGCCCGTCGCGTTCGCGTCGCACCCCATACGGTCGGTCGGTCTGGCACACCGCTCTTCGAATGGAACGCACGTCATATTGCGTTTGCACACACATGTGGGACCGCAGTTGAGAACCGACCATAGGCACACTCCCCAGCCCCGCAAGTCAGGTGAGTTAATAGAAGAGAGAGACGAGCGATAATACTAGAGAAGTGTTGTACACACGTTGGTGCCTGGACGATCCCTGCATGACACGGAAGATCAGTTCGTCCATGTATGTGACCAGACTCTAGCGGACATGCCTGGATTGGCTATCGTCTACATACCGTGCAGGCTGTGTTGTACAGGGTTGTAGTTCTGATGAGAAATCTAAAAAAAGGTTTCTTGTCATCTCGCAATATTAGGTGTCATGTGCATCGGATCACTGCGAGGATTAAACAGTGACAACTGAGTTCCTCCAAGGCGCTGGTCATTGGGGGCACATGCACGAAGACTACTCGGCTGCCATCTAGGTCAAGTCGGCTATGTTAATTAGGACATCTATCGATGGACCCCTTTTCTACGAGTTTATCTTTAATTTGAGCTTTGATCCTCGTCTAGTTTGTCCGTCGGGATTCATGTTGTCTCCTTTGGGCAGTGAGGTTATGGTTTCTTGTCATGTGGCATTTTTTCGTGTTATATGTTATAACCCGGTGCTTCAGATCAAAATGAAAACAACTGCGCGTCCGGGGCACGTGCATGAAGACTTCTCGACAGTCGTTGATGAGGTCAAGCCGGCTTCGGTCGACAAAAGAAAACTAGTACTCCACTATATAGGCAGGAGCCTCCGCGCTTGCTTGCTAGTGTTGCTCTCTTCACACTGTCTCGTCCTCTCCAGATCTAAACACGACAGCGGTGGCCACACTCTCTCTATCTCTGCTCACCGCTAGTCACAGATCCAGCCGGATCCTCTCCGCCGGGGAAGGTGAGAAGGTGCAACGTTCATGCGGTCTTCCTCGGCGACGGCTCTTACCCACTGCCGGCGCGTCCCGATCAGCATGCCTTGCCGTTCTCTCCCAAGCACCGCTGGCTAGGGAGGGCCTCCGACCCATTCTTCCTCGCTGCCGTAGTGTGGGCAGATCCGGCCTCCCGCCGCCCACCTAGCGACATCCGGCGACCCTCAGGTATAACGTCCTTCAAATCCAGCCTTGCTCTACTTCCCGAGCTACTGACGTCGCTGCATTTGTATCTTTTACTATTTCTCAGGCCCCTCATAGATATGATCGATCGGCTGTTCGAAAGCCACCTAAATTTTATTTTTAAGAGGTAAAACTAGTTCATGCACTTGAATCTAGTACTACTTGGTTCAAACAAGGAAGAAAGAGGGTGGGGGTGGGGGAAGATTTGTTACATGAATCTAGGACTTGGTCGAAAGAGGAAATAATGGGGGCGAAAAGTAGTAGAGACTGGCTATCCAACTAGTCTCTTGGTCTAATATGGAAATAAAGGGAAACGCAGTACAAACTCAATATAAACCCGATCTATTGGTTGAAAAAGGAAAAAAAAGTGGGGACTGGGGGACAAGTCAACAGAGTAAGTCCAGCACTAGATTTGCTAGCTTCACACAATGTAAGGTGGCTGTACCGAATAAAAATGGGACCAACCCAGATATCCTATTCTGATGTTTGTTGCCCCGAGCTACTCTTATGTAATGCCACTAGTAAAATGTAGCAGTCGCGCTGTTAAAAGTAAGGACACGTTAAAGCAATGTTGTTTTCAATGTAATGCCTCCAGTAATATGAATCAATGGCACTTCTTTTCATGTCCTGCTAAATTTCCCATTAAGATAAGTTGCTTCTTTTCGTTAGAAATGCAAATGTCCTGGTCCGCCTACTCTCCCGTGCCCAAATACCAACTCTGTAGCAGCTGTTAATGTAATGTTGCTGGTAAAATGAAGCAATGGCACCATTAAAGTAATGTGCGTATTTAGCGGTTGTCATAGTTAATCCTAATGCCCACACTAATATCTAGCAATGCTGCTGCTTTAGAAATTGCTACTGTCCTTGTAGGATTGCCATTCAGATAAGGGACATGCTTCTTTTCATTTGATGTATGTTTCATCACTTGTTAGACACCCTCCTTTCCACCTTTTTTGTGCAAAAAGATATACATTTCACGGTTGATCTTAGTTGAACTGCACAAATGATATCCAAATTATAGTTGAACATTCCAGGAGCTTCACAACCAACCTTGATGTTGCTCAATTTATTGCAACTAATGAAGAAGAAGCTCGGTGGGTTTCATTTTCTGATGGAAATGGAACCGGGGTGGGAGCCCTTTTCTTAAAAAAATGAAGAAGAAGCTCCTAGCTCATAGGACATTGCTTCATTTTAGGTGAATTGCACCAAAAGGTCCCATGAATTGAATCATCCATGTTGGTGACTGGTGTCATCCCTTCTACGATGGCATTGACTGCAGATGTGGTTCCCATCACGAGGTATGTTCCTTTTTGGTCTGACCGTTTGCCAAAGATCCTGCAAGTTGAGTCTGCTCTTGTGCTACTGTTTTGGCACTGCCATGATAAAGCAGTAATGTTATTATTTTGCACCTTAATCTAGTGGCACTATTAATTTGAGGCAATTTTTTGGCACCGCTAGTGCCACTGATTTTTTTTATATATCGAAAGGGGGTAGTAAACCATTATCCGACAACATCTCAGTGTAAACAGGCAGTTATGCAACTACTACTAGAACGGACTGAGTACTAGCAGGAGACAAGTTCGCCACCTAAGCTAGGCAGGTAGGGGGACGCAACACCAGCTCGACCAAGTTTGGATTACAACCCAAATGCTACCACGGAAACATCAGGGGGGAAGATAGGGACTGAAAGAGCCAGCTTCAGCATCCCAGTCTAAGCACCCCCGGCCTCCATCCTTGTGACGCACGGTACACCTCGTTTGCCACCTGCTCGACCCTAGTGCCACTGATAAAATGAAGTAATAATACATTTAAAATAGAGCGAGTTTCCTCTCTATCATTTCATTTCCAATGTAGATAAAGAAAGTGCTTCTCTTTGTTAGTATATGTTTCATCAACTAGTCCCATTGTTAATGTTTAAGTGTTTTTGCAAACTGGGATGCTTAATTTTAGTTCATCTGCACAAAAATAGAGATTTGAATGTCTCAAGGCCCCTCCTTGTACTACCGCTGTACACTGATGTTCATCACTGGCAGAAGGTGTATCGGGGAGACTTGGGTCGATTTCCAGTATGAGGCGTACTGTATGAGGCGTTGTAGGGCCCATCTTGCCCTCGCAGCATGGCATACTATGATACTATCGCAATATTTTCTTCTATTTATTAGTGTATGTTTCATAAACTAGTGCCATTATAATGTAATCACGCTTTTTCATTATCTGTGCAAACAGGGTTATTCAGCTGCATTTTGGTGGAACTGCACAAATGTACGGATGGAACCAGCATATATGCAGAGTGTGAGGTGTGCCAAGTAAAAATTACCGACACCAACCATGCTCCATGCACGCATTGGCATCCACCACCACCAGTGGGATGTTTGGCGCATTCTGTGGACGGATCTTTCTCGGCAACAAATCCTCTAACCAAATACTAGTAGCTTATATTGACAGTTTTCTAGGGAGTACTCTTTTCTGAAAGAAGCACCAATCTATTTTTCTTTATTTGTACACAATGCCACAACTTTGACCCAAAGGTCCAGAGCTATCTTAGGGTGATTGGCGTAGTACTCGGAGACTGATTGTAAGCATGATTTTCATTAGTTGTCACACTGATTGTAAGCATGAGCAGATGGAAGATTAGGTTAGTGCGAAGCTTACCTTAAACCCTACCGCCGCCGTTGAAACGAGGCGAGCGTCGAAGGAAGCGTGGAGAATGGCGGGAAAGCGGCGTCGTGCCATCTGGCCTCCTCTTGCGGAGGGAGGACGAATACTCCTGTGGCTCTGGCTGGCTCTGCACCCTCACGAACGGCACACCGTACTCGATCAATTCGTTATCCTCTGGGTGCTCGACCTTCGACCTGTACGCCCACCACCTCCGCCTAACTTTCGCCTCGGGCGAATCTGTCTGCTCCATCACCCAGAGGAGATACTCGATGAAGTCGAAGGACTACAGCGTGACTGCCGCCGAGGAGTACATCGCCGCCCTCATCACCGCCATCTCGCTCTTTCGCATACATTGCCACATGGCCCTCATCGTCCTCGAAAATCTCCCACTCATTGTCAAACCAAGTAAGGATCTCCTTCAACCTGGCTAACTTTGCCTGGTCGCCGCCGGTGATCTACCTGATTCGCTGCTGCATCCTCTCCATAGATGTCCTTCTGAGTGGTCCGGTTGTAGCTTTGGAAGATGGGAGGAGAGACGGTGGTCTTGCAATAGAGAAGAGGGAGAGGCGAGACGGTGGTTTTTGAATGGAGATGATGGAGAGGAGAGAGGGTGGTTTTGCAATGGAGAAGAGGGAGAGGCGAGACGGTGGTTTTTGAATGGAGATGATGGAGAGGAGAGCAGAGGAGGTGGTTTTGCAATGAAGAAGAAGGAGATGAGCGTGCGACAGCGATTTAGGATTGGACGAGAGGGCCGGCGCGCTGTGACTGGATCAAAAGGAAAATCAATTTACCCTTCAATTAAGAAAACGACCCCACATTAACTAGTCTCCCTTTTATTCTGGGTCATAATTGACCATGATTTTCACAAATAAAATATATGTTATACGTTGCAAAAATAATATAATCTGAAAGTACATTCAGATACGAACCAAACGATACAATTTTTGGTGACATGCATTCACATTTTTCTTGTCAAATACAGTACGTGGTCAAACTTTGACCCAAAATACGCAAAACAAAAGAATACTTCCAAGACCAGCGCTGCTCCTCTCCTCTTAACCCACTGCCGCTCCTCTCCTGTTCCAATCTAAATCCAGCGCCGCTCCTCTCCTCTTCCATTTCAAAACCACCACGCCTCCTCTCCTGTTCCAATCCAAAACCAGCGTCGCTCCTCTCCCGTTCTAATCCAAAACAAGCGTTGCTCCTCTCCTCTTCCATTCAAAAACCAACGTCGGTGAGTGAAGGTGCTGTGGAGAAGTTGATCCATGGAGGAGTACAATCGATACGTGCGGATGGCAGACGGTGACCCTGTGAAGCTAGCTAGGATGTTGGAGATACGGTCTTGGTTTGACAACAAGGACCAACTAGCGGCGACGGCGACATCCATGGCCAAGTATCTGCAACAGAGCGAAAAGGCGGCGATACTCCCAAAGGGAGTCGCGCGGGAGTACATAGAGCATCTCTTCTGGGCCATGGAGCAAACAGATTCACCGAATCCAATCGTGAGGGAGCGGTGGTGGGAGCGATCCTAGATGGAGCATCCACTAGAGATTGAAGGATCGAGCATCTACTGGGTGCCGTTTGTGAGGGTGTCGTGCCAGAGCGTGCCGGTGGAGTCTTCATCGACCGAACCCAACTGCAAGAGGAGAAAAGCAGTTGGCCCGACGACGCTTCCCCGACATCCTCTCCCTCGCCGTTCACATCGTCTCACGGGGCGGTTGTCTGCCGCCGAGGAATAGGAGGGGACTGCCCCCCCAGCCCAATAGTCGGGCGGGTTGCGAACTGTCAGGAGGAGCTTAGGGTTGTCAGTATTTGCAGGTTGTGAATTGTGTTTTGTGTTGTATATTTTGAGAGTACTTTCAGATATGAATGTCTTTTGAATTTCAGATTTGCAGTACTGAGCATATGAAGTATTTTATGAATTCTAGAGATCTATTTTTAGCACTTAAAAAATGTAGTTTCATAGGAGTATAAAAGTGCAGACAATGTGATTCTCAGAGAAGAAACTGCAAGTTTCAGTTTCAAATAAGAAACTGCAAGTTCAGTTTCAGATAAGAAACTGCAACTTTCAGAGGCAGATCATTTATATTAACATGGCCTTTTCAAACAGGGATAACATCATGTTGGAAGTTTTATTCATGGTCGAAAATGGAACTACCAGCCAGTTAACGTCATGCTGATCAACATTCATGCATAGCACATCTTCATATGATGCACAGTCAAAAAGATATGCTATTTTCAAAATGCCCACACAATGTCGAGTGTGTGAAAAACAGAGAAAACGAGGGACGAAGTTTTGGCAAGTGTTGGACGTGGTGTGCGTAGATGACAATGGGGACCCACATGTCAATAATGGCAGAGGCAAAAAAATTGGAGATATTTTCCCTGCATCAGGTGGAATCGAACCCGGGCGGAACAACTGTCGGGTAGTGTCACTTGGCCACTGGGCTAGTTCAGAACTTTCATTACAAATAAGGCACTGCCTCAGGTGGTCCGATCTCCTCCTGCGCCTTTGTGCGCTCGCCGCGGCGCCGCTATCTGCCATTGTGAACATGCTGAACAAACGAGAGGATTCTGGAGAGGATTGTACGTGGAGAGGCGGACAGTCGGGACCCACCAGGTCTATGGCCGTACGCAAGCAAGTGCCTCATTGAAAAAATACTTCCTCCTAATGCTATACTGACGTTGGGGCCCACGGGTTTGTCAACATAGTTACTTTTTTTAGGTGCTTCAACGTAGTTACTAAAGGAGATAAATTCACAACGATGTCGGGGAACTGGCAGGTATCATTTATTATCACTAGGGCAGCAAGTATCAGCTGGGTTGTGGGCTGCCCCGTCTAGGCTTTCTTTTTTCACATGCGCAGCCCACGACATGCCGGTTTGTATTTTCTTGAGGGCCGTCATGTATCGACCGGCCTATGGACCTCCCATCCGAGGTTTTATTTTTCTTGAAACATCAGCAGCCCAATTTATGTATTTTTTGAAGAAAATGCAGAGGTCTGTTCTATTTTTCTATATAAGTAGAGGAACGCCTGGTCCAACTTATGTTTCCCTTCTAACTATATTATATATATTTAAATTATTTTATATGTTATTATATATTATTTTTATTGTCATCATATATTTAACAGATACTTACATATTTAAGAAAAAAATATCCCACATCTTATTAACTTATAAAAATAATTTCTTATCAATAAAATCCTGGATTTTTTTGGCAACGAAAATCCTGATGATTGTGTAAAAAAGCTTGGTAAGATTGAAGGACCAATGTAATAATAAATCACTTATTATTTAAATATATTTATAACAAAATGCTCAGCCCCTATTTATTTTTTGATAACATTGTTGCGCACAACCCAACATTATAATTAGAATCAGCCTAGCAAAATCATGTATTTTGAGAAAGTGCAAATGGCCTGTAATTTTTACAAAAAAATAAATGGGCCGCATGGACGCTACATTATTTGTTCACCCAGCCCAGCAAATGGACTGTAATTCTAAAAAAATAGATCAAATTGACTGTAAATTCTGAAAAAATGGGTTAAATACGTGCCACATTTTTGGAGGCTGAAATGCGGGCCAATAGGTCGAAGCCAACACAAGTCGTTGTCAACTTAGTCAATAAATGATTCTGACATCGTTAGCCGTTGGATTTACATCCAACGAACGACATCCATCTTCAATCTCTCGTCTTCTTCCTCCAATGCCGCCGGGACCACCTGCTCCCGCCTCTTGCTGCTAGCAGATCTGCTTAGCACACTTCGTTGTGAAGCACTACCCCACCGCCGGCCAGGCCATCCCTCCACCCCTCCACACCTCCTGTTCTTCTCCACCGACTACCGAACCACGCCGCACCAGAACTAGTTAACCCTTGTACACCTCTCCGTCTGTGACTCCACTCCCGCGTCTTCCCATCTCCGGCTCGTTGTTCTCTGGGGCCTCGCCGTCGTCCACCACCTTGGATGCGCTCGGCGCGGAGTGGTCAACATAGTTAACAAACAACATCCATCAGAAGTGAACTGTACGTGGAGAGGCTGACAGCTGGGTCCACGGACGCACGCAAGGAAATGCCTCCTTATTATGCGCAAAATAATGATTCCTCCACCTCACATCTGGGACCCACGGAAAGGGCCACTGTATTACGTGAAAAAAAACGTCCCCCCGCTGACAGGTCGGACCCACCAGCTATATCTTCACACGCAAGGAAGTGCCTCCTTATTACGCACAAAAAATGAATAACCCCGCTCCTAGGTGGGACCCACCATAGTGGGAGGCTGACTTGTGGGCCTACTAAGTTGACAAGGACGGAGGGCTTTGTCAACTTAGGGAATATGAATGATCCTAGCTCCAGTGACCGTACGATGTCCGTCCAACGGCCGTAGTGCTTCTTCAACCTCTGGTCTTCTTGCTCCAGTTGCCCAAACCAGTGCCGGTCGTGCTGCGTGCTCCCGCCTCCCGTGGCCGTCTGTGATGCGGCGGAGTCCTCACCGCTGGCGAGGCCATCCCTCTACCCACCCACACCCCCTGTTATTCTGCGGCGACGGTAGCCTCACACCGCAGCCGAACCAGTGAACCCTCGTACTCCTCTCCATGTGGGCATCCACTGTCGCGTCTTCCCCGGCTCTGCGTCGTCCCCTTCCTAGGCCTCGCTGTCGTCCACCGCCCTGGTGCTCTCGGCACGGCATGGTCAACGTGGTCAAGGAACGACTTCCATCGGAAGAGTACTGTACATGGAGAGGCTGACAGCTGGGTCCATGATAGCTGCAAGGAAGTGCCTCCTTATTACGCGCAAAATAATTATTCCTCCACCTGACAGCAGGGACCCACCGGACGAGCCACCGTATTTCATGAAAAAAACATTTCCCCCTGACTGCTAGGACCCACCAGCTACATCTTCGCACGGAAGGAAGTGCTTGATAGTCAGGACCCACCTGGTCGGAGCGTACGTAGCGTTGTCATTCTGGTCACGAACGTGTACGTACATACTCGTCGATCGGTCTTTCTGCAGGCTGTACCGATGAACCGTGGCCGTGCAAGGAAGGGCACGTGTCATAGTATAGGCACGCACATGTCATAGTAAAGGCGCGCACGTAGCTTGTACACGTACGTACAACCAGGGTGCAAGAAAGTAAATACGGCCACGTACATACATACGGGCGGGGTCTCGAACACCTACTCGCGCATACGTACGGCCAGGGCTCGTGTACATGGCTGGGTCGGAACGGAGAAACTGCGTCATCATCATGTTCACCGAGAGCCAACTGGCTTGGACGGAATAGCCGACCGAAATGAGGCTTGGCGTACCGCAGAACGGAGGAAACGGCCTTGTGTTCAACTGGCCACGGTCGAAACGGCATCCTGTTCATCGGGAGGGGTCTGGCATACCGCAAAACAAAGGAAACGGACTTCTCTTGGACCTCCTACGGTCGAAACGGGGTCCTGTTGATCGGGAGGGGTGTGGCGTACTGCAAAACTGAGGAAACAGACTTGTGTTGGAGTGCTACGGTCGAAACGGGAGTCCTGTTCATCGGGACGGGTGTGGCGTACCGCAAAACATGACTCCACGGGATACTTTTCATCTCCACCGTCGACCTCCTCCAGCCTCCACGGGCTACTGTTCATCCACCGTCGACCTCCTCCAGCCTCCACCTGCGACTGTTCATCCACGGGCTCCTATTCATCCAGCCGCCACCGCTCCTCCACCGCCTACTGTTCAACCAGCCCTCACCACGGGGCCATGTTCAACCACCCCTCCACGGGCTACTGTTCATCCAGCCCTCCACCGGCTACTGCTCAACCAGCCCTCCACGGGGTCCTGTTCATCCAACCCTCCACGGGGTCCTGTTCATCCACCCCCAACCGGCTCGATCGGGGTCTTGTTCATCCAGCGGCAAGGTCCTCTACTACCACGGGGTCCTGTTCATTCAACCCCCCACGGGAACTATTCATCCAACCCCCCCAACAATGCTCACTGTTCATCCAGAGGCAGCATCAATCGGTTTCAGTTAGCTGCAATATCAAAGGAATCACTTGGGTTCAGTTAACAGCAAGGGATCGATCGGGGTTCAGTAACATAGCTAGTGCAATCGCTCGGGTTCAGTTAGAGCCCAACTCCTCGCTCGGGTTCAGTTAGAGCGCAACGCCTCACACACACGTGCATACGTGTACTTGAGAAACGGGCATCGCTCGGCCCTCGACCACCCACCTTAACCGTGAACTTCCCGATATTTTCCTCGCCCTAGCTTCTACCAAGGTTTTTCTCGTCATGGATGGCCCAAAGAATGTCATGCAGCTGCGTCTCCGGCCCGCCCAGGACGAAAAGCCTATTTTCTGTCATGATTTTTTGTCATAGAAAGTAGGAGCCCACCACATCTATGATGATACCGGGTTTTGTAACAATTATCGTCATAGAAGTGTCATAAGCATGACAGAAAAAAAAATTGTTCGGCCCAAAATGTCACGGATGTGTCTTTTTTTTGTAGGATAGTCAGTTGTGAATTTGGGCTACTAATGTGAACATATTACAATGCCAAGCCTGTGAGTCTCGCGTGAACATTTCGAACGGATCGGCTCTTACTACTGTGCACAACATGATCCTTATTTCTGTGTGCTCACTGTTTACAAGTTACTAGCAGTTCCTTATTTCTGTTCGCTCAGTGTTTACAAGTTACTGATCGATCACTAGCTAGCCTACTCATACGCTCCTGGTAGTTTTAGTTGCGACGCAAGATCTGAAGGTGGCAGTTTTTTGAAAAAAAATGCCTACGTCTGAAGAAACTGACATGCTGTTCTGAAGAAAATGCCATGTGAATCTGAAGAAACTGCCAGCAAAAACGTTCACAAATGCCTTATCTCCCAGCGAACGTTCATCAGCTATTGCGATCCTACACGTACACTATCCAACCGACTTGATTCTACGCGAATAACCTACGGATCACGCACGTACCTCATCTGGATGAATCGAGTGCACTTGTTTGACCGTCATGCCGACGTGCGACCGAGCACGGACGGGACGCACCACTGACGGGACGGGACGACACAATCATTATTCCAGTTTTCTAGTTTTCCACGGCATGCTGGCGTGCTAAGCCATGCCTTCTTATGCATTGAATTCCGATGACCGCGATGACCATCACATTTCCCGCAACCCGCTGGTTCACCTACCTTCCGCCTATAATTACTGGTTCCCGGTGTTCTCCGGTGGCACCATCACCCAACTCGCCCTATCCTCATAAGCCCCCACCGGCCCAACGTTGCTAGCCATTTGCCCCCGCTCTCACCACGTCCGTCATGCCCCCGCCTGTCTGCAATAGCCGACACCGGAGGCGGTCACCGCCGGAACCAGTGTTTGGTTTTTCACCAGAAGGTAGACGAAGGGATGAGGCATTCTATCGGCATTTAGATGGCAATGCGGAGTATGAGGACTTGTTAGAGCGCGACCGCCTGGCGAAGGAGCAGCGTATCACCGATCTGCGCTGCCAACGGGGCATGGAGCCGCAGCACACCGATGCTCTGAGTCACGAGCAGAGCGCCCGAAACTAGGCCGACCACGTGGAGGCCGGCGCCCGGCAAATAGCCCTGGAGGCTGTCAGGCACGCACGCGTTCACGACGCCGAATTTTACTACCAGCTCATCAAGTGGGTTTCTCGCCTAGAAGCCGAAGCTTCAGTGGACCACGCCGGCATGGAAAGGGCCAACGCGCGCTAGCAACGCGCCATTTTGCACCTCTGGTAATTCCAAGGTGAGGAGGAGGACGTCGGTGCCGGCGTTTAGCGTGTACCGCGGATGGCAGCCGACGTCGTCTAGTTAGCTAAGAGTAAGTTAGTACTTGCACACTACTAGAGTATTAGTGGGAGTAGATAGTTAACTTGGCTATGATGGTTGTCAACGTGAAAGTTCAGTACTCTATATCTTGATCAGACCTGTTACTTTGCTCTGAATGTTGAACTTTCCATTTGAACATATGGAATGGGCTGTTATTTTTTTAAATCGGTTGTATTTGTCCGCCACGGGTTTAGAGGCTGACTTGTGGGCCTACTAGGTTGACGTGGACACAATCAGGAGATGATTGTATGTGGAGAGGATGACAGTAGGGACCCACTAGGGTCAAGGCAGTACGCAAGCAAGTGCCTCCTTATTTCAAGCCAAAAAAATGGTTCCTCCTAATGGATTTCTGACATCTGGGTCCCATGCCATTGTCAATGTAGTCAACAAATGAGAGAATTGCACAACGAGCGGCTGACACCATGGACCCAGCAGCTCGCCCAGTTCTTTTTGTTTTTGAGACGGGAGCAGGGTGTCAACTGGGCTGTTCGCGGAACTCTGGCCTATCTAGCCAGCCTTTTATTTTATGTTTACTACAAGTCCAGCCCAGTAGTTTTTTTTCTTTCTGAAAATGGCTAGCCCGGTTTTTGTTCTTTTTCAGAATACCCAACCGAGGCCTACTTGCTTTTGTCAGCCCTACCGGGCTGCAAATATTTCAAGAAAAGGAGAGTTTCATTCGGCTTGCCCAGAAAATGGACTATCACTAATGAGAAATGGGCTGTACATTTTTAAAACAAATCAAACCGGCAATTAGTTACATTTTTTCATTTTGAGATTTTAAATTCCATTGATTTTTATGCGTGGACAATTATTTTTATTTCATATTGATATAAATTGATTTTTCAAATTAGTTTGAATGTGATTCAAAAATTCGGGATTAAAAACTGTTTGGACCGCATCGAAATATGCAAAATTTCATAGAATTTTTTAACCGTGGCCACAATATGGGCAGTAATGCTAACAAAAATAATACATGCTCCAAAAAAACCTTAAGAATTAGCAAATGGGTTGTAAATTATTAGAAACAATGGTAGATGGGTTGTATGCTGTTTTCCACAGATTTGAGGCTGACTTGTGCGCCTACTATAGGTTGACGCGTACGATTTCCTAACAAAAAAAGGTCGACGTGCACGCAAGTCCGTGTCAACCTAGTCAACAAACGAGAGTAGTGACTGTTGGATGTCCATCCAGCGGCCGCCGTGCTTCTTCAATCTATGCTCTTCCAGCTCGAGCTGCTCAAACCAGCGCCGGCGGGACTGCCTGCTCCCTCCTCTCGTGACCGGTTGTGCTGCCGCGCAGGCCGCACCTCCCCACCCTACTCCATCGCTAGCCATGCTATTCCTCTACTCACCCACACCTCCTATTATTTTCCAGCGATGGCAGCTGAACCAGTAAACCCTCGTACTCCCCACCGCGTGGGCAACTGCCGAGTCTTCCCCGGCTTTGGGTCGTTCCCTTCCTAGGCCTCGCCGTCGTCCATCGCCCTGGTGCTCTTGGCGCGGCGTGGTCAACGAACGACATCCATCAGAAGAGGACTGTACATGGAGAGGACGATAGCTGGGTCCACGGGCGCACCCAAGGAAGTGCCTCCTTATTACATGCAAAATAATGATTCCTCCACCTGACAATAGGGACCCACCGAAAGGGCCTCCGTATTTTGCGAAAAAACGTTCCTCCTGCTGACAGCTCAGACCCACCAGCTAGATCTTCGCACGCAAGGAAGTGCCTCCTTATTACGCACAAAAAATGAACACTCCCCCTCCTAGGTGGGGCCCACCATAGTTGGAGGCTAACTTGTGGGCCTACTAAATTGATGTGGACGGAGGGCTTTGTCAACTTAGTCAATATGAATGATTCTAGCTCCAGTGACCGTACGATGTCCATCCAACGGCGGCAGTGCTTCTTCAACCTCTGGTCTTCTTGCTCCAGCCGTCCAAACCATTGCCGGTCGTGCCGCCAGCTCCTGCCTCCCATGGTCGGCTCTCATGCCGCGCAGGCCTCACCGCCCGACCCTACTCCCATCGCTGGCCTGGCCATCCCTGTACTCACCCAGAGCTCCTGTTATTCTCCAGCGACGGCAGCCTCACACTACAGCCCAACCAGTAAACCCTCGTACTCCCTGATACGTCTCCGTCGTATATACTTTTCCAAACTCTTTTGCCCTTGTTTTGCACTCTAACTTGCATCATCTGAATGGAACTAACCCGGACTGACGCTGTTTTCAGCAGAATTTCCATGGTATTATTTTTGTGCAGAATAAAAAGTTCAAGGAATGACCTAAAACTTCACGAAGACAAGTTTTGGAATTAATAAAAAATATTGGCGAAAGAATTAAGTGAAGGGGGCCCACACCCTGGCCACAAGGGTGGGGGCGCGCCTCCCGACCTTGTGGGCCCCCTGGATCTCCACCGATCTCAACTCCAACTCCATATATTCACGTTCAGGGAGAAACAAAATCAGAGAGAAGGATTCATCGTTTTTACAATACAGAGCCACCGCCAAGCCCTGTTTTCCTCGGGAGGGCAGATCTAGAGTCCGTTCGGGGCTCCGGAGAGGGGAATCCATCGCCATTGTCATCATCAACCATCCTCCATCACCAATTTTATCTTGCAAGTCAATAGTCAACTACTACGTGTTATGATCCGGTAACCCCGGAGTGACAATAGTCGGGACCACTCCCGGTGATGACCGTAGTTTGAGGAGTTCATGTATTCACTATGTGCTAATGCTTTGGTCCGGTACTCCATAAAAAGGAGGCCCTAATATCCCTTAGTTTCCACTAGGACCCCGCTGCCACGGGAGGGTAGGGCAAAAGATGTCATGCTAGTTCTTTTCCATAAGCATGTATGACTATATTCGGAATACATGCCTACATTATATTGATGAATTGGAGCTAGTTCTGTGTCACCCTATGTTATAACCGTTGCATGATGAATGCCATCCGACATAATTATCCATCATTGATCCACTGCCTACGAGCTCATCTCATATTGATCTTTGCTTCGTTACTTTTCCGTTGCCACTGTTACAATTGCTACAAAACTGCTACTGTTACCTTTGCCACCGTTACCGTTACTTCCATACTACTTTGCTACTAAATACTTTGCTGCAGATATTAAGTTTCTAGGTGTGGTTGAATTGACAACTCAACTGCTAATACTTGAGAATATTCTTTGGCTCCTCTTGTGTCGAATCAATAAATTTGGGTTGAATACTCTACCCTCGAAAACTATTGCGATCCCCTATACTTGTGGGTTATGAAGACTATTTTCTGGCGCCGTTGCCTAGGAGCATAGCTCTATTCTTTGAGTCACTTGGGATTTATATCTGCTGGTCACTATGAAGAACTTGAAAGATGCGAAAACAAAAATTTATCCCTCAACTACGAGGGGAGGTAAGGAACTGCCATCTAGCTCTGCACTTGATTCACCTTCTATTTTGAGTAATCTTGCGACACCTACACCTGCTATTGATTCTGATATGTCGCATGTTATTGATGATCCACTTCTGCTATGTATGATTATTATGATGAAACTACTTCTCTGCTTGATAATACTATGCCACTAGGTGAATTTCTTGATGAACAACTTATTAGGGTTAAAGAGAATGAAATTACTCAAACTGAGGATATAATTGAAACTGAAGGTTATGATTCCCCCCCTAGATATGAATTACCTGTTGTACCTGAGGGTTATGTTATGGATGAATAAACTGCTAGAGACTTCTTTGCTTGCAATGATATAGAGGATCTTAAGAAACTATTACCTAAGCAGAAAGAAAAATCTTTCAATGCTAGAATGAAATATGATCCCGCTTTTGATACTTCACCTATCTTTGTTACTGATAAGGATTATGAATTCTCTATCGATCCTGAGTTAATTACTTTGGTTGAATCTGATCCTTTCTATGGTTATGAATCTGAAACTGTTGTGGCACATCTTACTAAATTAAATGATATAGCCACCCTATTTGCTCATGAGGAAAAAATCACTCTTACTATATTCTTAAGTTGTTTCCTTTCTCATTAAGGGGTGATGCTAAGTTATGGTTTAATTCTCTTGCTCCTGGTTGTGTGCGTAGTCCCCAGGATATGATTTACTACTTCTCTGCAAAATATTTCCCCGCTCATAAGAAACAAGCTGCTTTAAGGGAAATATTTAATTTGTGCAAATTGAAGAAGAGAGTCTCCCACAAGCTTGGGGGAGGCTTCTCCAGTTACTTAATGCTTTGCTTGATCATCCTCTAAAGAAAAATGAAATACTTGATATCTTTTATAATGGACTAACCGAAGCTTCCAGAGACCACCTGGATAGTTGTGTTGGTTGTGTTTTCAGGGAAAGAACTGTTGAGCAAGCTGAATTGCTATTGAATAATATATTGAGTAATGATAATGATTGGACACTTCCTGAACCAAATCCTAAGTCAACTCCGAAGAAAAGGGGTATTCTATTTCTCAGTCCTGAAGATATGCAAGAAGCAAAGAAATCTATGAAGAAAAAGGTATTAAAGCTGAAGATGTTAAGTATTTACCGCCTATTGAAGAAATAGACGGTCTTGATAACCCGACACGGGTAGTAGAGGTAAACTCTCTCCGTAGATTTGATGAAGGTGATATTCCTCATAATAAGTGTGCTGGACAATGCTTGGATGAGTTTGATAATTTTATTGTTAAACATGAAAATTTCAATGCTTATGTTAGTAGACAATTGAAATGTAATGCTTACATGCTTGACCATTTGGGCGATTACATGAGTAGAACTGTTAATGATCTCAAGCTTATTAGTAAACATGCTTCCATGGTTACAGCTCAAGTAGAACAAGTACTTAAGGCACAAGATGATTTGCTTAATGAATTGAATAGTAAGAACAATGATAATGCTGTTAGGGTTATGACTAGAGGTGGTAAAATGACCCAGGAACCTTTCTATCCAGAGGGTCATCCTAAGAGAGTTGAGCAAGATTCTCAGAGAATTAATACAGATGCACCTAGTCCTTCTAATAAAAAGAAGAAGAAAACTGATAGGACTTTGCATGCTAGTGAACCTGCTATAGACACACCTGAGAATCCCAATGATATTTCTATTTCTGATGCTGAGACACAATCTGCTGATGAACATGAACCTAGTAATAATATTAATAATGATGTTCATGTTGATGCTCAACCTAGCAATGATAATGATGTAGAGATAGAACCTGCTGTTGATCTTGATAACCCACAATCAAAGAATCAACCTCATGATAAGAGAGACTTCGTTGCTAGGAAACATGGTAAAGAAAGAGAACCATGGGTCCAGAAACCCATGCCCTGTCCTCCAAAGCCATCCAACAAAAAGGATGATGAGGATTTTGAGTGCTTTGTTGAAATGATTAGACCTATCTTTTTGCGTATGCGTTTGACTGATATGCTTAAAATGCGTCCTTATGCTAAGTATATGAAAGATATTGTTACAAATAAAAGAAAGATACTAGAAGCTGAAATTTCCACCATGCTTGCTAATTATACTTTTAAGGGTGGAATACCATAGTGACTTGGAGATCCAGGGGTACCAACTATACCATGCTCCATTAAAAGAAACTATGTTAAAACTGCTTTATGTGATCTTGGAGCCGGTGCTAGTGTTATGCCTTTCTCTTTGTATCATAGACTTGAATTGAATAAGTTGACACCTACTGAAATCTCTTTGCAAATGGCTGATAAATCAACTGCTATACCCATCGGTATTTGTGAGGATGTGCCTGTTGTGGTTGCAAACGTTACTATCTTAACGGACTTTGTTATTCTTGATATTCCCGAGGACGACAGTATGTCGATTATCCTTGGTAGATCCTTTTTGAATACTGCAGGTGCTGTTATTGATTGCAACAAAGGCAATGCCACTTTTTATGTTAATGGTAATGAGCATACGGTACACTTTCCGAAGAAACAACCTCAAGTTCATAGTATTAATTCTATTGAAAAAATATCAACTATTACTATTGGAGGTTTTGAATTTCCTCTCCCTACTGTCAAAAAGAGATATGATATTCTTATTGTTGGGGACATGCATATCTCCGTTGAGCTAACCTAGTGTTATTCGAAAGTTCTCCGGTTTCATGTCACTCATAAGAAGTTTGTTAATGAGACTTGATCAACCTCGTTAATGGATTCCCTTTGATGAGCATGAGATGGATGAATTTAGAAAGCACAACTCTCTGTACCCATCTTTTACTTACCGTTATTTAGACTTAATAAAGCAAAAAAGTATTATCTGTCTGTTTTCTTAATTATCCGTGCCATAAAAAAGTGCCAAAAAAAGTTCTCCAAATGCCCTGAAATTTTAACATGATTTTTATTGAATATTTAAGAATTTCTGGTACTCGACACACATCAGGGGGCCTGACCAGCTGGCCACAAGGTCAGGAGGCGCGCCTTACACCCCTGGGCGCGCCCCCAGTCCTTGTGAGCCCCACATGGCCCCCTCCACTTATTCTAGCACCCATCCTCTCCTTCTTCCTCCAGAAAAAATCACTCCATAGCTCAAACTCATGTTCTTGCTCATCTTGCTGCCATTTTCGATCTCCTTGCTCAAAGCCCCATTCATAAAACTGCTTTAGGGGATTGTTCTTCGGTATGTGACTCCTCCAATCGTCCAATTAGTTTTTGTTCTAGTGCTTTATTTATTGCAAATTTTTGCTGCTGTGGTGACCTTTTTCTTGAGCTTGCATGTCCAATTTATATGGTCCAAAGTAATTTTGATGCATGATATAGCGTCTAGGCACTTGAAGGAGTAGTTGCTATCAATTTTGTTGAGTTTGGTTCACTTTTATTTCGAGTCAGTAAAAATTTCAGAATTTTTAGAGGAAAAATGTCAAGGAGGATGTACCATGGTGGTTCTTCAAGAAAACAAGCACCAAGGCGTGCGATACGCGAACTGGACCCTGAACCACCAAGAGAAGCTCAAGTGCAGCCTTGTGAATGCCCGTCGGATGAATTTATGGTTCGTGCAGGTTTCAAAGATGAGTTCTACGCATACGTGCAGAATGCCCGCCTTGAGGATTTCTTGTCAGAGAAGTGCCTATAATATTATTATCTCACCGACAATTTTGTGCGGAGGTTTGAGTTCTCATCCAAGCGTAATACTCATACTATTCTGTTTGACCTTTATGATGAATCTTATACTATGGACCTAGAAGATTTTTGTGATGCATGCAAAATTCCACAATGGGGTAGTCTTAGTGAACCTCACGAATCTGAATACCATGATTTCCTTGCTAGCATCACTGTGGGAGAAACTAGAAATATCACACATGCTACCATAGGGAGCATTCACTTTCCTGCCATACACTACTTTGCTCTCTTTATAGGAAGATGCATTAATGGTAAACACGAGAATTGCCACCTGTGTGTTCTAGATTTTAGTGTCCTCAAATGTGCGGTTTTAGGCGATAAGTGATATAACTTGGGGGCTAATGTTGTGAGAAGGTTGCATAATAATGCTAAACATGGAGATTTATTTGGTGGGATTTATGCGACTCGTTTCGCTAACTATTTGGGTGTACCTATTAAAGGGTATGATATTGAGTTACCACCTACTTTTCTAGATTATGAGGCTATGGTATGCTACCAGTTCCTTAAGAGGAATGAACAAATCCTCCAGTACCAATTAATCTTTGACAGACGGTGCACCGTCCATGTTACTCTTCCTGCTTCTGCCTTCTACTTTCAGGCAAATGGCCGATATTTATAACTAGAGAGGAGGCAAACGAGTTTGGGAGAACAGCGGAGGCCGCTCGCCTCCATGATGCAGCCCTTCAGGCAGTAGCTGTTGCATCTCAGTACAACCCCGACTACAACTTTGGATATCCGCCAGGCCAGTCGTGGCCGTAGACCAACTTAGGCCAAAAGCCTAAGCTTGGGGGAGTACGTATTTCTCACCGACATTACATTCATGTTCACACCCTCATTCCAGTTGTCGGTGTTCATACTCTTTCATTGTATTATCCATGCTAGTTTAATTAATTTTTCCGCTTACTTCTTGTGTGCTTGAATAACCTTAAGAAAAACAGAAAAATTAGTTGTAGTTAGTTTACTTTCTATGCATGCTTAGTTGCATTATTAAATGAAAACCCAAAAAGATTTCTCGTGCTTGTTGGGAGCTTTCCCATGTAAATAGTTTTTCTCATTCTTGTTTTATTTTCTTCAAAAAACAAAAACTCCAAAAATATTTCAGTGTGTTTCTTTGAAGTTCTTTTCTTTTCTTTGGGGTCGAGAGGAGAAGACCACGATGAAAATGTTGAGTAGCTCTCATATGCATTATTGTTGATCTAACAAAGAGCCCATATTACCTTGTCTTCTCCTCTGAATAAATGTTTGCAGATTCCAGCTTAGTCCAATGCACGTGCACTATTATTATTATCATCCACACCGTTCGGTCGTGCAAGTGATAGGCAATAATGACGATATATGATGAAATGATTGAGATGAGGAAAAGCTGGTATGAACTCGACCTATCTTGTTTTGGTAAATATGATTAGTTCACCATTCTTGATTCAGCCTGTTATGAATGAAACATGTTTGCAATGACAATTAGGGATTATAGTTATTCATGCCATGCTTAATCAACCAGGAGTTTATAATGGTTTACCTTGCGTGCCAACATGGAAATTAAAATGGTTGTGATGTAGTATGATAGGACGGTATCCTCCTTTGAATGATTCGAGTGGCTTGACTTGGCACATGTTCACACATGTAGTTGAAACAAAATCAACATAGCCTCCACGATATTTATGTTCATGGTGATTTATATCCTACTCATGCTTGCACTCAATGTTGGTTAATCTCAATGCATGTTTATGACTGTTGTTGCTCTCTAGTTGGTCGCTTCCCAGTCTTTTTCTAGCCTTCACTTGTACTAAGCGGGAATACTGCTTGTGCATTCACTTCCATAAACCCAAAGTTGTTCCATATGAGTCCACCATACCTTCCTATGTGCGGTATTTACCTGCCGTTCCAAGTAAATTTTCATGTGCCAAACTATAAACCTTCAAACACTACTAGGAAAAGGCCTGCTAGTGGTGCACCAGTTTTGCCTACTAATGGCGCACTACTGGTGCGCCACTAGCACCACGCCATTAGAATTAAATACTAATGGCGCACCATGCAGTGCGCCATTAGTATAGCCCACCGTGCGCCATTAGTATGCCTCCCAGGGGCCATATTTACCCATGTGCCTTGGCATACTAATGGCGCACTAGGGGGTGATGCGCCATTAGTGTCCTTTCTGCAGTGCGCCATTAGTGTGCTGAGTGGTGCGCCATTAGTATGAATATTAGGGATTTTCTTTTTCTTTTCTGATATTTGCACAGGTTACAAAACATATTACTGCACATAATATAGAGAGCACAACATATAAACAACAGATTTATCGAATACAATAGAAGATTAGTCTCCGAATACAATTCATCATATTAGTCTCCGAATTTCAAATACCGAACAAAGTTATAACATTACAAGTCTCGAAACCGCGAGTAGCGAGTTTGTCTTCACATTACAAGTCGATATCGATCATCTAAACTACCATCACATAGAAGAGAGCTGTGGCCATCACGATTAGCATCATCGCGATGAAACTTGTCTTCATCCGGTTCCTCCTCCGCTCCCTCCTCTCTCCCGCTAGATAGCGCGCGTATCTAACTTCCGCCTCCGCCCTAGTGGTGTACCCTTTGTAACTGTTACCGCTGAAACGGTGAACCTGTCTCCGACACTCCTCCCAGTCGTCGTAGACTCCGGGAACCTTACCCTTGTACACGACATACGACGGCATCTCTATATATGCACTAGCCAAACAAAACGTTAGTAGCAATTCACAGACAATACATAAGCAATATATAAGTATGCAACAAAAGGATCGGAAGAGAAAAGCAACACATTAATAGCACGATTCATGGTCCTACTAATAAATAGCATCGATTACATATAAGTTGAACGACTGTCCAAACCAAAGAGACATACAAGTTCATTAAAGTTTAATATTACAACATGAGCCAATCGACATTTCAGAACTACATAGCATCACTACTTTCGACTCGACTCAGGGACCGGAGCGTGGATGAAGCCGCCGTCTTTCGTGATGATAATGAAATCACGGGCGTTGTCAGCCTGCATTTGTAGCGTTGTTTCTATCTCACTGTTGGACGGTAGATGTCTGAGATAGAACTGCCCCGAGGTACGAAGGACATCTTGATGGATGATTTCCGCAAACTCCGACTGGATGCGAAAGAATTCTTGTCTGATGTCCGCGTCCTGGATTGCCGACAAGCGTGCGGCCCAATCTTTGAGATTATTTGGTAGTAGAAGGTGATTATGGTCCCGTACGATCGCCCGCATGTGATGGAGGGCGTAGTAGGCATCCTTCTGACCGCCAGGCGGCTGCTTGACGCAGGAGAACATCGTATTGTGGCTGAAGATGTGCTTGCCGTACTTACGAACTGGCCTGCTGAAGGTGCCTCCAGATCTGGCGTAGCCGGGGAGAACATCATCAAGAACTTTCTTGATATTTGTGTAGTCTATCTTCGACTGACGGTCCGGGTCGAAATACGTGGCCATGGAATATTTCGGGCTTAAGAGGATGAGTGTGCAATGTGTGTCACTGCACAAAACACGGAATGTTAGAAAAAAAAGAACGATCGAAATCTAAGAAATCATATGTTACGGGGCGGTGAGGGGATGACTTACTCGGGAAAGTAAGGCACGAGGAAGTTATCCTTATCTGGGTTTGCCAGAATGACGCCTTCGAGGTATGAACTCGCGACTTGCCGGTCCCCAGCGCTGCCCAAGATCTTGGCACGCATGTAGAAGGGGTCGACTATCACGATGTCCGGGGTCTTGTCTCTAATGATCCGCATCTCCATACTCAGCGAAAATAGCCGAACGAAGGTGTAGTGCAGCGGATGAAGGTTAAACATAGCGAAGATGTCATCAAACCGCAGGACGATCGTACCCCCGATGGCGCTATCCACAAAGCCCTTGCCCTCTGGCACCTTGGCCACGAAAACCGGGTATGCCACATCATTCTCGGAGAGACGCCGCTTCTCCAAAGAAAGAACACTGTCATGCAGACTCCGCATAGCACCGGTTGCAGCATTGAGCAGATTAGTCGGTAGCATCGGCCTACCCGCCACATGCACCCTCCTCGAGATATCCTTAGGTGAAGGTGGCCCGTCCTGAGCACGGATCGTACTCGGTGCCGGCTGGCTCGCACCGCCCTTGTTATTCTTTCGTTTCCGTCCCTTCTTCCTCATCTCCTGTAATGGGATCGAGTTCTGCTCAGAGACCGCCTTCTTGAGTGTGTTGGGGCTGATAATATTCCGCACCTCGGCTATCTGAGGCTCGGTGAAGGCGGCAGCTGGAGGCGTCTCCTGAGAACTGAACGCCAGACGACGCCTGTTGCAATTGGGTTTCTCCGCGGTACCAGCTCGATCGCGGTCGTCTTTTTCAGGGTTGGGTTCTTGAGAAGGAGGCCCGAAGAATTCGTCACCGTACCCATGTTCGGCAAAGTACTTATCGACGTTGGTAAATGTACCGTCGTCGTTGTCGTCGTCGTCCGGATCCTGTGCCATATGCATGTCCGGATCCTGTGCCATAGGGATGTCCGGCATGTCCGGTAGCGTTGCGGCGGTCTTGCCATGGCTTGGCGCCGGCACGACTGGCGGTGTTGTCTGTGGGGTGGTGTCCCCCGCCCCCAAACGAATCTGGCTCTTCGGCCAAAGCAGGGGCCAGCTTACGCAGGCGCTGAGGGTCATCACATCATCTTCGTCGGCCCCAGCGGGTCGAATCGGAGGTAACAACTCGTCGCAGCCTGGCAGCACCCGAACCAGTTCAACCCTATACACGGTGGGTGGCATCGGATTACCGTGGAACACGGGGTTGCCCGGTTGAACGATTCTGCCCTTGGCGACATCGATCAACTCGCCGCCCACGAAGTGCAGGAGAGTGCATGGAACGTCGGCGGCGCCCTGCGAAAACATGTAGGGCGTCAGGGATGCCCAGTCAAAGGCAAGGAGATGAAGTCATCGGCCGAGAGGCTTAGTTACCGTGATGGCGTCGAGCTCGGCTAATGTCGAGGCACCGCCAACGGCGGGCGTGCAACTGACGGAGGGGCCGCTTGCTGCCGAGGTGCCGGCCGGCGTACACCCGGGTGCATTAAGCTCCAATGCCCGTGCCGGCGCCGGAGACACCAATACCGCCTCCGCCGGAGACACCAATGGCGCCGCCTGCGCGTTGTGCGAGTTGCTGGCCGTGAAGCTGGGAACCGGGGGCGGCCCCTGTTGGCCGCCCGCAATCCACGCCTGCAGCCCCTCAATCAAGCTAGGCACAATGGCGGTGAGCGTCGTTCCCAGTTGTTGTTGCACTTGCTCTTGGACAATCTCCGGAATCCGCGCCACTTGTGCCTTGAGTTCTTGAACCTCGCGCGACTGGCTTTCCGAGCTGGTCTTTTTCTCCTTTCGCCCACCAGCGTTATAGTATGACGACCATTTTGTGGACAAGCCTTTGCCGGCCACACGACCAGCTGACGACGGCTTACTGAGCTTATCCTTGTTTTTCATTATGTTCAACGCCCTATTTAGAGTGCTGTCCCAAGCTGGGGAGCTCTGAGACGACCCCGCGCTACTGCTTTCAGTCTCCTGCGGAAGGAATGTGAACCATTTAGAAATTTGGCTTCATTAACTAGAATGCAACCATATATGTAGCTAATTACGCGGGGGTGTATTCCTTACCAGAACTTTCTCAAGCGCCTTGGTCTTCGGATCCGTGGTAAGCTCCTTTGTTACCGGGTCCTCCTTGTACCGGGCCCTGACATAGTTCCTGGTCTGCTTCTCACGGTATTTCTCGAAGCGGGGCGGTAGGCCTTGCTCGGCACGCTCCGCGTCCTCCTTGTCCCATATAGGTTCCGCCACTCTGTAACCGCCGGGACCGAGTTTGTGGACCCCTAAGTTCAAGTCCCGCATCTCTTTCCCCCACTGACTTGATTCCTCGGATGCGCCGCTCTCGCACTTGATCTTGAACTCCTTGTAGTCATCTTCGCTGATCGAAGGATTTTTCGCCTTGATCTTCTCATAACTATCACCTTTGTTAATCATTCTCTTCACCGCGCTTCTCCAAGTAGACAGGGTCGTGCTCATCTTCGTGAGGGCGGCACTGTTCACTTTATTCCCTGAGAGGCGTGTGTTTGCAAACTCAGCGGGGAACTTGTATCGTTCGTGCAGCTTCGTGAAGAGGAGGTTGCGCAAATTCCCTCGGTCCTTATGCCTTAGGTTCTCGGTGTTGATCGAGACGGTGCTCCGGAGAATGCACCCGAGCTGAACCGAGTACCCCTTGACTAATTCTTTGGGCGCCGTTGGATCCCCGTCGCAGTTCACTTCAGTAAATTCCTCCTTGACGGTGCCGAGCACGTTCGGGCGCCGGTCCTTCCGTTGCCTCTTCGGTTGGCTGCCATCTGTGCGTGCGCTGCCATCATCAGTGGTGGCATCCTCGGCGGCACCATCAGTGGTGTCATCCCCGACGCCACTAGGGGTTGTGTAGTCAGGATCGGTGTCTTCCGCGGCGTCCTCATAGCGGTGAGGTTCTTCCTCCATCTCCTGGGACAGCTCCCAGAATGCCTTGCCGCCCGAACCGCCGGCCTCATTGTTGTGGGCCATGTTTCGCTCTAAATAGGAAAAAAGTTTGGTCAAAAAGTTGGTTATTGTCAAGGAACAAGATCATGGTCTCATCATTTAGGGTTTGTCGACACCGAGGCATCCTAAAAGCTAAGCTTTTATCATTTAGGGTTTGTCGACGCTGAGGCACCCTAAAAGCCTAAGCTTTCATCATTTAGGTTTTTATCGACACCGAGGCACCCTAAAAGCCAAGGTTTTATAATTTAGGGTTTGTCGACTCTAAGTTGGGTCTAATCACTTGGCTCTATTGCCACCTATGGTTTAATGCAACAAGAATAAAGGGGCAGTTGATCCTACTTAATTAAGTACTAAGATACCCCGGCCCATGCATTAGTCGCAAGTACCCCATATGTCCTATTTTTAGCAAAGTCATGCTAAAATTCATGGAAAATTTCAACATGACCTTTGCTGAAAATAGGACATATGGAGTACCCGAATTTGCCGGAACGGAAGTTAATCGACATTCCGGCAAACTCAAGGGCCTCTCGGGGTACCTGCAAAATCATCTCTTCCTTTCTTTCTTCAGTTTGAAATAGTAGTGGCCATGGTGATGGACACAGAGGGCCAAATTGCCAGCCAGATTTGCCTTAAAGATATTGCTGAATCATTGTGTGGCATATGCTTATCAATTCTCATCTGCTTTTCCTCAGAAGAGAAAATCTCATCTGCTGGACCATGACCAAAGCTTGACTTGACTAGATGGTACTTATACTACAGTGCACACTGAATTCATTCAGTTCACTCACACTTGCTTTGTGTACTCATCAGTAAAGTGAAGAAAGAAGAAATTTACAGCTAGAAAGAACAGTACAAGTACACCCAAAGCAGTGTTTTTGTCCCAACCAGTACAGGTTGTACTACTAGAAAACAGAAGAAATTTACAGTTATCCTAATAAAAACTTACAACCTGCAAGGAAACTAGAGATGCACACAAGTAATGGCTTAGTAAGGTGGATGCTTCATGAGGGGCACCGTTTTATAGGATCTCAACCATAGGGGAATTCTTTTTTAAAAGAAGGGTACAGTATCATGCTTATTAATTGATAGTCATGGTAAGTGAACTACTCGAATGTTACATTTCAAGATATTCTTCAGTGCTATCCATCATGTGACAGAACAGTATGTAAGATTACTGAAAGTTCAGTGTGATAAGCCCACACAAATGCTGGGTAACCAACTTAAAGCTGACATGGTCAAATTTCAGTTAAGATTCAGTTAAGATACATACAGTAAAATCAAAACAAAAATGGACAGTAAACTGATAATGACAGTAAACTGTAATTTGTTACACAGATTTTCCTACTGAAAATATAACTGAATGGACAGAAAAAAAGGGTGAAAAGATAACTGAATGCTAGGCTAAAATGGACAGTAAACTGTAATTTGTTAACAGTTTACTGTGATTATCAGGTGTCATAATCTACTGATAGTCATGTCCCAGTCATGCATCCATGCATCCAGTGGCAACATCTTGCATACATGATCAGGAGTACATCAAAATCTATTGAGTAGTTCTTGTGCTCATCTAGTAGCAACATCTTTCATACATGATCAATAGTCATGTACCAAATTTTTATTTAAACTGAATTTGCAAATCACCAAGAGCTCTACTAGTTTCAGACTAGATTTACACTAAATACACTAGAGTATTTGACCAGTAGTCATGTGAACTCTTTGAATTTGTAAACACTTCCAGACTTGAGCATTGAGAGTTCACAATTGCAAAAAATGTCCCTTGTTCCTGAACTTGTATTGTACTCCCCAATACTTCAATCTGATATTCTACAGTTTTATAAAAAAAACACAGTCCATGGGAAGGCTACAATCATTTGATCAAACACAGAATGTTTATGCAGTACAGAGAAGTGTTGAAAATTCAGTTACCACTATTGCCTTGTTGATCTGCTGTACTTCTTTGATCTATTGTTGCTATTTCCCCTGCTGTTAATCTGCTTCTTCACTCTCTAGTTGCTGTAGTTCTTGATCTGCTGCGGAGGAACACAGGTAGGGCAGTGAGAGGAGCAACACAGGCAGAGGAACAAGGTACTGGATCCAACCCAGGCAGAGGAGCAACACAAGCAGGGCAGTGGGAAGGCCGGCGTCGCCACGGTCGAGGGGGGAGGGAGGGAATGGGGAGGAAGGGTGGAGAGGGAGGAAGGAGGAAGGAGGAGAGGTACCTGGGCGGGCGCGGCCGGTCGTCGGAGGGGTCGGGGTCGGGGTCGGCGGCGGCGGGTGGTTGCGGGTCGGCGGCGGTCGTCGTCCTGCACCCCGTGCGGTCGTCGTCGGCGGGATGGTTACGGGTCGGGGCGGGATGGTTGGGGGCCGCGGCGGGCGGCGGAGGAGCTGTAGTGGTGGGGGCGCGGGGGCGGCGGTGCACGTAGGGGCGGCGGCGTCGTGGGTCGGGGCAGTGGGGGGGAAGTGGATCTGGCGAGGGAGGGACGAAGGGATCGGGCGAATTAGCTAGCTAGGGGGAAGATTACTAATGGCGCACCCCCTAGCGGTGCGCCATTAGTATGTTTTTTTTATAGCAATGGCGCACCCCCGAGCGGTGCGCCATTAGAAATCTTTTTTTAGATAGCAATGGCGCACCACCCAGTGATGCGCCATAAGTAACCTTTTTTTGCACAACAATGGCGCACCAGCTAGCGGTGCGCCATAAGTAATTTTATTATTATTATTATTTTTTATTGCATCTAATATTTTTTTTAGAAAATGAAAATGAATATGAAACAGTAATAATTTTTATAAAAAACAGTAATAATTTTTTAAAAATATCATCAAATTTGTTATTTGAAAATATTTATGAATATGAAAAAATATCATCAAATTTGTTATTTGAAAATATAATCAAATTTGTTTTTTTTTTGGATTTTTAGTTGCATTCATTTGTGAATTGGTAAAACATTACTGGGGAGGGTGCGGGGGGGGGGCGTCGGCGGTGGTGGAGCGGGGGAGGGTGCGGGGGGTGCTCGGCGGCGGTGGAGCAGGCCGGGGAGGGTGCGGGGGGTGCTCGGCGGCGGTGGAGCGGGCCGGGGAGGGTGCGGGGGGGCGTCGGCGGCGGTGGAGCGGGGGAGGGTGCGGTGGGTCGTCGGCGGCGGTGGAGCGAGGGAGGGTGCGGTGGGTCGTCGGCGGCGGTGGAGCGGGGGAGGGGGATAGCGATCGAGATGGAGGGGGATCGAGATCGAGTGTCCTCATGAATATTCAATATTTTTTCATATTGAATATGAAAAAATATCACAAAATTTGAAAAATATTCATGAATTCAAAAAGTGCCCATGAAATTTAAAAATATTCATGAGTTCAAAAAGTGCCCATGAAATACAATCGAGAAATGAAGGCTACAATTTAAATACAATCGATCTTAGCTAGCTATCTGTTCACAATCTTCTTTCCCTTATTTTTCGTAAATGGAGTTCTTCTCTTGAACGGACGTCCTTTAGGTAGGGTGGTCCTGCTTCTTCTTGTGGTGTATGCTGGTACTTCATCGTCGTCGTCATGTTCCATCTTCGGGTCGCCGTACTTGTCGAAGTCTTGCTCATTGGCGACTCCATCCATTCCGATGATCTTCCTTTTGCCTCTCCTCACGACAACACGACTGGGCTTTGACGGGTCGGTAATGAAGAAGCATTGGTCCACTTGGGAAACCAGTACCCATGGCTCATTTTTCGCGGTGACGTTTGCGCCCGCGGTCTTGGATTTGGCTTCGGGTATAACCATGGTGGTGAAATACCGGTCTTCTTTTAGGACGCTCTTGGCCCATCTGACACGGAACATCGGGACCTTCTCTCCAGCGTAGCTCAGCTCCCAGATCTCCTCGATCCTTCCGTAGTATCTGTCCTTGTCGTTACCGGTGTAGGATTCCATCGTTACCCCGGAGTTCTGATAACCATCGCTCTTCATGTCCTTTCCCTCGGTGTAGAATGTGTAGCCGTTGATATCGTACGCCTCATACGTCATCAGGTTGTGCTCGGCGCCCTGTGACAAGGCGAATATGAGTTGTTCTTCCGCGGAAGAATCCTCATGTAAAGGGTACGACAGAAGCTTCTGCTTGAACCAACGCGTGAAACATGAGTTGTGCTCTTTGATTATATCTCCGTCCGTCCTCTGTTGGCCTCGGTCATTGTACGTCTTCTCAATAAAGGTTTTGTGCTCTACCACCCAAGGATCGACCACGTCTATGTGTTGTAGCGCGACTAGGTTTGCTCTTTCAAAGTCGGCGAGTCGACCCTCGAAGTCGACATGCATTTCGCGGCGACCCTCACGGTGACCCCATCCAGCGAGCCTGCCGAGGTGCCTGTTGACGGGCAGACCAACGGGGTTCTCGATGCCTAGATAATTCGTGCAGTAGGAGATGCACTCTTCGGTCAGAAAGCCCCTGGCTATGCTTCCCTCTGGACGTGACATGTTGCGAACGTATCCTTTGATGACACCATTCATCCTTTCGAACGGCATCATGCTGTGCAGGAACGTCGGCCCGAGTTGGATGATATCCTCCACGATATGGACCAGCAGATGCACCATAACGTCGAAGAATGCGGGCGGGAAGTACATCTCAAGCTCGCATAGTATCACCACGATCTCTTCCTGTAGCCTTCTGAGTTGCCTCACGCCAACCGACTTCCGAGAGATGACGTCGAAAAAGTTGCATAGGCCAAATAGCGTTTCACGGACGTGCGCGTCCATGATCCCACGGATTGCAACTGGAAGTATCTGCGTCATCAGCACGTGACAGTCGTGAGACTTCATCCCGCTGAACTTCTGCTTCGCTGAGTCTAGGTATCTGCTTATCTTCCCCGCGTAACCGTAAGGAAGTTTTACTCCTACGAGGCAGGTGAAAAACTGATCGATCTCCTCCTGACTTAGAGTGAAGCACGCGGGAGGGAAGTCATTTCCGGTCTTCTTGGCCTTTTTGCCTTTGCGACGACTTTCCGTGTCCTGCTTCGCCTCATCATCATCATCATTAGCGTGAAGCTCCTCCCTGATGCCCATTGATTTCAAGTCTGCCCTTGCTTTCGGCCCATCTTTGGTCCTCTCCGGCATGTTGAGCAGGGTACCAAGCAGACTCTCGCACACGTTCTTCGTGATATGCATGACATCAAGGCTGTGAGGCACACGGTGGATCTTCCAGTACGGCAAGTCCCAGAAAACAGACCTCGTTTTCCATACCTTCAGCAGCGGCTCTTGCGCCTTTCGCTTCTTTCCCGGCTCTGGCGCCTTTTGCTTCTTTCCCGGCAGTGGGCAATCTTTCCAATTTTTCAACAGCTCGTCTATTTCCTCGCCGCTCCTCGTACGCGGGCGTCTTCGGGGTTCGGTTTCACCATCGAACAGATCCTTGCGTTTTCTCCATGGGTCATCGTCGCGAAGCCACCTTCGATGTCCCATGAACACGGTTTTCGAAGACCCGGGATCTCTATCTAGCTGGCGATACGTTGTGTCATCCATGCACCTGACGCATCCAGAAAATCCGTGGACCACCTGCCCCGCGAGATATCCGTAACCGAGATAGTCGTGCACCGTCGTGAGCAGTGCGGCTCTCATAGGGAAATATTCTTTCTCTGCGGCGTCCCACGTATTGGCTGGCGTTTTCCACAGCGTGTCTAGCTCCTCTTTCAGCAGCCCCAGATACAGATTGATGTCGTTCCCTGGTTGTTTCGGCCCTTCAATTAGCATACTCATGTGAATGTACTTCCTCTTCATGCACAACCAGGGGGAAGGTTGTACATCCACACAAACACAGGCCAGGTGCTATGTGTGCTTCTCTGGCTGCCAAACGGATTGACTCCATCGGTGCTCGCGCCCAGCACGATGTTCCTTGGATCGTTCCCAAATTCTGGGTGTTCGAAGTTCAACGCCCATCCTTAGGGTGACTCAGCATCTTGTCTTTTTATTTATCTCCGGATCATTTGTGTCATCTTCTCGCTTCTTCTCCTCCCTATCCGCGTGCCAACGCAAGAGCTTTGCTACCTTAGGGTCCGCGAAATACCGCTGCAGACGAGGAGTGATCGGAAAGTACCACACCACTTTTCGAGGAGCTTTCTTCCTCTTCTTGTATCGAGTGACGCCGCACACCGGACATATGGTAGACTCCGCGTGCTCGTCCCGATAAATGATGCAATTGTTCATGCACACATGGTATTTCACGTGCGGTAAATCTAGAGGACACACGATTTTCTTCGCCTCCTCGAAACTGGTCGGGCACTTGTTCCCCTTGGGAAGACGTTCGTGCCAGAATGACATGTTCTCGTCGAAGCATGCGTCGGTCATTTTGTGTTTTACCTTCATCTCCAGAGCCATGAGCGTTACTTTCAGGCGGGTATCCTCGGGCCTGCATCCTTCATACAATGGAGTAACCGCGTCTATCTCCAGTTGATCCAGCTTGGCTTTCTCTCGGGCGGCAGCTCTTGCGTTATCCGTCTGCTTGAGAAGCAGCTCTTGAATATGAGGGTCCTGCACCCAGCCCATCGATGGTCCATCGTCGTCTGCTCCGGCATCTTCATCTTCATGATCATGCCCTTCGTCTGCTCCGGCATCTTCCTCATCATCATGTCCGGCATCTTCTACATGATGACTGTGTACTGCATCTACTTCGTGATCATGTCCTGGAGATTCTTCGTCTTCTCGCCCGCCCTCGCCGCGGTTGTCTTGCTGCCCTTCCTCATTTCTTGCCGGCCGGCCCCCATGGACGACTTCATAATCATCTTCATCACCTTGCCACCGATAGCCATCCATGAAACCACGCAAGAGCAGGTGGTCCCGCACCTGTACGGAATCCGGGTCCATAAGGCTCCTCAGCTTGCATCTTCGACACGGACATCTTATCTCCGTCTCGTTATTTTGAAGCATCTCGGCCTTCGCGGAGCTCAAAAACCTATTCACGATGCCTTCGGTCATCGTGCGGACCATGGTCGCCTGCGGGGTAGAGCAAAACGATATTTTAGAACCAAGAAAAAATTTGGCATGACTTTGCCTAAAAATAGGACCAAAAAGAATGCATAGTGCCAAAATTCTCGCCGAAACGGAAATGAATCAACATTCCGGCAAAATATTGGCAACTATCGCATTTCAAATACCGGTACCTGCAAACACAAACATATATGCAACACCACAAACATATGCAACACCACAAACATACATAGATCTAGCTAGGCCATAAAAAGTGCATGTGCACGTTGTTGGAGGGAGAAAAAAGTAGATCTACAACATAAAGAAAGCTTTCCCCTTACTTACCTATCAAAAAAGGTAATTTAACCACTTAATTTGGATGAATCTATGGTGCAAATGAGGTGAGGAGGAGGAGGCACCCGAGACAATCTTGGAGGAGGAGGTGGAGAGAATGAAGTGGGGAAAGTGAGTGTGTAGGTGGCTGTCCAAAATATCTAGCTGGTCCCAGGTTACTAATGGCGCACCACCAACAAATGCGCCATTAGTAACCCTGGTTACTAATGGCGCACCAGCTGGCGGTGCGCCATTAGTAGTTTTGCAAAAAAAAATGATAGTAGTGGCGCACGTGGTGACTGGTAATGGCGCACTGCGCCCCGGTGCGCCATTAGTATTTTTGGAAAAAAGAAAAGAAAAAATTGTTAGTAGTGGCGCACCATGGTTGTGGTGCGCCATTAGTGTGATAGACACTAATGGCGCACCGACACACGGTGCGCCATTTGTATTTTTGGAAAAAAGAAAAAAATTGTTAGTAGTGGCGCACCATAGTTGTGGTGCGCCATTAGTGTCTATACACTAATGGCGCACTAGCACACGGTGCGCCACTGCTATATAGGAGTGGCGCACCGCACGTCTGGTGCGCCATTAGTGTGCATATTGTCTATAGCCCTTTTCCTAGTAGTGTAATAATAATAATCTGTTTTGTATGCTCGAATCTCTCATCTACCAACTAGGGCTGTCTATATCTTCCATGCTAGGTGGGTTATTCTCACGATGAGTGGACTCTGCTCATCATTCACGAGA
This sequence comes from Triticum aestivum, assembly GCF_018294505.1. NCBI lineage: Eukaryota > Viridiplantae > Streptophyta > Magnoliopsida > Poales > Poaceae > Triticum > Triticum aestivum. The sequence goes on along the minus strand of NC_057799.1, from coordinate 280,074,297 downwards.
AAATGGCTGGTAACCGGGATGCCCAGTCCCATGCTCAAATCAAATCAAAATAATTGCAAACAAAACTCCCCCAGGATTGTTGTTAGTTGGACGGTACCTGTTGTTTCAGACCAGCCGTGGAGTGTGCTTGTTGGTGGTGGGGGAGTATAAACTTTACCATTCTGTTTGGGAACCGCCTATAATGTATGTAGCATGGAAGATACCAAGATCTCTTGGTTGTTATGTTGACAATGAAAGCATGCAGCTCAAAATATTATTTATCTCTATTTCAAAACTCGAGCTCTGGCACCTCTGCAAATCCCTGCTTCCCTCTACGAAGGGCCTATCTATTACTTTTATTGTTGAGTCATCATCCTCTTATAAAAAGCACCAGTTAGAGAGCACCGCTGTCATTTGTATGCATTGTTATTAATTTATATTGAGTATGACTGTGGCTGGATCTCTTTTGCCATGAATTACAATGTCTAGTCAGTCCTTGATCTTCAGAGGTGCTCTGCATTTATGTTTTGCAATCTCAGAAAGGGCTAGCGAGATACCATCTTGTTATATGATATCATGATTATTTTGAGAAAGTGTTGTCATCTGAATTTATTATTATTGCTTGCTAGTTGATTATGCCATTGATATAAGTAAATGTGAGACCTAAACGTTATTGTGAATATGGTTAGTTCATGATCTATGCTGAAAACTTGAATGCTGGCTTTACATATTTGCAACAACAAGATCAAACAGAGTTATAGAAGTTTTTCTTTATCACATTCAGTTTGTCAACTGAATTGCTTGAGGACAAGCAATGGGTTATGCTTGGGGGAGTTGATACGCCTCCGTCGTATCTACTTTTCCAAACTCTTTTGCCCTTGTTTTGGACTCTAACTTTCCTGATTTGCATGGAACTAACCCGGACTGGCGCTCTTTTCAGCAGAATTTCCATCATGTTATTTTTGTGCAGAATAAAAAGTTCTCGGAATGAACTGAAACTTCACGGAGACAAGTTTTGGAATTAATAAAAAATATTGGCGAAAGAATTAAGTGAACGGGGCCTACACCCTGGCCACAAGGGTGGGGGGCACGCCCACCCCCTGGGGCGCGCCTCCTGACCTTGTGGGCCCCCTGGACCTCTACCGACCTCAATTCCAACTCCATATATTCACGTTCGGGGAGAAAAAAACCAGAGAGAAGGATTCATCGCGTTTTATGATACAGAGCCACCACCAAGCCCTGTTCTTCCTCGGGAGGGCAGATCTAGAGTCCGTTCGGGGCTCCGGAGAGGGAAATCCGTCACCATCGTCATCATCAACCATCCTCCATCGCCAATTTCATGATGCTCACCTTCGTGCATGAGTAATCCCATCATAGGCTTGCTGGACGGTGATGGGTTGGATGAGATTTACCATGTAATTGAGTTAGTTTTGGTAGGTTTTGATCCCTAGTATCCTATGTTCTAAGATTGATGTTGCTATGACTTTGCTATGCTTAATGCTTGTCACTAGGGCCCGAGTGCCATGATTTCAGATCTGAACCTATTATGTTTTCATGAATATATTTGTGTTCTTGATCCTATCTTGCAAGTCAATAGTCACCTACTACGTGTTATGATCCGGCAACCCCGGACTGACAATAGTCGGGATCACTCCCGGTGATGACCGTAGTTTGAGGAGTTCATGTATTCACTAAGTGCTAATGCTTTGGTCTGGTACTCTATTAAAAGGAGGCCCTAATATCCCTTAGTTTCCACTAGGACCCCGCTGCCACGGGAGGGTAGGACAAAAGATGTCATGCAAGTTCTTTTCCATAAGCACGTATGACTATATTCGGAATACATGCCTACATTATATTGATGAATTGGAGCTAGTTCTGTGTCACCCTATGTTATAACCGTTGCATGATGAATGCCATCCGACATAATTATCCATCAATGATCCATTGCCTACGAGCTCGTCTCATATTGATATTTGCTTCGTTACTTTTCCGTTGCCACTGTTACGATTGCTATACAAGTACTACTGTTACCGTTACTTCCATACTACTTTGCTACTAAATACTTTGCTGAAGATATTATGTCTTTCAGGTATGGTTGAATTGATATCTCAGCTGCTAATACTTGAGAATATCCTTTGGCTCCCTTTGTGTCGAATCAATAAATTTGGGTTGAACACTCTACCCTCGAAAACTGTTGCGATCCCCTATACTTGTGGGTTATCACTCCCCTCTGCATGGGAAACAACTACCGAGTCTTCCCCGACTCCGGGTCATTCCCTTCCTAGGCCTCGCCGTCGTCCACCGCCTTGGTGCTCTCGCGGCGGCGTGGTCAACATGGTCAAAGAATGACTTACATAGGAAGAGGAATGTATGTCGAGAGGCTGATAGCTAGGTCCACGGCCGCAGCAAGGAAGGGCCTCCTTATTACGCGCAAAATAATGATTCCTCCACCTGACTGCGGGGACCTACCGGAAGGGCCTCTGTATTTTGGCTTAGCTATATTTTGCGAAAAAAAACGTTTCCCACCTGACAGCTGGGACCCACCAGCTATATCTTCGGACGCAAAGAAGTGCCTCCATAGTAGGCATGAAAAAATGAATCCTCCCCCTGACAGCTTGGACCCACCATCAATAACTTCGCACGCAAGGAAGTGCCTCCTTATCCTCCCTGACAGCCGGGACCCACCTGGTCGAAGTGTATGTAGCGTTGTCATTCTGGTCACGAACGTGTACATACATACTTGTCGATCGGTCTCTTTGCAACGATGAACCATGGCCGAGCAAGTAGCGGCACGTGTAGTAGTAGAGCCCCTGACGTAGTAGTTCATGCAGTCCCTTCTAAACCTTGTACCCGTATGTACAACCACATGACAAAAAATATGGCCACGTACATACATACGGGCGGGGTCTTGAACGCCTACTCGCGCATACGTATGGCCAGGTCTCGTGTATATAGAGAGGCATTGGACGGCAGCAACGACGTACTGTTCATCGGGCAGCCAACCGGCTGGTCAGAATGGAGAAACAATGTCCAGTTCATCGGGAAGCAACTGACTGGGTCGGAATGCGCCCGGTTCAACGGGAGCCAACCGGCTTGGACGGAATAGCCGAGACGGGGTCTGGGGTACCGCAGTACGGAGGAAACGACCTTCTGTTCGACTGGCTACGGTCGAAACGACATCCTGTTCATCGGGAGGGGTCTGGCATACCGCAAAACAGAGGATACAGACTTGTGTTCGAGCGCTACGGTCAAAACGGGGGTCCTGTTCATCGGGAGGGGTGTGGCGTACCGCAAAATGGGACTCCACGGGCTACTATTCACCCACCGTCGACTTCCTTCAGCCTCCACATGCACTGTTCATCCACCACATCTTCCTTACGCCTCCACCAGCTACTGTTCATCCACGGGCTACTGTTCGTCCAGCCCTCCACCGGCTACTATCACTACAAAAAAAAGACACATCCGTGACATTTTGGGCCGAACAATTTTTTTTCTGTCATGCTTATGACACTTCTATAATGATAATTGTGACAAAAACCGGTATCATCATAGATGTGGTGGGGTCCTACTTCTATGACAAAAAATCATGACAGAAAATGGACTTTTCGTCCTGGGCGGGCCAGAGACGCAGCTGCATGACATTCTTTGGGCCGTCCATGACGAAAAAAACCGTGGTAGTAGCGAGGACGCGAAAAATATTGGGGAGTTCCTGGCACGGTGGGTGGTCGGGGGCCGAGTGATGCGCGTTTCTCTCGTACACGTATGCGCGTGGGTGCGAGGTGTTGGGCTCTAACTGAACCCGAGCGAGGCATTCGCTTACTGAACTCAAGCAATTGCACTGCAGGCTACGCGTTACTGAACCCGAGCGATCAATCGATGGCTGTTAACTGGACCAGATCGAGCGATTCCTTCGCTACTGCTGCTAACTGAAGCCGATCAAACATGCTGCCTCTTGATGAACAGTGAGCGTTGTTGGGGGTTTGGACGAACAGTTCCCGGTGGGGGGTTGGATGAACAGGAACCCGTTGTGTTGCCGCTGGATGAGCAGGACCCCGATCGATCGAGCCGGTGGAGGGGTGGATGAATAGAACCCCGTGGAGGGCTGGATGAACAAGACGACCCCGTGGAGGGCTGGTTGAACAATAGCCAGTGAAGGGCTGGATGAACAGTAGCCCGTGGAGGGGTGGTTGAACAGGACCCCGTGGAGAGGGCTGGCTGAACAGTAGCCGGTGGAGGAGCGCGCGGTGGAGGCTGGATGAACAAGAGCCCGTGGATGAACAGTCGCAGGTGGAGGCTGGAGGAGGTCGACGGTGGATGAACAGTAGCCCATGGAGGCTGGAGGAGGTCGACGGTGGAGATGAACAGTATCCCGTGGAGTCCCCTTTTGCGGTACCCCACACCCCTCCCGATGAACAGGACCCCCGTTTCGACCGTAGTGCTCCAACACAAGTCCGTTTCCTCCGTTTTACGGTACGCCACACCCCTCCTGATCAACAGGACCCCGTTTCGACCGTAGGAGGTTCGTTTCCTCCGTTTTGCGGTACGCTAGCCCCTCCCGATGAACAGGATCCCGTTTCGACCGTGGCCGGTCGAACACAAGGCCGTTTCCTCCGTTTTGCAGTACGCCAGGCCTCGTTTCCATCGGCTGTTCCGGCCAAGCCGGTTGGCTCCCAATGAACACGAAGACGCATTCTGTTCCGACCTAGCCAGTTGCCTCCCCATGATCACGACGACGGTGCAGCTTCTCCGTTCCGACCCAGCCATGTACACGAGCCCTGGCCATATGTATGCGCGAGTAGGCGTTCGAGACCCCACCCGTATGTATGTATGTGGTCGTATTTACTTTCTTGCACCCTGGCTGTATGTACGTGTACATGCTACGTGCGCGCCTCTACTAGACACGTGTGTGCCTCTACTACGACATGCGCGCGCCTCTACATCGACCAGTATGTACGTACACGTTCGCGACCAGAATGATAACGCTACGTACGCTTCGACCAGGTGGGTCCCGACTGTCACGCACTTCCTTGCGTGTGAAGATGTAGCTGGTGGGTCCCAGCAGTCAGGGGGCGAATCATTTTTTTTGCCCGTAATATGGACGCACTTCCTTGCGTGCGAAGATGTAGCTGGTGGGTCCCAGCAGTCAGGGGGAAACATTTTTTAGGCAAAATACGGTGGCCCGTCCGGTGGGTCCCTGCTGTCAGGTAGACGAATAATTATTTTGCGCGTAATAAGGAGGCACTGCTACCTCTTGAGCACTGCGTTGGTTTCCCTTGAAGAGGAAAGGGCGATGCAGTAAAGCAGCGTAAGTATTTCCCTCAGTTTTTGAGAACCAAGGTATCAATCCAGTAGGAGGCCACGCATGAGTCCCTCGCACCTACACAAACAAATAAATCCTCGCAACCAACGCGATAAGGGGTTGTCAATCCCTTCACGGTCACTTACGAGAGTGAGATTTGATAGACATGATAGGATAATATTTTTGCTATTTTTATGATAAAGATGCAAAGTAAAGTAAACAAAATAAAAACGGTGCCAGAAATAGCTAGTTGTCGGGAGATTAATATGATGGAAAATAGACCCAAGGGCCATAGGTTTCACTAGTGGCTTCTCTCAGGAGCATAAGTATTTATGGTGGGTGAACAAATTACTGTTGAGCAATTGACAGAATTGAGCATAGTTATGAGAATATCTAGGTATGATCATGTATATAGGCATCACGTCCGAGATAAGTAGACCGACTCCTGCCTGCATCTACTACTATTACTCCACACATCGACCGCTATCCAGCATGCATCTAGAGTATTAAGTTCATAAGAACAGAGTAACGCTTTAAGCAAGATGACATGTTGTAGAGGGATAAATTCATGCAATATGATATAAACCCCCTCTTGTTATCCTCGATGGCAACAATACAATACGTGCCTTGCTGCCCCTACTGTCACTGGGAAAGGACACCGCAATATTGAACCCAAAGCTCAGCACTTCTCCCATTGCAAGAAAGATCAATCTAGTAGGCCAAACCAAACTGATAATTCGAAGAGACTTGCAAAGATAACCAATCATACATAAAAGAATTCAGAGAAGATTCAAATATTGTTCATAGATAAACTTGATCATAAACCCACAATTCATCGGTCTCAACAAACACACCGCAAAAGAAGATTACATCGAATAGATCTCCACGAGAGAGGGGGAGAACATTGTATTGAGATCCAAAAAGAGAGAAGAAGCCATCTAGCTAATAACTATGGACCCAAAGGTCTGAAGTAAACTACTCACACTTCATCGGAGAGGCTATGGTGTTGATGTAGAAGCCCTCCGTGATCGATGCCCCCTCCGGCGGAGCTCCGGAACAGGCCCCAAGATGGGATCTCACGGGTACTGAAGGTTGCGGTGGTGGAATTAGGTTTTTGGCTCTGTATCTGGTAGTTTGGGGGTATGTAGGTATATATAGGAGGAAGAAGTACGTCGGTGGAGCAACATGGGGCCCACGAGGGTGGACGGCGCGCCTGGGGGGTAGGCGCGCCCCCTACCTCATGGCTTCCTGGTTGATGTCTTGACGTAGGGTCCAAGTCCTCTGGATCACGTTCGTTCCGAAAATCACGTTCCCGAAGGTTTCATTCCGTTTGGACTCCGTTTGATATTCTTTTTGTGCGAAACTCTGAAATAGGTAAAAAACAGCAATTCTGGGCTGGGCCTCCGGTTAATAGGTTAGTCCCAAAAATAATATAAAAGTGTATAATAAAGCCCAATAATGTCCAAAACAGAATATAATATAGCATGGAGCAATCAAAAATTATAGATACGTTGGAGACGTATCAAGCATCCCCAAGCTTAATTCTTGCTCGTCCTCGAGTAGGTAAATGATAAAAACAGAATTTTTGATGTGGAATGCTACTTGGCATAATTTCAATGTAATTCTTCTTAATTGTGGTATGCATATTCAGATCTGAAAGATTCAAGATAAAAGTTCAATATTGACATAAAAATAATAATACTTCAAGCATACTAACTAAGCAATTATGTCTTCTCAAAATAACATGGCCAAAGAAAGTTCATCCCTACAAAATCATATAGTTTAGTCATGCTCCATTTTCGTCACACAAGAATGCTCTCATCATGCACAACCCCAATGACAAGCCAAGCAATTGTTTCATACTTAAGTAATCTCAATCTTTTTCAACTTTCACGCAATACATGAGCGTGAGCCATGGATATAGCACTGTGGGTGGAATAGAATATAATGATGGGGGTTATGTGGAGAAGACAAAAAAGGAGAAAGTCTCACATCAACGAGGCTAATCAATGAGCTATGGAGATGCCCATCGATTGATGTTAATGTAAGGAGTAGGGATTGCCATGCAACGGATGCACTAGAGCTATAAATATATGAAAGCTCAACAAAAGAAACTAAGTGGGTGTGCATCCAACTTTCTTGCTCACGAAGACCTAGGGCACTTGAGGAGGCCCATTGTTGGAATATACAAGCCAAGTTCTATAATGAAAAATCCCCACTAGTATATGAAGGTGACAAAACAAGAGACTCTCTATCATGAAGATCATGGTGCTACTTTGAAGCACAAGTGTGGAAAAAGGATAGTAGCATTGTCCCCTTTTTTTGGGCCTTCCTTTTTTTATTTGTCCTTTCTCTTTTTTTATTGGGACAATGCTCTATTAATGATGATCATCACACTTCTATTTATTTACAACTCAAAGATTACAACTCGATACTAGAACAAAGTATGACTCTATATGAATGCCTCCGGCGGTGTACCGGGATATGCAATGAACCAAGAGTGACATGTATGAAAGAATTATGAATGGTGGTTTTGCCACAAATACTATGTCAACTACATGATCATGCAAAGCGATATGACGATGATGAACGTGTCATGATAAACGGAACGGTGGAAAGTTGCATGGCAATATATCTCGGAATGGCTATGGAAATGCCATAATAGGTAGGTATGGTGGCTGTTTTGAGGAATATATAAGGAGGTTTATGTGTGAAAGAGCGTATCATATCACGGGGTTTGGTTGCACCGGCGAAGTTTGCACCAACTCTCAATGTGAGAAAGGGCAATGCACGATACCGAAGAGGCTAGCAATGGTGGAAAGGTGAGAGTGCGTATAATCCATGGACTCAACATTAGTCATAAAGAACTCACATACTTATTGCAAAAATCTAGAAGTCATAAAAAACCAAGCACTACGCGCATGCTCCTAGGGGGATAGATTGGTAGGAAAAGACCATCGCTCGTCCCCGACCACCACTCATAAGGAGGACAATCAAAGAACACCTCATGTTTCAAATTTGTTACATAATGTTTACCATATGTGCATGCTACGGCACTTGCAAACTTCACCACAAGTATTTCTCAAATTCACAAGTACCCAACTAGCATAACTTTGATATCACTACCTCCATGTCTCAAAACAATCATCAAGCATCAAACTTTTCTTAGTATTCAACACACCCATAAGAAAGTTTTTACTAATCTTGAATACCTAGCATATTAGGATTATTTGAGCAAATTACCATGCTATTTAAGACTCTGAAAATAATCTAAGTGAAGCATGAGAGAATAATAGTTTCAATAAAACAAAACCACCACCGTGCTCTAAAAGATATAAGTGAAGTACTAGAGCAAAAACTATATAACTCAAAAGATATAAGTGAAGCACATAGAGTATTCTAATAATTTCTGAATCATGTGTGTCTCTCTCAAAAGGTGTGTACAGCAAGGATGATTGTGGTAAACTAAAAAGCAAAGACTCAAATCATACAAGACGCTCCAAGCAAAACACATATCATGTGGTGAATAAAAATATAGCTCCAAGTAAAGTTACCGATGGAAGTAGACGAAAGAGGGGATGCCTTCTGGGGCATCCCCAAGCTTTGGCTTTTAGGTGTCCTTAGATTATCTTGGGGGTGCCATGGGAATACCCAATCTTAGGCTCTTGCCACTCCTTGTTCCATAATCCATCAAATCTTTCACCCCAAACTTGAAAACTTCACAACACAAAACTCAGCAGAAAGTCTCGTGAGCTCCGTTAGCGAAAGAAAACAAAAGACCACTTCAAGGTACTATAATGAACTCATTCTTTATTTATATTGGTGTTAAACCTAATATATTCCAACTTCTCTATGGTTTATAAACTCTTTTACTAGCCATAGAATCATCAAAATAAGCAAACAACACACGAAAAACAGAATCTGTCAAAAACAGAACAGTCTGTAGTAATCTGTAACTAACGCAAACTTCTGGAACTCCAAAAATTCAGGAAAAATAGGACGACCTAGACAATTTGTTTATTGATAAGAAGAAATTAGAATCAATATTTTATCACGTTCTGGTGATTTTTAGCAATTAGTTTTGTGAACAGAAAGTTTCTGGAATTTTCAGCAAGATCAAATAACTATCATCCAAGAAGATCCTATAGGTTTAACTTGGCACAAACACTAAGTAAAACATAAAAACACATCTAACCAGAGGCTAGATCTAATATTTATTCCTAAACAGAAGCAAAAAGCAAAAAAAAACTAAAAAATAAAATTGGGTTGCCTCCCAACAAGCGCTATCATTTAACGCCCCTAGCTAGGCATAAAGATTTCAATGATGCTCACATGAAAGACAAGAATTGAAGCACAAAGAGAGCATCATAAAACATGTGACAAACACATCTAAGTCTAACATACTTCCTATGCATAGGCTTCTTATAGACAAAAAAATTATCAAGGCAAGCAAAAACTAGCATATGCAAGGAAGCGGAAAGAAACAATAGCAATCTCAACATAACGAGAGGTAATTTAGTAACATGAAAATTTCTATGACCATATTTTCCTCTATCATAATAATTACATGTAGGATCATAAGAAAATTCAACAATATAGCTATCACATAACATATTCTCAACACGATCCACATGCATGCAAAGTTGACACTCTTCCAAAATAGTGGGATTAACATTAGCTAAAGTCATGACCTCTCCAAACCCACTTTTATCAAAAACTTCATAAGATTGAACATGCTCCAAATATGTGGGATCTAAAGTTGACACTCTTCCAAACCCACTTTCAATACTATTGCAAACACTATTATCAATCTCATATTCATCATGGGGCTTAAATAAATTTTCAAGATCATAAGAAGAATCACCCCAATCATGATCATTGCAACAAGTAGTAGACATAGAAAAACTAGAATCCCCAAGCTTAGGGTTTTGCATATTATTGACATCAAGAGAATTTATAGTAAAATTATTGCAATCATGCTTTTTATCGAAGGAACTATCAAGTATGGGTGCAATATCAACGATCTCTTGTTTAACATACGAGACTATAGCAAATTCGTCTTCATAAATATTGGCATCATGGCCACAAGAATAGCAAGCATCATGTTCATCAAGGGATATTTCAACCAAATCATCGGAATCATCATTATCTATAGATTCATGCATATCATTATTTTCTTCCAAAGCAACGGTCATTCTTTCAATAAATTCTTGGACATAGACATTATGAGCCAAGTTTTCATTGCAATATTTAAGTATGACGGAATTTTCAGATTTGTTGAGAGTAAAATCATACTTTTCAATCAGAGAAGCAACTTCATGAGCACCCTTAAAAACGACAAATTCTTCAATTTGTTCGATATCATAGTAGCTATAAACACTCTTTTCATAAGAAGATAAGATTTCATTATCATTGAACTCACATAGGTAGGGAAGGTGTTTTTTAGGGTTCTTAGAGCAACAAGTAAAATCACAAATTTCACAAAGATTCCAAGCATAGCATAGCATAGCAAACTATTTATATGATACCATAAGAGCTTCCCTGTTTCAGACAAATGATGACGCACAAAATGAGCATGCTCATCTAAAGATTTCCCATCAACTAGGCTAGTTGGGGTTTCAGCACGAGCGCATAAGGATCAAAGATGATCCAAGTAGAACACTTTAAGTGGATCCATCTCAATAGATTTTCAGCAAGCGAAGATGCAAGCATATAGAAGGCACATGGCAACACGAGCAAACAAAAGGACGAACGGAAAAGAGAGGGCGAATAAAACGGCAAGGGTGAAGTGGGGGAGAGGAAAAAGAGAGGCAAATGGCAAATAATGTAATGCGGGAGATAAGGGTTTGTGATGGGTACTTGGTATGTTGACTTTTGCGTAGACTCCCTGGCAACGGCGCCAGAAATCCTTCTTGCTACCTCTTGAGCACCACGTTGGTTTTCCCTTGAAGAGGAAAGGGTGATGCAGTAAAGCAGCGTAAGTATTTCCCTTAGTTTTTGAGAACCAAGGTATCAATCCAGTAGGAGGCCACGCACGAGTCCCTCGCACCTACACAAACAAATAAATCCTCGCAACCAATGCGATAAGGGGTTGTCAATCCCTTCATGGTCACTTACGAGAGTGAGATCTGATAGATATGATAGGATAATATTTTTGGTATTTTTATGATAAAGATGCAAAGTAAAGTAAACAAAATAAAAACGGCGCCAGAAATAGCTTGTTGTTGGGAGATTAATATGATGGAAAATAGACCCGGGGGCCATAGGTTTCACTAGTGGCTTCTCTCAAGAGCATAAGTATTTACGGTGGGTGAACAAATTACTGTTGAGCAATTGACAGAATTGAGCATAGTTATGAGAATATCTAGGTATGATCATGTATATAGGCATCACGTCCGAGACAAGTAGACCGACTCCTGCCTGCATCTACTACTATTACTCCACACATCGACCGCTATCCAGCATGCATCTAGAGTATTAAGTTCATAAGAACAGAGTAACGCTTTAAGCAAGATGAGATGATGTAGAGGGATAAATTCATGCAATATGATATAAACCCCATCTTGTTATCCTCGATGGCAACAATACAATACGTGCCTTGCTGCCCCTACTGTCACTGGGAAAGGAGACCGCAAGATTGAACCCAAAGCTAAGCACTTCTCCCATTGCAAGAAAGATCAATCTAGTAGGCCAAACCAAACTGGTAATTCGAAGAGACTTGCAAAGATAACCAATCATACATAAAAGAATTCAGAGAAGATTCAAATATTGTTCATAGATAAACTTGATCATAAACTCACAATTCATCGGTCTCAACAAACACACCACAAAAGAAGATTACATCGAATAGATCTCCACGAGAGAGGGGAGAACATTGTATTGAGATCCAAAAAGAGAGAAGAAGCCATCTAGCTAATAACTATGGACCCGAAGGTCTGAGGTAAACTACTCACACTTCATCAGAGAGGCTATGGTGTTGATGTAGAAGCCCTCCGTGATTGATGCCCCCTCCGGCGGAGCTCCGGAGCAGGCCCCAAGATGGGATCTCACGGGTACAGAAGGTTGCGGCGGTGGAATTAGGTTTTTGGCTCCCTATCTGGTAGTTTGGGGGTACGTAGGTATATATAGGAGGAAGAAGTACGTCGGTGGAGCAACGTGGGGCCCACGAGGGTGGAGGGCGCGCCTGGGGAGGGGGGTAGGCGCGCCCCCTACCTCGTGGCTTCCTGGTTGATGTCTTGACGTAGGGTCCAAGTCCTCTGGATCACGTTCGTTCCAAAAATCACGTTCCCGAAGGTTTCATTCCGTTTGGACTCCGTTTGATATTCTTTTTCTGCGGAACTCTGAAATAGGCAAAAACAGCAATTCTGGCCTGGGCCTCCGGTTAATAGGTTAGTCCCAAAAATAATATAAAAGTGTATAATAAAGCCCAATAATGTCGAAAACAGAATATAATATAGCATGGAGCAATCAAAAATTATAGATACGTTGGAGACGTATCAGCCACTTCCTTGCTGCGGCCGTGCACCAAGTTGTTAGCCTCTCCACGTACAGTACTTTTTCGATGGAAGTCGTTCATTCACCACATTGACCACGCCGCGCCGAGAGGACCAGGGCGGTGGACGACGCGGAGCCGGGGAAGACGCGGCAGTGGATGCCCATGCTGAGGGGAGTACGTGGGTTGACTGCTTCGGCTGCGGTGTGAGGCTGCCGTCGCTGGAGAATAACAGAAGGTGTGGGTGAGTATAGAGGGATGGCATGGCCAGCGGTGGTAGAACAGCCGGACACGGGAGGCAGGAGAAGGCGGCATGGCCGATGCTTGTTTGTGCGGCAGGAGCAAGAAGACCAGAGGTTGAAGAAGCACTACGGCCGTTGGATGGACATCGTACGGTCACTGGAGGTAGAATCGTTCATATTGACTAAGTTGACAAAGCCCTCCGTCCGCGTCAACTTAGTAGGCCCACAAGTTAGCCTCCCACTATGGTGGGTCCCAGCTAGTAGGGGGAGTATTCATTTTTTTGTGTTTAATAAGGAGGCACTTCCTTGCGTGCGAAGATATAGCTGGTGGGTCCGAGCTGTCAGCGGCAGTATTCATTCTTTTTGGCGTAATAAGGACGCACTTCCTTGCGTGCGAAGATGTAGCTGGTGGGTCCCAGCAGTCAGGGGGAGAAAACATTATTTTTCAGGGTAAACGGATGCAGTTGCATGCATGCGTCCATGGGCGTGGTGCGTCCTCACTGTCAGCCTCTCACGTACAGTCATCTTCCGATGACTCTCGTTTGTTGATCACATTGACCACACCATGCCGAGCGCACCAAGGCCGGTGGATGACGGCGAGGCCCCAGACTAGAAATACCTGGAGATGGGGAAGACGCGGCAGTGGTGTCGCAAATGGAGAGGAGTGGGAAACTTGACTGGTTCGGGTGCGCGGCAGCACTGCCGCCCACGGGAGACAGGAGCAAAAACAGAAATTGAAGAAGGAGCACGGCTGTTGGATTAGCATCCAACGGTCCAGCTACTAGAATCATTTGTTGATTAAGTTGACAAAGCCCTGCGTACACGTCTGCTTAGTAGGCCCACAAGTCAGCCACCAAATCTGACGGGTCCCAGCTGTCAACGGGAGGAATAGTTTTTTCGCATAACAAGGAGGCACTTCCTTCCGTGCGAAGATACAGCCGGTGGGTCCCAGCTGTCAGGGGGAGGAAACATTTTTTTCAGCTTAATAAGGAGGAACTTTCCTTGCGTGCGACCATGGACCTCATGGGTCCCAGCCGTCAGGCTCTCCACGTACAGTCCTCTTCCGATGACTCTCGTTTGTTGACCACGCCGCGCCGAGCGCAGCGAGGCAGTAGACGACTGCGAAGCCCGGAGATGGGAAGAGGCGGTAGTGGAGTCGCAGATTGAGAGGAGTACAAGGGTTATAACTAGTTCTGGTGCGGCGTGGGGCTGCAGTCGGTGGAGAATAACATGAGGTGTGGAGGGGTGGAGGGATAGCCTGGCCGGCAGTGGGGTAGCGCTTCACAGTGATGCGTGCTAAGCCGAGCCGCTAGCCGCCGGAGGCCGGACCAGGAGGTCCCGGCGATGCTGGAGGAAGAAGACAAGAGATTGAAGGTGCATGCCAGCTGTTGGATATAAATCCAATGGCTTTGGATGTCATAATCATTTGTTGACCAAGTTGACAACGCCCTGCGTAGGCTTCCACCTATTGGCCCACATGTCAGCCTACAAAAATGTGGCATATATTTAACCCATGTTTTCTAGAATGTACAGTGTATTTGCTGGGCTGGGTGAACAAATAATTTTGCGTCAATGCAGCCCATTTAATATTTTCTAAGAATTCCCAGCCCATTTGCACTTTCTTGAAATACACGAATTAGGTGGGCTCATTCTATATATAATGTTAGGTTAGAAGGAGCAATTAATATCAAAAAATAAACCATTGCGACACATTATATATATAATTAACAAATTAGCGAGTTATTGCTCAAAATAAAAATGAGCGCGTTATTATTACATTGGTCCTTAAAATCTTGCTCAAAATAAAAATGAGCGCGTTATTATTACATTGGTCCTTAAAATCTTCGCAACCTTTCGTACGCAATCACCAGGATTTTCCTACCTGTGAGTCAAAAACAACCAGGATTTTCCTCGCCAACTTGTGTTAAACATTTACTTTTATAAGTTAATAACACGTGGGATGTTTTTATAATGTATATATAAGTCTCTATAAAATATACGATAATAGTAATAATATAAAGATATATAATGTGGTTTGAAGGGAAAACATAAATTGGACACAACATTATTATTCTTATATATAGATAAATAGAACAGAGATCTGCATTTTATTAAGAAAATACATTGGGTTGCCGATCTTTAAGAAAAAGTAAAACCTACGCTGGGAGCCCAAAGGCCGGTATGGACCTCAAAAAATAAGTTGAAACCACTGTCTCCGTATGTCATGGGCTACGCATACCTAGGCCTAGCTGATACTTGTTCACCCTTTGGAAAAAAATGATACCAGCTAGATCCCCGAGCGAACTGGATTAAAGAGGGGGCCGGCAGCGCGACTGGAGAAGCACATCAGACGTGATTTTTCTTCTTCAGTGGATGGCTCTCGATGGAGTTTTTTACTTGCCTCTGCACCATACAACTTGTATTTTTAGCCTCCTAGTCCGTGGTGGACCAGCAGCCCATTTGCTGGGCGGGCCAACCTACAGAAACCAGCACTCAATTTTCATCAAGCCCCAAAAACAACGCAGTACTATGCTTGTTTTGAGGCCAAAAACATTACGACAGGGGTTGAGCGGGGGAGGGGGAAGACAGAGCAAAAATTATTAAAAAGAGCCGATGCACCGTTGCTACCTAACAAAGCAGGTGCAATTCTTCTCGGGAAGAAGGTGTGCCGCTGACACCCACACGTCACAAATCCCACAGTAGACATACTAACAAGTTCACACACAAGTACAACAAAACAGGTAAACATTCATATCAAACTCAAGTTCACAGGACACGTTCATATTCATAGCCAACATTCACAATCAACAACTCAAAAGATTCATATATACACAAGTTCAACATGTCTATGCATCCAAATGATTGATAGATCACACGACAATATGCATAGATAATTCACAAAAAAGATTCAGATATACACATGTTCAGTATGTTTATGTAACCAAATGATAGAGATCACAGCCAATATCATCCATGGACGAACTTTAATTACCTAGAGTACAGACTAGTAAATGGTGTTTAGTCGAAGGTACTTCTTGCTAAAATTAATGCTTGTACGAGTAAACTTTCGAGTACATAAGAGGCAGCGCAGACAATATGAACTTTGCTTATAGGTTTATCCTCAAATAGTGGCCTCGTGCCGAGGGAGGTTTGAGCAACTTGGCCACTACTTTCATCCAACTAGTTTACTGGCTCATCTTGGTTGTGTAGCTCGCCAAAATTCTACATTGCAGACAAGAATGGAGGCGGTTCAGAAAATGAACCACCCAAATTTTTTGTGCAGTTCAACTGAAATGGAGCATCCCTGGCATGCAGACTGATTAAGTGCAAGATGAATATACGCGTCAACCAACTTGTCTGGAATCTTTAGACTCCATGCCATATAGTTCGCTACCATATGTGCCGATAACCAAAAGGCACAACTTGAGACCAAAGACAAGACTGCGTTTTTCTGGGCTATGCGCCAAGCAATAGTTTTGGCGTTCACTCTCCTAATACTTGGAGTTTGACAACTGGTTGACGCCTGTTGATACTCGAATGAATATAGGCACTTCTTCTTGTCAACATCGATGCTTGTCTGAGTGAACTTTGGAGTACATACAGCAGCATAAGTACCTGTCCATCTGATCTTTTTGTGCAGTTCTACTGAAATCACCCAATGTAATGATTTGCCTGCGAGTTCAGGCTCCAAGTTACTCCTTTATGAAATGGGCAAACAGTAGCACAACACCAAATTACCAATATATATGACAAGCACAATAATCAGGATAAAGACCAGTACCAACCTGTGTGAGGTAGCATATCAATTACTATTTCCTTTGACTGGAAGAAGAGATAAGCCAAGCGACTGACAGCAAAGGAAGGAAGCAAGCCCAGATTAGCGACTGACAGGAAAGGAAGGAAGCTGTCGAGGCAATGAAGCACCCAAAGTTTTAGCTTCTTGTGTGTCCATGTGTTAGATCGTTTGTTTTGCCGTTATGGCTAGTCCTTCTATCATTGTTAGTACTCCCGATCATGAAGTTCTTAATTTTAAACAAAGGGAGGGAGAAAATCTAAAAGATGCTTGGCATAGAATTTGCAATGCTCAGAATAGATCTACTAGGAAGCAATCTACTTCCCTTCTTCTTCGCAATTTTGATGTAGGCATCACTCGTTGGAACAGATATATTCTTGATACCATTACTGGAGGGAATTTCTTGGGTAGCCATACTTTTGATTCTTATAATGCGAGGTTAGATTTGTTTCGCCCACCACCTCTTTTTGTAACATCCCAAAATTCTAAATTTTGGAATGTTATATTAAATAAAAAGATTTGAATGATTGTTTGATTGTTGTGTGATTGATTGACTGAAAGTGAGTGAAATTTGAAACTGTTGAAAGTTTAACGAGAGGGAATGAAATGACTTTCCCAAACTTTCACCCTTGCTTTCTGATCTCCATGAATTCAAATTCTTTTCATCACAAAACCCTAGAGTGAAGATGACATGACTTCTTCCATTTAAAATGCAAAGGGTTTTTGAAAACATTTGAATTTCATTTGGAAATATTTCAAATTCAGAAACTTTATGCAACTCAATGATTTTCATGAGAGAAGATAAAATGACTTCTTCAAAACATATGAAATATGAGTTGGAAGTTTCAACTAATCAAATTGCAAAGCCCCTTTGAAATTATTTCAATTTGGAGTTATTTGGATTTTATTCAAATATTTTTTCTCCAAAAATAAAATATATGGAAAATAGGGTAAAATGATTCCCTACATTAGAAAATTGGAGAGAAATAAATTTGAATTTATTTTGGTATTTTTAAAATGAGTTTTGTTGGATTTTATTGCAACAGTAGCACTCTTTTCTTTATTTAAAATTTTATGGATTTTATTTGACTCTAGAAAAATGTTCATGTTGTAGGAAATCTTTTCCTGAAAATTGTGATATATTATATGCCTATATAATACTTTTATTTATTTTGGTTTTTTTATTTTTGTTTGTCTATGTTTAAAAAAAATAAAAAACTTCTCTAACGAACTGGGCTGGCCCAGCCAACCGGGCCAGGACACGGCCCACTCCCGCGCGCCGTCTCCCTCCCCGAGCAGGAGACCTGCCGCCGCACGCCGTCGTCGCCTCGGCGTCCGTGCCGCCTCCAGACTTGCCTCGCTCGCCGGAAGCCGCCACTCTGACGAGATCCACCACCGCCGCCTGCTCCACTCCGTCGCCCTCGCCCGCTGCCGTTACCACCGTCGTCATTGCCGCATCGCGCCGCGCCTCCCCTTGCCTTCGCCCGACGCCGCCGACAACCGGGGCAGCCGCCCCGGTCGCACCCGGGTTAATTAGTGAACGCTCACTCTTTAACTCTTCGCAGTGGACAGATTCGTTCGATAGCGTTCGGTAGCGAACATTCGTTGTTTAGATTCTTTTTCTTTTTATTTTTAATTTTAGCCAGGGACCCATCCATGAATATTTTATTTATAGATTAGTCCCTGATCTTCAAACCTTCACTACTTTCTACTCGTTTGTCCAAATCCAACAAAACCAACGCCCACTTCTTTGTTACGATCCCCTCTATCCAGATAATCAACTTGAACATATTTTTGAAAACTTAAAATATGATTTCAAACATATTTATATTCAAACTTCTTTTGATCATAACTTGAGTTTTATAACTCCGTTTGAGTTGATTCTTTTTGCAAATCGAAGCTCTTGTCCTAAACTTTCTGATAAGGCCAAATTCACATAAATTTGGTACTGTTCAAAATTGTTTTATATTGCAAGAGTTATTTGCTAGGTTTTGGTGTTTTCCGAATTGTCTTCTTCGTTCTTTCCGATCTTTTGAGTGATTGCTTATGTGTGGTTACTATTGCTTGCTTATGCTAGATTGACCGGAGTGAGACGAGTAGAACTATCAGGAGTTATGAGTGCGAATCATCTTCATCAACAGTACAAGGCAAGTTCACACTTTGATCATATCCCTTTATTACCCAGTTTTTATGCATTAGTTTCAACCCCTCAAACATTGCATGGTTAGGATTTGATAACATGTGGGTATTGGGAAGTAGTTGATGAGATAGGAACCTATTGTCTTGCATTCAAACCCAGGGAGTTACTATGTTATGCTTATACTGCTATATGCTCGTAGACGTGGATTGGTTGAGTGTATTCATGACAGATGTGAGAGTTGTTAATTAATGGTTAACTTAAGGTGGCTACTTTAATACACATCTGGGTGGATTGGTAGGGGCACCCTGGAGCACCCAGTGGTTTGCCCGGGCACCTGGAGAACCCATTGTTTGCCCAAGGGGATCCCGGAGGACCCGTGTGATCACCCT
The DNA here is from genome assembly GCF_018294505.1 of Triticum aestivum. Classification (NCBI taxonomy): domain Eukaryota; kingdom Viridiplantae; phylum Streptophyta; class Magnoliopsida; order Poales; family Poaceae; genus Triticum; species Triticum aestivum. Next base: position 280,054,963 of record NC_057799.1, on the reverse strand, counting down.
ATGGAATGCCACCCAGGCTCAAAGGGATCATTAGATTATTCATGCTAGAAACTTCCGTGTGCAGCCACAAGCTATTATGGGCTCTAGCATAGTTGAGTAGGTTGCATGACCTCTTTCAGTGGTGGCCTAGCAGATGTAGGGGAAAGTAGGTGTAACTGTCCACCCAGAGTAAAGAGTTAATGCTTCTGAAAGACTGTGTCTCTGTCATCCGTTTCTCAAACACCATGTAGTGCGAGAAATCCAACGGAGGAGATCGAGTCTTGTGGGGAAAAGTGCGCAAACCTCTGCAGAGTGTACAAACTAACCATGATTAGCCGTGTCCCCGGTTATGGACATCTTGAGTATCTGGTTCTTGGATTATCATATGGATCTCATCACTTTAATTTAATTTGTTGGACTGATAATCACTTTTAATTGGGATTGAGTTGGAGGAACCTTCTCAATGTTGTTAAACTACCATGATAGTTAAATAAAATATATTCCTTTGATGTAGGGAAAATTGGCTTTTCACAAAATCATTATCCTATGGTGTGAATTTGCCAGTACATTCAATGTACCGACCCTTTGTGGCTGCAACGTCGCATGTTGCAGGAATTTTACGACGAGTAAGTGATACGTTAGGGTTACGATTTCTACACTCAACTTTGTCGTTGGTGTTGATGGGAATCCACAACCTTGTTGTTACTTCCGCTATTTGGATTGAGGTAATAGTATTTACGTTACTTTATACATGTGATTTACCTCTGTTATAAATCCTCGAGTACTGTGTGTGTCAGCATTCCGATCCAGGGATGACACTTAAGCACAGAGACTTCACCGTCTGAGGTCGGGTCGCTACACTTTTGGTCAATGGAACTATTTTAACTTTGGAACATGTGATGCAAAGGCTTGAAATTATCGAAAATAAAGTTGCCACTGTAGAGTTGGTTGGGAATTTGGACAAAAAGATCCACAACTAAATTACCTAATATAGATCTAAAGTAGGAGTTACTCTGAAAATGTTTCGAGAAAAAGAACCCATAGTTAATGAAAAGATAGACCAAGATTCCACTAGAATTAATGAACTTGAGGATAGTATTACCAATTTAAGGTCTGCCTTTTCTGCCGTCAGAAACACTTCAAATCCTCCTACTACCAAATTTGCCAAATTTATGTATGTTCCTAAAAATAAGGGTGAATCTTCTAGTAAGGAAAATGCGGATATCAAATCAATAAGTGTTCACCCCAACTTTTTCGCTATCATTAAGGAACCTTTCGCTACAAATGAATTTCTTGATTTCTTGCCTAGGAGTTTGATCATTAATAAAAAGAAGGAAACTCCTAAGGGTTATAAGTGTTCAATTGAAGAATTGCCAACCAAAGATGACAATACCTAAATCTATTCTTGGTTTTATGCCTAGCTAGGGGCGTTAAACGATAGCGCTTGTTGGGAGGCAACCCAATTTTATTTTTGTTCCTTGCTTTTTGTTCCTGTTTAGTAATAAATAATTCTTCTAGCCTCTGTTTACATGTGGTTTTATGTTTTAGTTAGTGTTTGTGCCAAGTAGAATCAATAGGATCTTCTTGGGTGATAGTTGTTTGATCTTGCTGAAAAAGACAGAAACTTTACGCTCACGAAAATAATTGTTATAATTCACCAGAACGTGATAAAATACAAATTCTTTTTGCAGCAGATAAGTATACAAATTATCCAGGTTGTCCTAGTTTTTCAGAATGTTTGGAGTTCCATAAGTATTCGAACTAATAAGATTGCTACAAACTATTCTGTTTTTGACACATTCTGTTTTTCGTGTGTTGTTTGCTTATTTTGATGAATCTATGGCTAGTATCGGGGGGTATGAACCATAGAGAAGTTGGAATACAGTAAGTTTGACACCAATATAAATAAATAATGAGTTCATTACATTACCTTAAGGTGGTGGTTTATTTTCTTATACTAACGGAGCTCATGAGATTTTCTGTTGAGTTTTATGTTGTGAAGTTTTCAAGTTTTTGGGTAAAGATTTGATGGATTATGGAATAAGGAGTGGCAAGAGCCTAATCTTGGGGATGACCAAGGCACCACAAGGTAAAATTCAAGGAGAACCAAAATCCTAAGCTTGGGGATGCCCCGGAAGGCATCCCCTCTTTCGTCTTCGTCTATCGGTAACTTTACTTGAGGCTATATTTTTATTCGCCACATGATACGTGTTTTTCTTGGAGCGTCTTGTATGATTTGAATATTTGCTTTTTAGTTTACCACAATCATCCTTGCTGTACATACCTTTTGGGAGAGACACACATGAATTAGAATTTATTAGAATACTCTATGTGCTTCACTTATATCTTTTGAGCTAGATAATTTTGCTCTAGTGCTTCACTTATATCTTTTAGAGCATGGTGGTGGTTTTATTTTATAGAAATTATTGATCTCTCATGATTCACTTATATTATTTTGAGAGTCTTTTAGAACAGCATGGCAATTTGCTTTGGCTATAAAATTAGTCCTAATATGATAGGCATCCAAGATGGGTATAATAAAAACTTTCATATAGAGTGCATAGAATACTATGATACTTGATAGTTGTTTTGAGATATAAAGGTGGTAATGTTAGAGTCATGCTAGTTGGGTAATTGTGGAATTTAGAAATACTTGTGTTGAGGATTGCAAGTCCCGTAGCATCCACGTATGGTAAACGTTGTGTGACAAATTTGAAGCATGGGGTGTTCTTTGATTGCTTTCCTTATGAGTGGCGGTCGGGGACGAGCGATGGTCTTTTCCTACCAATCTATCCCTCTAGGGGCATGCGTAGTAGTACTTTGCTTCGAGGGCTAATAAACTTTTGCAATAAGTATATGAGTTCTTTATGACTAATATGAGTCCATGGATTATACGCACTCTTACCTTTTCGCAATTTGCTAGCCTCTACGGTACCATGCATTGCCCTTTCTCACCTCGAGAGTTGGTGCAAACTTCGCCGGTGCATCCAAACCCCGTGATACGATACGCTCTATCACACATAAGCCTCCTTATATTTTCCTCAAAACAGCCACCATACCTACCTATGATGGCATTTCCATAGCCATTCCAAGATATATTGCCATGCAATATTCCACCGTTCTGTTTATTATGACACGCTCCATCATTGTCATATTGCTTTGCATGATCATGTAGTTGACATCATATTTGTGGCAAAGCCACCCTCATAATTATTTCATAGATGTCACTCTTGATTCATTGCATATCCCGGTACACCGCCAGAGGCATTCACATAGAGTCATATTTTTGTTCTAGTATCGAGTTGTAATATTGAGTTATGAGTAAACAAAAATGTGATGATTATCATTATTAGAGCATTGTCCCATGTGAGGAAAGGATGATGGAGACTATGATCCCCCCACCAGTCGGGATGAGACTCCGGACGAAAAAAATAAAAAAAGAGAGGCCAAAGAAGCCCAAACAAAAAAATTGAGAGAAAAAAGAGAAGGGACAATGTTACTATCCTTTTTCCACACTTGTGCTTCAAAATAGCACCATGATCTTCATGATAGAGAGTTTCTTATTTTGTCACTTTCATATACTAGTGCGGATTTTTCATTATAGAACATGGCTTGTATATTCCAATGATGGGCTTCCTCAAAATGTCCTAGGTCTTCGTGAGCAAGCAAGTTGGATGCACACACACTTAGTTTCTATTGATGAGCTTTCATATATTTATAGCTCTAGTGCATCCGTTGCATGGCAATCCCTACTCTTCGCATTGACATAAATTGATGGGCATCTCCATAGCCCGTTGATTAGCCGCGTCAATGTGAGACTTTCTCCTTTTTTGTCTTCTCACATAATCCCCATCATCATATGCTATTCCACCCATAGTGCTATGTCCGTGGCTTGCGCTCATGTATTGCGTGAGGGTTGAAAAGGCGTAAGCGCGTTAAAAAGTATGAACCAATTGCTCGGCTTGTCATCAGGGTTGTGCATGGTGGGAGCATTTTGTGTGATGAAAATGAAGCATGGCCAAACTATATGATTTTGTAGGGATAAGCTTTCTTTGGCTATGTTATTTTGATAAGACATAATTGCTTGGTTAGTATGCTTGATGTATTACTATTTTTATGTCAATATTAAAACTTTGTCTGGAATCTTTTGGATCTAAACATTCATGCCACAATAAAGAGAATTACATTGAAAACTTATGTTAGGTAGCATTCCACATCAAAAATTCTGTTTTATCATTTACCTACTCGAGGATGAGCAGGAATTAAGCTTGGGGATGCTTGATACGTCTCCAAAGTATCTATAATTTTTGATTGTTCCATGCTATTATATTATATGTTTTTGATGTTTAATGGGCTTTAATATACCTTTTTATATTATTTTTGGGGCTAACCTATTAACCGAAGGCCTAGTGCAATTTGCTTTTTTTTGGCTATTTCAGTGTTTAGCAGAAAAGGAATATCAAACGGAATCCAAATGGAATGAAACCTTCGCGAGGATCTTTTTTGGAACAAACGCAATCCAGGAGACTTGGAGTGGACGTCAAGGAAGCAACGAGGCGGCCACGAGGCAGGAGGGCACGCCCCAGGGGGGTGGGCGTGCCCCCCATCCTCGTGGGCCCCTCGTAGCTCCACCGACCCACTTCTTTCGCCTATATATACTCGTATACCCTAAAAACATCCAGGAGAGCCACGAAACCACTTTTCCACCGCCGCAACCTTCTGTACCCGTGAGATCCCATCTTGGGGCCTTTTCCAGCGATCTGCCGGAGGGGGATTCAATCACGGAGGGCTTCTACATCAACACTATAGCCTCTCAGATGATGTGTGAGTAGTTTACCACAGACCTTCAGGTCCATAGTTATTAGATAGATGGCTTCTTCTCTCTCTTTGGATCTCAATACAAAGTTCTCCTCGATCTTCTTGGAGATCTATTCGATGTAATACTTTTTGCGGTGTGTTTGCCGAGATCCGATGAATTGTGGGTTTATGAACTTGATTATCTATGAATATTATTTGATTCTTCTCTGAATTCTTATATGCATGATTTGATATATTTCCATTTCTCTTCGAATTATCGGTTTAGTTTGGCTTACTAGATTGATCTTTCTTGAAATGTGAGAAGTGCTTAGCTTTGTGTTCAATCTTGTAGTGTCCTTTCCCAGTGACAGCAGGGGCAGCAAGGCACGTATTGTATTGTTGCCATCGAGGATAAAAAGATGGGGTTTATATCATATTGCTTGAGTTTATCCCTCTACATCATGTCATCTTGCCTAAAGGGTTACTCCATTCTTATGAACTTAATACTCTAGATGCATGCTGGATAGCGGTCGATGTGTGGAGTAATAGTAGTAGATGTAGAATCGTTCCGGTCTACTTGACACGGACGTGATGCCTATATTCATGATCATTGCCTTAGATATCATCATAACTATGCGCTTTTCTATCAATTGCTCGGCAGTAATTTGTTCACCCGCCGTAATATATGGTATCTTGAGAGAAGCCACTAGTGAAACCTATGGCCCCGGGGTCTACTTTACATCATATAAGTTTCCAATCTACAATTCTAGTTTACTATTTATTTTGCAATCTTTATTTTCCAATCTATACAACAATAATACCAACAATATTTATCTTATTATGTTTATCAGATCTCACTTTTGCAAGTGGCCGTGAAGGGATTGACAACCCCTTTATCGCGTTGGTTGCAAGGTTCTTGATTGTTTGTGCAGGTATTAGGGGATTTGCGTGTAGTCTCCTACTAGATTGATACCTTGGTTCTCAAAAACTGAGGGAAATACTTACGCTACTTTGCTGCATCACCCTTTCCTCTTCAAGGGAAAACCAACGCATGCTCAAGAGGTAGCAACGCTCTCCCACTCGCACGCGGTGGACATACAGCAGTTCAATCGGTGTCAGATGGCCAGAAGCATACTGTAGTACTCCTCCACTGCAGTAGTACTCCATCATTGTTCGACTTCCCGAAGAGGCGAAGAGCCAAGCGCAGCCCAGACGCTCGTGTGGCAGTTTCATGTGTAGAGTAGTCTAGGATAGCGTGTACCATGCCTGTAAGCTTAAAATCGTTGGGTCGGCTCCATGCTTTTTTTGATTAAAATAATCTCCTGGCCCTACCTGTCATCCTGGTGATTGTAGTTGGCATGCTCATCTGGTCAAGACAGGAATATATATTTTAATTGTGGTGGGGTAAATGTTAGAGGTTGCAGCAAATATAGAGTACTACAACAAGCTATCCCTCCCGCACGCGGTGGACGGACATGCAGCAGTGGATTCGATACTGTAGAAGTAGTAGTAACATCATTGTTCATCTTCTCGAAGAGGCGAAGAGCCAAACGCAACCCGAACGTGGCAGTTGTGAATGCTCGCCACAGTGTGTTTGGTTGCATTCTCATCTCAGCATAGTTGTTCCCTCTTCGTGCATGCTCATCCCAGCACCCCTCTTCATGCATGCTCTTGTCATGCATGCTCCGAGTGTATTTGTGTAAAGCTAGTGTGGACTCATGCACCCTTCATACACCCTACCAAACACCCAAAAGTGGGTCGAGAAGGGCTTGGAGCAAGCATATAGCCATGCTCTTGCATGAGACAAAATTGCTATTTGAGCCCACTATTGTAGTACTACTTGCTAGTATAGCCCTGTAAACCGGAAAGGAGTATTTGCCTTTTTAGAGATTTCAACAAGTGACTAGACTACACCCTAAATGAGTAGTACTAGAGCAAAATGAGTGAATCTACACTGTAAATAAATGTGTAGTTCTCTCGTTTTCCTCCCCGCCTTGGTCGCGGTGCACAATATTGAGCACTCCTATATGACTAGCCGCTCTATCTACATGTGGGACATCAAAGCATCCGGGCCCGCGTGCCATCCACCAAATCACAGCGAGGTGCTATAGTCGAGACTCACCGGTCACCCCGGTGTGGCCGTCATGACCCATCATATCACAAAACCCACACCTTTACCAGCATTGGTAAAGTGGCCTCGAAGTTGGACTCGATGAAGCAACCATCATTAGACTGGAACGCTCCTTGAAGCCCTTTCTCCCCTTTCTTGAAGAAAACCTCACTCCAGGATACTCACTTCTGCCATTTTTCTCCTGTACCGACAAAGGAAAGGTGGGCAAATAAGTGATGCTACTATATTTTCATTCCATGAATCTTCTTTTTGCGAAGCACCGACCGATTCTCACAGCCTATTCTTTTCCCATTTTCATTGCGATTGTGGTTTCCCTTCGATTGCTTTTTGTTTGTCAGTTCATTGATGGATCCTAGAGCACTAGGCAAAGAGTTGCCGGCGGACAACCCACTGGAGACAGCGCTCTCCGGGAAGCGAGCACCGACCAACGAGTTGAGCATGTTGGCGAGCCAACCAATGGAGACGAAGAACTCCAAGAAACAAGCACTGTCCACAGAGTTGACGACGTTGGCGGATGAACTCCTCAAAGAAAGATGGAAGAACAGCAAGGGCCCCACCGTGACTACCCCAGAAACTCTAATGGCCACCTATGCGATGCTCAAGGCCGAGTTTGAGGAGATAGTCGCCATTGAGAAGCATTGTTCCCCTAGCAAGGTGATGGCCCCCGTCGAGGACGAGGAGATGGCCCCCGGAGGGATGAGATCCCCCGGTGAGCTGCACAAGGTAAACAATAATGGCTTACATAGTTGTGGTTTTTGATTATTTACAATGTGCTTACTAATATGTTAGGGTTGTGCAGGTGTCGGGGGACATCCTTGATGATTCCGATGTCGCGGCCCGTCCTGTGGACAATGCCGCAGAGATCGTTTTCGATGTCGCGGTCTGTCCTGTTGACATCGCCCCAGAGATCGATTCCGATGCCGCTGTCCATCCTGTGGACATCGCCCCAGAGATCGATTCTGATGTCGCGGTGGACATCGCCCCAGAGATCGATTCCCATGCCGTTGTCCGTGCTGTGCTCATTGCCCGAGAGATCGATGACAAGAAATAGTTGGTCGCACTAATCCTTCAGGGTAGTTTGCATCTTGTGTGGCGGTACTTGCTACTTTTGTTTGATAGTGAATCATGCGAACCCTCTCCGAGTTGTGGAAACAGATGTATCCTCACCAGCTTTTGATGTAATATATGGCATGCTTAAATGTAAGTTTGAACTGTTTATCATATCAGCAGGGCTTGTTTGATGATTCTTGGTGTTAGTAGGCTAGCTACTGTGCGAGCTATAGTACTTGCAAAACACTCACCAAAGAGAAACGTTGGGGCTGATGAGCTCATGGTACTCTTATACTGATCCGTCGTCGATCGGCCAACAACCCAAGCTCCTAAATTTGTAGGCTTAGTGATCGATCAAACAATAGTCGACACGGATACATTCAGGCCTCATTTGGTTCATAGGGTAGGAAAATCGTAGCAGAAGTACAGAGACGTACAACACAAAATCATAGCAATACAGAGACGTACTCCCTCCGTTCGAAAATAGATGACTCAACTTTGTACTACTAACTTTGAAATGGAGGGAGTACAAATCCTAGGCGGGCTAGTTTGGCCTAGTGGGTTTCAGTGATATGACGTGGTACAGTGCCGTCCAGTCTTCGCGTGTAGTAGCAGTACTGCGGGTACAGTAAGTTTTCTTGAAGAAGCGGAATTCAATGAAGTCATGATGGTTCCTTCGTCCGACGAACTTGCAGCGGGAAAGGTTGGACCTGCGCTACGACCAGGGTGGACCAGGATAATTTTGTGCATGGCAGGTGGACCAGGATGGTCGACGTCCCACATGTCGACGAATGAAAGTATTCTTTCCGATATAGTGGACGAGCAACGAGTATTCATTGTTTATTTTTTATGAAAGCTATTGTCTCCAATGTTACGACGGAGGAGTGCGAAACACGGCAGCCCAGTGAACTTGGCATGTGCACCACTCCCTCCTTCCTCATGTAATACTACCATAGTGTTGACTATAAGGTTGGCTATAAGGTTACAACTTTTCCTCACTTCCTCTCTCAAATGTTTTTTACCTTTCATTTTTTAGACACAATTGTTTTTGTATGCCTCTTTTTTTTAGAATTAGTTTTTTCATACCTAGGAGCACGTGTAGAGACGGGCTCTTGCAGATCCCACTCCTTGACTTTGTCAATGCCTCTCTCTCCTCCACATAAGCGGGCTTAGGGCATGTACAATGGTTCAACTGTAGGGATGCCACATAGGATAAATGATGAGGTGGAGGAAAGAGAAATCATAAGAAAAGGCTTGTCTTCTCTTATTTAAGAGAAGACAAGAGATGATCTCTTAGTACAATATGTTTCACCATGTTTTTAGGAATAACTAGTTATTGAAGATAAGGCTAAGAGATGATCCATTGTACACATGTTTTTTGTCATCTCTAAATTAAATGCAAGACTTATGATAAGACTATCTTATCAACCATTGTACATGTCCTTATAGCCCAGAATTTTACTTGTACTACTTGCTACGAATGCGGGCAGCTGGCGTCTAAGGGGGGGAGCGTGCGCGGCGAGGTGGTGGGGGGGGGTTCTGGGTTCTGGTGGGCCAGGGCGGTCAGAAGTGGGCTTGGAAGCGGTCCGGACTCCCGCATGGCCCACCTCACACTATCACCATATATTTCTTGGAGTCCGTGCGCGGTGGGCAAGCGATCTCTTATCCCTCCCCCGTCTCTCTTTTCTCAGCCAACGCTCGCTGAACGATTAGATTTCGGCTATCGACAGTTTATTCAATTGCAGTCCCACATGTCAGTGAAAATGCAAGACAACGCGTGTCCCCTCTAGTGAGCGGCGTGCGAGCCGGACTGTCGGGGGTGCGACGCGAACGCGACGCGTACGAGTCGTAAGTGTTCCGCCTTTTCCTTTTGAATTTGCAAAGCTTAACATTTTCATGTGGTCGATCATAGAAATCCAGAACAAAATGACGAGGGCGGTGCTCTCCCGCGCGTTAGGCGGGCTAGTTTGAGTGATATGACGTGCTACACTGCCATCCACTTGCTCCATTTTTATGTAAGCAAGAGTCTATACTCTTACGTGGGAGGAGTGCGAAACACGGCGGATCTGATTTTGATCGAGGGATAACTGTTCCCTGCGAAATAATGGAGCATTGTTACCGATTATAGCATGATAGTTAGGACATCTCCAGCGCTAGCCCTCAAATTTACATCGGCATCTGTCCGAGGACACTGATGGATGCCATCCAATGCTGCCCGCATACCTTTCGAGAACTATATGAACTAACCAGACGAAATTCGTGCAAACAAAGTAAATTTCAAATTAATCGGATGAAATTCATTACATTTCGAAAACTTTTCCTATAAACTAGACGAAATTCATTACATATTTCGCACAAACCATTCTAAAACCTACTGTAAATCTAATCTAAATGATCGCCGGCGCCCGACCACCATGTCCGGCCATGAACCCGAGAAAGCCGGCCATTGCCTTTGCCTCCTCCTCATCGGCCTCGATAACCTCCGCCTCCGGAGCACAACGTTTTGAAGATTTCCGCCTCCATGTCGCCGTCAAGCGGCTAATCGGCCGCTGATGTTTATCCCACCAAGCTTGGCGTTGACTAAGTGGAGGAGCGGTGGCCTTCCTGGGACCAGAGCGGTGACGACCTACCGTGTACTACTCTTCCTCGCTGCTGGTTGCGCCCGCGCACGCGCGCCGGCTTCGTGGTCGTGGCGGCGGAGGCCGGCCGAGGGGGAGCCGGCGATCTACTTCGTCTGCTCCTGCGACAAGTACATCCAAGAGAGCTTCGGAGCGCACCCAGAGCGGAGCCGCCGATGTCCTTCGTCTGCTCCTACGACAGTACGTCCAAGAGAGCTTTGGAGTGCCAGGAGGCCATGGTTGGAGTGGTGCCGACAGAAGGAAGGGACTGGAGGAGAATGAGTGTGGGTCTTTGGCAATGGCTGGGAGCTGGGGCTCAAGTTAATATAGCGGGCGAATGGCAATGAGCCGCGGCAGATGGATGGACGGCTGGCGCCGGAGTAGGTTCGTCGGCAGCCGTGTGTCATTAATGTGGGTGGCGGACGAAAGGATGGCCGTGGTGTCGTTAACGCGGAATAGTCGCTTGCATCGGGATGCCGCGCGGGTGGCGCTCTCTCAGTCGTCGCGCTGCTGCAATGCCGGCGCCAGTGAGAGGTCACGTCGGGCGTGAATGCGGATGCTGCTTCAGTGACTTTACCACAGGTGCGTTGGATCACTGACATGTGGGCCCAACGGGCATCTGGCCCGCATGTCAGTGACACACCAACTGCAGGTGCAGTTAAGTCCAGTGAATGTGGCATTGACGTTCTGGAGAGACGGTGACCGTTTCAGGCAGGAAGCACGCGCTAGCAATAGAAGGGGTTTCGGTAGGCCAGGGCTGTCAGACGCTGGCGTGGTGGTAAAATGTGAACTCATGGATGACGAGCCTTTGAAGCGTATGCGGCACGTATTGACAACCATGCAATTGCTCTTGTCGCCAGCTAGCCTTCGACGACCACCATTAGACACCGCAAAACCATGCATAACTTAGGAATAATGGACGAATCATTCAGACACACACTCGTGTGCAGTGGCACTATGATCGGTTGATCACGATAGTACAAACTCCGTACCATAGTACCCTCTCTAGCTAGGATTTTTTATAGATTGTCGTTGTGATGGACGATATACATGAGCAAAGGCGCTGAGTCACGAGTATGACCATTGGTGTTGAGCCAGGTGAATACATGCTCGGTGTTCGCGGAGGCCTCCAGCAAATGTCTAAACAGTAATGTCAGGCACCGCCGGGGCGTGCAGGTGACGGGCTCGCCATTTGCGCTGCGCCATGAGCATGACTTTGATTGAGAGGGTGACGTGCATGCATTAACATGGTTTGATAGCGTGAGCGTGAGTGTCCGGCTATCTGCACGCGTACATGCTACTTGCCTCTATGGATGGTGTGCACTAATGTGTGCATCACGTATAATATAAAAAAATCCGTTTGTGCATTTAACACAAAGTATTTCATTTTCATTTGGCTGACGAGTGTGCGTTGCAACGACGAGTCCGTGGTTTGATGCCTCACATACGCATAATTTTGGTTTTTATTTCTTTCTCCACTGACAGGTAGGCCTGCTTAGATAGATATATAGATAAAGAACACGAGCTGATGAGGTGCATGCGTACTGTTTGACTAGTCAACCAGACAAATACGGAGCTATACGCTGAGCCAGTGACCGTATAATCACCATATCTCGTATACAATGATCAAAGTGAGCTGTCAAGACAAGTTCGATGACCGCCAATGCATTTTACTTGGTAATAAATGACCATGATTGAAGGGGAATCCAAATTTCCTTCGTCTTCTGCCCTTGAGCTCTTGAAAAATGAATGCACTATAAGGTTGTCCGGCCACTCCACCCCAGAGCTGTCACCAAGCGTCGTTCATGCCACCGCGCCGCGCACTAACTGGTAAGGAAGCGATGGCATCCCGCCGCGCTGAGTTCCTTGCCGCCCACGACCGCACACAGAATGGTAGGGAAGCAATGGCATCCCGCCGTGTCGAGTTCATCGCCGCTTGCGACCTCACACCTATGTAGGCGGAATTTGAAGCTGCCAAGGCCGAATGGGCGATAGAGCAAGAGGCGGCCAAAGCCGCACAGAGGGAGCGGAAAAGTCAGAAAGCACTCAAGAAAAGAGAGGCCCGCCGCCGCAAGAAAGAAGAGGACGCACGCGCTGCTGCGGAGAAGTCGGCGGAGATCCAAGCACGGTGGGGTGTCGCCGACAAAGCCGGGAAGGAGAACGACGATGTCTAGCCAGCCTGTGAGAAGTAGTAGTACTAGTAGTTAGTGTGTATGTCTGTGTCGCCCGTACGTTTGTTTAATTAATTATGAGCATATACCAGTACTAGTTACTACTATAGTTCTTAGTGCAAATTACCAGTACATTAGCCTAGACTCAATGGAAAAATTCCTATCCTATGCATCAAATGGCATCTCTTTCTCTATAGGAATTGAGATGCATGTCATCTCACTTCCTACGATTTTCATATTCCTATAAAATTCCTATGCTATGAACCAAAGGAGGCCTCTGTTGGAGTAACTACTGTAGCTAGCAGTATTGCTGGTACAGTAGTTTTATTCAAGAAGCGGAATTCAACGAAGTCATGATGGTTCCTTCGTCCGAGAAACTTCACAGTGGGAAAGGATTGGGCCTGTGATTTGAAGCTCATTAGTAATTACTGCGGTGCGATGACCGGGGTGACTCTCCCTTGGAGTTCTGCGGGCATGGCAAGTGGACCAGGATGGTCGACGTCCCACATGTCGGCGAACGGAAGTATTCTTTTCGATATCAAGGAGCAAGGAAACTACGTGGTATAGTATCACTGCTAATTTATATTTATTTTTTATTTCTGATGAATGCTAGCATTTCAACTCTTACGACGAAGGAGTGCCAAACATGGCATGTGCTGGATGTCCCACACGTCAGCGAAAGGAGTGGGACATGAACAGCGTGGTAGAGCGTCTCCACTTTTGGGTCGGAGACCACACGTAGTAGTACTAGTGGTATGAACGATACAAAGCGCGACCCGGAGAGAAAGACACGTCTAGTTGGAAGGTCTCGGGGCATACACGTAAACAAATATAAAACCTAATATGTGCCTCCAATTAATATAGTAGTAGTAGAGTACATAGGCACGTACTCCATAACATGACCGGGCATTGTACGTACAACATTTAGTGGTAGTAAGAGACAAATGCCTATATGCCACGCATGTTCATACTATTTGTGCCTTTCTACTTCACTTACCGCGCTACATTACTCAGGTTCATACATGCACTCCTGGGTACATGTCTGTCTCTTAGTTCCAGTCCCACGTGTTCTTCATAGATGCAACGTCCATAACTGTGGGCAACGGGAGTCCATATCATCGCAGTTAGTGTGGCTCCCCATGATGGAGACTCATCCAAACTATGGCCAGCCTCGACGCGGAGCAGTCACGTGCCCCGGAAAGCGGCGCTCTCTCGGCCATTGCTGCTCCAAAGCCGGCGCCAGTGAGAGGTCGCCTCCGCTTTGGCCAGGCATTAATGCAGCACTGATGTTCCGGGGCCATGCTGACCATTTCACGCGGGAAGCGCGCCCCGGCAAGGGAGGCGGGTTGGGTCGGCCAGGGCTGTCAGACACGGGCGTGGTGGTGGTATTGGTTTTGAACCGTTTCAGGTGTAGTACTGGTAGTTTGCAAAACTACTCAATTATTGCACTCAGTTTCCTAAGAAAATGTGGTAAAAAAACGTTACTCCACAGCCCGCTTCCCTTCTCCTTCCTCTTCCATCGCCCGAGCACGTCCGCGGGAAGCGACCGGTCAAACCTTATATAGGAGTGCTAGCACAAAAAGATGCATGCATGACCACTAAAATTTCCAGATTAAAGCGTCGTTCCGACGTGAGTATGGCGTATGTCGTTACCTTCGGCCGGGCCATGGCTACCGAGCTACGGCGACCAGAGAAGAGGTGGCGGGAGGGGAATAAATGCAACTGCTGTTTAGGTTCGCCGTCCGGCTTAAATAAATGCGCACCATCACGTGTACCAGCGGGTGCACAAATTGTAACATACGTGTCTGCTTAAGTGGGCGTCACGTAACTGGTGTGTGTGAGAGATTCTGAGAGACAGAGTGCGTGTGTGCGACTCTACTCTTCGGACATGTACTCAACCTTTTGCATCAGGATATAAGTATAATGGTATTACACTTGTAACATCCCAAATTTTCAATTTGGTATGTTATACATAGATCATCATTGCATATCATGTTTTATTGCATTTTGACAAATCCTCGATAAATCCTAAGCAACTCAAGGACCCTCGGAGAGAGTTGGGGATTTTCTCGAATTTTCGTATTTGATTTTCATCAAATAATAAGACGAGGATTTTGGTTTTAATTATTTTCTCTCCGGAAAAATATTTCATTAAACAAAATAAATGAGAGGAGAAAATATGACTTCTCCAAAACGATTGAGATACTGGAGGTAAAATGTTAAAATCATTTATTGGATTTTATTTGCAATTTTTATTGCATTAAAAATATTGCATGTTTTCAAAATATTTATTTTGTGTTAAAAAAATGTTCACCCTATTCTAGATTTTCTAACTAGACGGGGAACATTTATTTTATATTTTTCTGACTTTTATTTATTTTTCTACGCATTTTTCCGCGGAACGTTTAAAAAAAAAGACGCGCGCGCCCGCTGGGCCAAGCCCAGGCCGCCGGCCCACCCCGCGCCTCTCTCCTTCCCCAGCACGACGCCGCCGCAGCCGTGTCCATGGCGGACACGGGAAGCCCCGCCGCCCTTGCCCCTCCCCCAAGCCACGTCCGGCTTCCCCCCCTTTATATACCCCCCTCTCTCTCGCCTCTCATCTCGCTCGCCGCCGCCGCCGCACTTGCCCTCGCCGCCGCCGCCGGAAGCCCGAGCCGCCGCCGCTGCCGTTCGTCGCCGGAGCCGCCCCTCGCCCTCCCCCGCACCCCGCCGCAGCCCCGCGCCCCCGCCAGTGCCCCGCCGGAGCACTGCCCCGACGAGGTACTGCCTCGCTGCCCTGTTCGTCGTTGCCGGTTTTTTTGTTAAACAAAAAAAACCTTTTCGTTTAAAAAAAAACCTAGATCAGTTTTTTTTCGGTTTTGTTATTTTGCGAGCGTTCACCGAACCGTTCGTTTTAACGAACGCGTTCGTCGGTTTTTCTCTGTTAACGAACGTCCGTTCTTTAACCGTTCGTCCGTTTTTCTTTTTCGTCGGATTTTTCCGTTATTTTCTCAGATTCGATTTCTGATCGAATCTTCGTTTCTGTTTAACTTCTCGCTCGTTTATCGGAATCAGGCGATTCAAGCGCCTAGAATTTCGTCTCGAAATTCTCTTTCCGTTTAACCTACTCAAACAAGTTTTTGCTATAGTAAAATTTGACCTAGATCCAGATTAGCAAACGAAGCTTCTTTCTTTCGCCGTTTGACTTTCGTTGCTTCTTTCGAGTTGATTCTTTTTGCAAACCGGAGTTCTTAAGTTGAACCTTCTGGTTGGATCTTTTACTCGAGTTTTACCTGTGCATTAGATGAGTACTGATTGTATGCTTGTTTGTTTGCGATAGAGTACCCGGAGTGTGCCGCTTGTTACTTCGAATCGCTAGGTTTCGCGGATCATCAGCAAGGCAAGTAACACTTTGATCATACCTTTTCATACCCAGTTTTATTGCATTAGATCTATTCCTCAAACACTTGCATGATTAGGATCTAATTAAATTGTGGGTATTGGGAAGTAGTTGAGGTAGTACCTATTACCTGTTTTCTTATCAAACCCTTGGGAGTTACTTCTACGTTTGCTATTACTATTGCCATGCTATGCTCGTAGACGTGGATTGGGTTTGAGAGATTTCCATGACAGATGTGAGATTGTTAATTAATGGTTTACTTAAGGTGGCAACTAAAACTCACATCTGGGTGGATTGAGGTACCTGGGTATTCCAGGATTGCCTGTTTTTCTTTTGGACCGCCACCCAGGTTCAAAGGGATCATGAGATTATTCATGCTAGAAACTTCCGTGTGCAGCCGCAAGCTATTATGGGCTCTAGCATAGTTGACTAAGTTGTGTGAACTCTTACAGTGGTAGACTAGCAGATGTAGGGGAAAGTAGGTGTAACTGTCTACCCATACGTAAGGTGCAAACACTTCTGAAAGACTGTGTCTCGGTCATCCGTTACTCAAACACCATGTAGTGCGAGTAATCCAACGGAGGAGATCGAGTCTTGTGGGGAAAAGTGCACAAACCTCTGCAGAGTGTACAAACTAATCATGGTTAGCCGTGTCCCCGGTTATGGACATCTTGAGTATCTAGTACTTGGATTATCATGTGAATCTCATCACCATGTTACTTCTAATTAATTTTGTTGGGTTATTGATGACATTTAATTGGGATTGAGATGCTGTCAACCATCTCAATGTTTCACAACCACCATGATAGTTAAATAAAATTTATTCCTTTGGAGTAGGATAAAATTGGCTTTTCGCAAAACTGTAACCATAGAGCTTTCCACCAGCCATATATGCATGTAGTATAGCATTGTTATTGTTCATTATTCTCTATGTGTTACATTGCCAGCATATTCTATGTGCTGACCCGTTTTCGGGCTGCAACGTTTCATGTTGCAGACTTTTCAGACGACGAGTAAGGTGCCTTAGGTCGTGGTCTTATACTCAGTGATGCCGCTGGAGTTGATGGACTCACTTATCTTCCAAGTCTTCCGCTGTTATCGTTATTAGATGGCCTTAAGCCATGTTTATCATACTTATTCTCTTTGGAGATATTCGATGTAATAAGTGTGTGATTGCTACTCTGTTATAAATCCTCCATTTGTACTGTGCGTGTCAGCATTACTGATCCAGGGATGACACTGGTGCACAGCAGCACAGACCATTTGAGGTCTGGTCGCAACAAAGTTGGTATCAGAGCACACGTTGACTATAGGACACGACCACTAAGATTAAGCCCTAGAAAGCTTCTCTCTTCTCATTTCTGACCCCTCTCCTTTTCTACTCTTTTAGGAATGGCGAATGCAAGGAGCAAGTTCATGCAACCAGATGAAGACACGCCGTTCGGTCGACACTTGAAGGAAGTCACCAAGTACTTGAACATAGGAATACCAAGCATCACCGGAACCTACAATGCCACATTACCCAAAGAGGAGAGCTGGAAGATCCTAGTTATCATTCCAGGAAGGATGTTTAGTGCCATAAGATTGGTTTTCGAAGCACCAACCTGGAGTTTAGGGAAGAGCATGGCCGCACACATCGCCATGGGACGCATTGGAGAAGTCTACCACCAGGAGCTTAAGGATACAATTTACCAAATTTGTGGACGCCGAGACGCGCAATGGGAGATGATCAGAACCAAGAAGGATGGATCAATTGCAGCTTTCATCCAGGAGCAGAACCAACATATTCGTCGCCAGGAGAACCAGATGTGCACGGACAAGGAAGAACTGGAGAAGGCATTAACCAAGATCAAGGAGCTCCAAGAAGAACTCAAAGCTACACGCGAAGATTATTTGGAGGAGATCAACGCACTAGTAGGGAAGAATGACGACCTAGAGAAGAAGATTGGAGTATTCATGGGAAATCCAGTGCCAAAAGCAGAAGTCGACGAATGCACTTGTCCGGATAACTACATCATCATCGACGACACTGATTCGGAACCAAGTGAAGACGACTGGGTTGACGAAGCTGGAGCAGACATCATGGAGTCTTCAACGGATCAGAATATCTAGTAGACCACCATATTAGTAGTAGTTTTCCCCCATTTAATAGTATAGTTCAAGCACTTTGTAACACTAGTTAGATCGATTGTTTTGCCTTGTGTGAATTGATTGAGTGATATTGATTGAATTTGTCTCATGAGCATATGGGTAGTGTTTTCTCTCTAGACCTCATTCTATTCTTAACTCTCATCTTTTCTAAACCTATCAGATGCCTCCGAGACGTGACACCGGATTTGTTTTCCCGCCAGAGATCACCCAGTTGATTTAGCAATAGAATGCCCTGATGCAAGTGTTAGTGCAGAACCAAGGCAACAACAACAACAACAAAAACCCACCGCCACCACCACCTGTTGATCACTTAGCCCGTTTCTTAAGGCTAAACCCGCCGGTGTTTTCCAGTAGCACCGAGCCGATTGTTGCAGATGATTGGCTCCGCAAAGTTGGAAGGGAGTTGACCACTGCAGGATGCACAGATGCGGAAAGAGTGCGTTTTGCCGCACATCAGCTAGATGGACCCGCAGCATCATGGTGGGAGAATTATACAACCACGCACCCTATTGACACTGTCACATGGGACCAGTTTCAGCAAGTTTTCCGTACAGCACATGTTTCAGCAGGAGCAATGGCTATGAAGAAGCGTGAGTTTCGCAACCTACGCCAAGGAGGACGCACCGTAGGCCAGTATGTGGAGGAATTCAGTAAGTTAGCACGTTATGCACCAGATGACGTTGCTACAGATGCAGCCAAGCAGGAGAAGTTTTTGGAAGGACTGAATGATGAGCTGAGTATGCAGTTGATGGTAGCAACCTTCAACAACTACCAGGAGCTGGTAGATAGAGCTCTCATGATTGAAGGGAAGCAACAGCAGATTGAAAACCGTAAGAGGAAGTATGGACAAGGGAAGTATAACTCAGGAGCTCAGCAGAAGCCTCGATTTACCCCGAAGCCGGGAGGACAGTTTCAGCATACCCATGGAGGAGGTAGTTCGCACAACCATAATGGCTCTAAAAATGGTAATGGGAATGGAGGAAGCAACGGACAGAACCGCACCAACCCATCTACCCCAGCCAAGAGGGACCTGAGCCAAGTCACTTGTTTTAAGTGCCAGAAGAATGGACATTATGCCAATGAATGTCCTGAAGCCCAAAATGGAAATGGCAATGGAAGCTCTGGGAAGAAGCCGAACCCGTTCAACAAAGGACATGTGAACCACGTGAGCGTGGAGGAGGTTGAAGCTCAGCCTGATGCAGTAATAGGTAAGTTTTTGGTTAAGTCATTTACTGCAACCGTTCTTTTCGATACTGGTGCATCGCATTCATACATATCAAGGGGATTCGTGAATAAGTTTAAGCTGTCCACCAAAGTTCTCAGAACCCCTATGTTAGTAACCTCGCCAGGAGCAGAGTATATGGCCACCCAAGGATGTTTTCAGATACCATTGGCCATTGGTAGGCATGTTTTCCCCTCAGACCTCATTGTTTTGGAATCGCAAGGTTTGGATGTGATTTTGGGAATGGATTGGCTATCGTTGTATGGAGGAAACATCGATTGTGCCAGCAAGACAATTTTGCTTACCACCCCGGAAGGAAAAGGATCAAGTATGTATCCCGACATATGCCGAAGAGGACTCAAGTAAATTCCTTATCAGGAGTTGTACAGGAGGAAGTACCAGTGGTGAAGGATTATCCGGATGTATTTCCAGAAGAGTTGCCAGGCATGCCACCAGATAGAGACATTGAGTTCTTGATTGAACTTTTGCCAGGCACAGGGCCAATATCTAAGAGACCGTACAGGATGCCCGCAAAGGATTTGGAGGAAATTAAGAAGCAGATCAAGGAGTTACTGGATAAAGGCTATATTCGCCCAAGTTCGTCACCTTGGGGATCACCAGTACTTCTAGTGGAGAAGAAAGATGGATCGCTGAGGATGGTTGTTGATTACCGAGGATTGAATGAAGTGACCATCAAAAACAAGTACCCACTGCCGATGATCAATGATTTGTTTGACCGCCTACAAGGAGCTAAAGTATTTTCCAAGATCGATCTACGATCAGGATACCATCAGTTAAAGATTCGAGAGCAGGATATACCCAAGACGGCATTTACCACCAGATATGGATTGTATGAGTATACCGTTATGTCATTTGGTCTGACTAACGCACCTGCCTATTTCATGAACCTGATGAACAAAGTGTTTATGGAGTTTTTGGATAAGTTCGTCGTGGTGTTCATTGATGATATTTTAATCTTTTCCAAGGATGAGGAAGAGCATGAGGAGCATTTACGATTGGTACTTGAGAAGCTCAGAGAACATCAGTTATATGCCAAGTTCAGCAAATGTGAATTTTGGCTGAAGGAAGTTGGATTCCTTGGACATGTTATTTCTGGAGAAGGAATAGCAGTGGACCCTGCCAAGGTTGACACAGTGACAAGTTGGGAATCACCCACGACAGTTGGAGAAATCCGGAGTTTTCTTGGACTTGCAGGATACTACCGGAGATTCATCGAGAATTTCTCGAAGATTGCTAAACCCATGACTGAGCTATTGAAGAAGGACACCAAATTCAATTGGACTGAGGAATGTGAAGCTAGTTTCCAAGAGTTGAAGGAACGATTGGTTACATCACCAGTGTTGATTCTGCCGGATCAACGCAAGGATTATGAAGTTTATTGCGACGCTTCTCGTCGAGGACTTGGAGCAGTGCTTATGCAGGAAGGAAGAGTTGTGTCATATGCTTCACGACAACTTAAACCCCATGAGAAGAATTATGCTACGCATGATTTGGAATTAGCAGCCGTGGTGCATGCATTGAAGACATGGAGACATTTTCTCATCGGAAACCATTGTGAGGTGTACACGGATCACAAGAGTTTGAAGTATATTTTCACGCAGAAGGAGTTAAATCTCAGACAGAGGAGATGGTTGGAGCTCATTAAGGATTATGATATGAGATTGCATTATCACCCTGGAAAGGCTAACGTAGTAGCAGACGCGTTGAGCCGCAAGAGTCATGTCAACACCCTCATGACAGGAGAGTTACCTCAGGAGTTAGCCGAGGACCTTCGCGAGCTATGTTTGGAGATAGTCCCAAGAGGCTATTTAGCGACATTGGAGATTCAGTCTACCTTGATGGAAAGGATCAGAGAAGCTCAGAAGACAGACAAGGAGATTGAAGAGATAAAGGAGAAGATGAGCAAAGGAAAAGCCAAGGGATTTCGTGAGGATGAGCACGATACCTTATGGTTCGAGGACCGCGTATATGTGCCAAATGATCCGGAGATCAGGAAGTTGATTTTGCAAGAAGCCCATGATTCACCGTACTCGATTCACCCAGGGAATACCAAGATGTATTTGGATTTGAAGAATACTTTCTGGTGGACCGGAATGAAGAAGGATATTGCGGAGTATGTAGCAGTTTGTGATGTATGTCAGAGAGTGAAGGCAGAGCATCAGAAGCCAGCAGGATTGCTACAACCATTGCCGATACCCGAATGGAAGTGGGATAAAATAGGCATGGATTTTATCACAGGATTACCCAGGACTCGTTCAGGCTATGACTCAATATGGGTTGTAGTCGACCGATTGACGAAAGTGGCTCATTTCATTCCAGTAAAGACCACTTACACCAGTGCTAAGTTGGCAAAGATATACATAACCAGGATCGTATGTTTGCATGGAGTTCCGAGGACCATTGTATCAGACAGAGGAACCCAATTTACCTCGAAGTTTTGGAAGCAGTTACATGAAACATTGGGAACCAGGCTGGAATTTAGTACAGCTTTTCACCCACAGACAGATGGACAGACCGAGAGAGTCAACCAGATTTTGGAGGACATGTTGAGAGCTTGTGCACTAGATTATGGATCCAGTTGGGACGACAATTTGCCATATGCGGAGTTTTCTTATAACAACAGTTATCAGACCGGTTTGAAGATGGCCCCTTTCGAAGCCTTGTACGGAAGGAGGTGTAGAACACCGTTGTTATGGGACGAAGTTGGAGACCGTCAGTTGTTTGGACCAGATCTGATTAAGGAGTCTGAACAGAAAGTGAGGTTGATTCGCGATAGGCTCAAGGTAGCCCAGTCCAGGCAGAAGAGTTATGCTGATTCTAAACGAAAGGAGACAGTTCACGAAGTCGGAGACAGAGTGTATCTTCGAGTATCACCACTTCGAGGAGTGAAGCGCTTTGGAGTTAAGGGAAAGTTAGCGCCCCATTTTATCGGACCATACAGAGTGTTGGAACGTATGGGAGAGGTTGCCTACAAGCTGGAATTGCCCGAAGGATTGTCTGGAGTTCATGATGTATTCCACGTTTCGCAGTTGAAGAAGTGCCACGCAGAGATGGCTGAGATACCACTGAGAGATACTGTGCCACTGGAAGCGATTCAGCTGGAAAGTGATTTGACTTATGAGGAGAAGCCAGTTAAGATTCTTGAGTATGCCAGCTGAGTTACCCGCAGCAAGGTTATCAAGTTTTGCAAAGTCCAGTGGAGTCACCACACGGAGGATGAAGCCACCTGGGAGCGAGAGGAAGATCTACGGAAGGACCACTCCCACCTGTTTTCTAGCCAACCCGAATCTCGAGGGCGAGATTCATCTTAAGGGGGGTAGGTTTGTAACATCCCAAATTTTCAATTTGGTATGTTATACATAGATCATCATTGCATATCATGTTTTATTGCATTTTGACAAATCCTCGATAAATCCTAAGCAACTCAAGGACCCTCGGAGAGAGTTGGGGATTTCTCGAATTTTCATATTTGATTTTCATCAAATAATAAGACGAGGATTTTGGTTTTAATTATTTTCTCTCCGGAAAAATATTTCATTTAAAAATAAACGAGAGGAGAAAATATGACTTCTCCAAAACAATTGAAATACTGGAGGTAAAATGTTAAAATCATTTATTGGAATTTATTGGATTTTATTTGCAATTTTTATTGCGTTAAAAATATTGCATGTTTTCAAAATATTTATTTTGTGTTAAAAAAATGTTCACCCTATTCTAGATTTTCTAACTAGACGGGGAAAATTTATTTTATATTTTTCTAACTTTTATTTATTTTTCTACGCATTTTTCCGTGGAACGTTTTAAAAAAAAGACGCGCGCGCCCGCTGGGCCGAGCCCAGGCCGCCGGCCCACCCCGCGCCTCTCTCCTTCCCCAGCACGACGCCGCCGCAGCCGTGTCCATGGCGGACACGGGAAGCCCCGCCGCCCTTGCCCCTCCCCCAAGCCACCTCCGGCTCCCCCCCTTTATATACCCCCCCTCTCTCTCGCCTCTCATCTCGCTCGCCGCCGCCGCCGCACTTGCCCTCGCCGCCGCCGCCGGAAGCCCGAGCCGCCGCCGCCGCCGTTCGTCGCCGGAGCCGCCCCCTCGCCGCCCCTCGCCCTCCCCCGCACCCCGCCGCACCCCCGCGCCCCCGCCGGAGCCGCGCCGGAGCCCCGCCGGAGCACTGCCCCGACGAGGTACTGCCTCGCTGCCCCGTTCGTCGTTGCCGGTTTTTTTTGTTAAAAAAAACCTTTTCGTTTAAAAAAAACCTAGATCGGTTTTTTCGGTTTTGTTATTTTGCGAGCGTTCACCGAACCGTTCGTTTTAACGAACGCGTTCGTCGGTTTTTCTCTGTTAACGAACGTCCGTTCTTTAACCGTTCGTCCGTTTTTCTTTTTCGTCGGATTTTTCCGTTATTTTCTCAGATTCGATTTCTGATCGAATCTTCGTTTCTGTTTAACTTCTCGCTCGTTTATCGGAATCAGGCGATTCAAGCGCCTAGAGTTTCGTCTCGAAATTCTCTTTCCGTTTAACCTACTCAAACAAGTTTTTGCTACAGTAAAATTTGACCTAGATCCAGATTAGTAAACGAAGCTTCTTTCTTTCGCCGTTTGACTTTCGTTGCTTCTTTCGAGTTGATTCTTTTTGCAAACCGGAGTTCTTAAGTTGAACTTTCTGGTTGGATCTTTTCATTCGAGTTTTACCTGTGCATTAGATGAGTACTGATTGTATGCTTGTTTGTTTGCGATAGAGTACCCGGAGTGTGCCGCTTGTTACTTCGAATCGCTAGGTTTTGCGGATCATCAGCAAGGCAAGTAACACTTTGATCATACTTTTCCATACCCAGTTTTATTGCATTAGATCTATTCCTCAAACACTTGCATGATTAGGATCTAATTAAATTGTGGGTATTGGGAAGTAGTTGAGGTAGTACCTATTACCTGTTTTCTTATCAAACCCTTGGGAGTTACTTCTACGTTTGCTATTATATTGCCATGCTATGCTCGTAGACGTGGATTGGGTTTGAGAGATTTCCATGACAGATGTGAGATTGTTAATTAATGGTTTACTTAAGGTGGCAACTAAAACTCACATCTGGGTGGATTGAGGTACCTGGGTATTCCAGGATTGCCTGTTTTTCTTTTGGACCGCCACCCAGGTTCAAAGGGATCATGAGATTATTCATGCTAGAAACTTCCGTGTGCAGCCGCAAGCTATTATGGGCTCTAGCATAGTTGACTAAGTTGTGTGAACTCTTACAGTGGTAGACTAGCAGATGTAGGGGAAAGTAGGTGTAACTGTCTACCCATACGTAAGGTGCAAACACTTCTGAAAGACTGTGTCTCGGTCATCCGTTACTCAAACACCATGTAGTGCGAGTAATCCAACGGAGGAGATCGAGTCTTGTGGGGAAAAGTGCACAAACCTCTGCAGAGTGTACAAACTAATCATGGTTAGCCGTGTCCCCGGTTATGGACAACTTGAGTATCTAGTACTTGGATTATCATGTGAATCTCATCACTATGTTACTTCTAATTAATTTTGTTGGGTTATTGATGACATTTAATTGGGATTGAGATGCTGTCAACCATCTCAATGTTTCACAACCACCATGATAGTTAAATAAAATTTATTCCTTTGGAGTAGGATAAAATTGGCTTTTCGCAAAACTGTAACCATAGAGCTTTCCACCAGCCATATATGCATGTAGTATAGCATTGTTATTGTTCATTATTCTCTATGTGTTACATTGCCAGCATATTCTATGTGCTGACCCGTTTTCGGGCTGCAACGTTTCATGTTGCAGACTTTTCAGACGACGAGTAAGGTGCCTTAGGTCGTGGTCTTATACTCAGTGATGCCGCTGGAGTTGATGGACTCACTTATCTTCCAAGTCTTCCGCTGTTATCGTTATTAGATGGCCTTAAGCCATGTTTATCATACTTATTCTCTTTGGAGATATTCGATGTAATAAGTGTGTGATTGCTACTCTGTTATAAATCCTCTATTTGTACTGTGCGTGTCAGCATTACTGATCCAGGGATGACACTGGTGCACAGCAGCACAGACCATTTGAGGTCTGGTCGCTACAACACTTTAGCTAGTAATTTACGTGGCCATGTTAACGTGGTTGTGTAAAAAAATGTCACTTCCTGCTCGTGATTTGCATTATATAATTACTAGCAAGATGCTCGTGCATTGCACGGAACATCAATATGCATTTTTTTACAATACACCTATTGTGATTGACCCATGCAGGAGTAATCCCATGTGTAAAAACTAATGATATCTCGGGAATTTTATCGGAAAACTAGTATCTCGACAATTTCATTGAAAAAATGAAAGATGAGAGATAAGGTGAGGAGGAGTGTGTCGGTGTAAAAACCGTCGGATCTCGGGTAGGGGGTCCCGAACTATGCGTCTAAGGTCGATGGCAACAGGAGACGGGGGACACGATGTTTACCCAGGTTCGGGCCCTCTTGATGGAGGTACTACCCTACTTCCTGCTTGATTGATCTTGATGAATATGAGGATTACAAGAGTTGATCTACCACGAGATCGTAATGGCTAAACCCTAGATGTCTAGCCTGTATGATTATGATTTCCTCTATGGACTAAACCCTCCGGTTTATATAGACACCAGAGGGGACTAGGGTTGTACAAAGTCGGTTACAGAGAAAGGAATCTTCATATCCGAACGCCAAGCTTGCCATCCACGCAAAGGAGAGTCCTATCCGGACACGGGAGAGAGTCTTCTGTCTTGTATCTTCACGGCCCATCAGTCTGGCCCACGTCACATAGGCCGGACGCCCGAGGACCCCTTAATCCAGGACTCCCTCAGTAGCCCCTGAACCAGGCTTCAATGTCGATGTGTCTGGCGCGCAGATTGTCTTCGACATTGCAAGGCGGGTTCCTCCTCCAAATACTCCAAAGCAGCTCTCGAACACAGAGAACGTGTCCGGCTCTGTAAAACAAACACCACACATATCCGCAGAGAGTATGGTATTTTCATGAGTCCAATCTACTGACAACTTTCGTAGCGTGACATCACGTCGCCGCCCTGTCATTATTTTGAACCGTTTTTTAGCCTCCCGCTCCATGTTTCAAGATGCGGTTTTATTGGCACGTCTTGTCGAAGCAGAGATCATGTTCCCTTATTACGGGATTTTCATCAATACGAGCGTGGGTAATCCAACCGCCCCATTGGCACGATTCCTTGGGAATAGGCAAGTTTCAAGGCTTATGAGGAGGCGTTCGATATTCATCTCCTTTATAAAGGGGCACAGACCCGTCTTTTTCTTCCTCAACTTTCCCAACCCCGAGCTCTAGCACCCAGGTTTCAACTTAATCGATCCAAGCCTCCCAGTCATGTCCGGACCCAGCCTCCAAGGCCAGTGGGTGGCCTCCTCTATCACAGAGGAGGATATCGCGAAGCTTCGGGCAGCAAGGTACCTGACCGTGGAAATCCTCCACAGGCTTCCTGCTAAGGGGCAGGTTATTCCTATACCTAGATCCGGCGTGAGGGTCGTATTCATCTCCCACTTCCTTCGGGGGCTAGGGTTCGCTCTCCACCCCTTCGTTCGTGGCCTCATGTTTTATTATGGGCTAGATTTTCACGATCTAGCTCCGGACTCCTTTCTTCACATCTCGGCGTTCATCCTCATGTGCGAGGCCCCCACACATTGGCTTATGGCTCAAGACCTTTAATGTGAAACCGAAGGTAGTTGATGGGGAGCAAGCGGAGTGTGGCGGTGCTATGGTGAGCAAGCTCGCCAATACTCCTTGGCCAAAGGGCTCCTTCACAGAAACTTCCAACCTATGGCAGCGGGAGTGGTTTTACATCACTGAACCCCGCGGTACCAAGTGGGCAGCTACACATGCGTTCCGATCTAGCCCTCCGTTACGACTCGCATCATGGATTAACAAGGGGCTGGGGACCAATTGATGAAGTGCAGATGCTACAAAGCCGTATCCGGAGTCTCCTTGAAAAGGACACCGGCCTCATCAATGTGATCCAGGTAATGCTGGTCCGTCGGGTCCTACCGTGCCAGCGACGGCCTCTCCACCTGTGGGAGTTCAATCCGGAAGGACCACGAACCCTTCAGCACTTCTTCGGCACAACGCACAGAGGGATGTGGAAGTTATTCTTCGGGACCCGAAAACAGTGGCCGGATACAACCGAGGACATCGGCCTCGACTGCAACCATCCAGATACCTCGGTAAGCACTCGACTCCTGAACACAGCTTAGTTAATTATCCCATAGCAATATACTGAGAAACCTATCTCCTATCAGGGCTGGATAAAGAAGGCAGAACGAATTAGGTGTTCGGCTCCACTCCCCAAAGACTCAGCTAATCCTGTGTTGACAAGGATGCTGGCCCTGTCACCGTATCAAGTGCCGGTGAAGGAGGTCAAGGAGGAGAGCAGAAAGGCCAAAGGTGGCCTCCACTTGAAAGGTACACCAGACGCTATGTCCGGGGAGACTGGAACTCCCTCTTCTAAAGACGAAGGGGAAGAAGAAGCTGATATCTCTTCTCCCCATGGGAAGAAAATGACTGCCTCTGAAGATCTGAAGGTGGAGGATCCCAAGAGAGGGAAGGTGTCCATGTCAGCCGGTTCGGAAGACGGTGCTGCACAGTTCCTCCGTAAGGACAAGCCCTTAGCCGAATCATAAGTGAACAAGGGTGTTTTAGACATATCCCGTTCTTTTCAGGTTACAAGGGTAACATCTTAAATATATGTTTGCAGTCCGGCCCGCAATCTTCCTCAACAGTCCCCCTCCTCGAGTGACCTGCTTCCGGAGATGATGGAAAGCGAGACGCCTCCACATGCTTCCTCGCCCCTTAGGGCGGACGACTTCGAGGTGTCATCCCGGAGGGTCTCCCCCGATCACCAAGTGGTGCGGGGGGCAATAAAGGCAGCGCCCGAAGGTGAGACTTCGATCGTCAAGGGTCCGGGGAGTGCAGCCCCTACGGGGACCGACAATAAAGGCCCAGGACTATCCGGTTTACAGCCGAAAGCGACTCTAGGGTCGAGTAAACATATCCCTTCGTAGGGAGTTCGTACTCCTGCAGCCGCTTCCAAGAGTCCAGAGGCGCCGGATACATTAATGGGCATGTTGCAGAATGCGTCCATCTTAGAGGAACGTCGTACCTTAATGGGTGTGGTAGTTGAGAGGATTCTGTCCGCAAGAAGCGGATTGAATGAAGCCTTCACGGGCCTACTAAGAGGCTTTGAGGTATGCAGTGTAATATCTTGACTACTCTTTACATGCAAAATGTGCCTGTGTATAGATAGTAGCCCCTGAGACTCTGGTTGGCGTCCAAAGGAAGGCGATCATAGGATCAAAAAATATATGCTTAGGAAATAACTTGAATAACTTAAAAAACTGGCTGTTACGTCAATGACGACTACCCCCACTGCGGAAGTTGCAGATTTAGAGCAAAAACTTGAATCGGCAGATGAGGACATTACTCTTATTAACAGGCGGCTCGATGAGGCACAAGGTGTGTTTTGGGGTAGTCAGCTTATGCATGTATAATAATGTAAGCACGAAGCTGAGAATTATATACTGGGACATGCATAATTGCAGATGGTGCTGCTGCGGTTGAGACCCTTCGGGCTGAACTTGCCCGGGCCAAGGAGCAAGCCAGAGTGAGCAATGCGGCTGTTAAGAAGGCAGCTGCTGATTTAAAGGCCGAACAGGCCACTCGGCGTCAGTGCGAGGAGAGAATATCTACCATGGCGCGAGAGCTAAAGGATGCCCTTGCCCAATGCAAATCGCTCCAAAAGGATAACAAAGCCAAGACGACCGATCTCGACAAGGCCTTACAAGAGGTGCGAGAGGCACGATCCGAGTCAAAGCGGCTGAGGAAGAGATTCGACAAGCTGGGGAGATAGCGGCTGGTAAGACCTTTCTTTTACAGACTAAATTCAGCGACCCGAAGTATGCCCCACTGAATCAAATGTGGAGTTCTCCAGACTCGTTCTTGAACCTACCGAAGAGTGTCACCGATGTGGTGCAGTTTTACCAAGCGCAAGACGGACGTGCAGTGGAGAAGCTTTTCTAGTCACAGTTCGACGGGCCAAAGCGTCCGCCGTTGTTGAACAAACAAATGGCCCAGTGGGCCGTGCTCCACAAGGTGTCCGAAGCTGCCATGGAGGAAGTCGTGGTCCGGCTGTGGCCAACTGAGCCAATTCCGAATAGTTATTTCGGTTTGGTTTAGCGGCTTGTTGATGCGGTGCCGCGTATCGACGCTGTTAAGCGGTCGGCGTGCATTGAAGGTGCACGGATGGCCTTTGCCCGCGTCAAGACGTACTGGGCAAAAATGATGGCCACCGATGTTGCAGCAAACAGTCCACCCGAGGGCAAGGACCATCGCGCGCTGGAGCAATATTTTGAGGATGTCCGAGGGCGCCCGCTTGATAGAGGGTCAATGCTCGAAAGATATTATGTTCGAGTGAATGTATCAGTAGTGTGATAACAATATTATGATATATTAAGGCTGTGTTATATTCATGCCTGTTGCCTCAAAGGCATTTCCTCCTGTGCGGACTTTTTTTTATAATCTGAAAGTTTGCTAGTCGTCGGCTTCAGCCCCCTCGCATATAATGCGGGGGTGTCCGGAATAGCAACTGACCATGCTTGACCCAACGTCTTGGTCCGTGAAGGAGGTGTCAGTGCGGTGAACTAGGCAATCGGACTATTGGGCTTTAACACCTTGACTTAGCTATAGGAGTTTGATGGTGGGTCTACGATATAGCCCCTTGTATGTACGCGGTTATCCGAATACGGTTGCGCTACATAGGTGACCGGAAGAACGGTCCTTCATGTAATACGGAAGAAATCGCAAAAGATTCTGATAAGTCAACGAGTGGTTGGCCAGCTCTCGCCGCATCATGACAGTCAGTTTTCGGCTTTCTCTACTGAGGTGCTTAACCAGGTGAACCCAAAACACAATCGCAGTAGTTCTCCCTTTACTACCCTAGCCGATAGGACGGAACGTAAGGTAGTAAGCACAGGAGCCGGGCAACCCAACTATTGACCAAAGAAATGATTCGGAGCTGATGCATATAAGGCCAAACTCGTGACGCCGAATTATGCTATAAAGCTGTTCGGACTTTTCAGCAACACATATGTTGCCGTATCGAGCCCCTGGCGATTTAAGCCGAGGTGCGCGTGTGAAACAACCGGAGAAGCAAAATTCAGTTCTCAAAAAAGCAAATACTGAATACGGATTTATGTTCATTGGAATCTGATTTATACGTCAAACACGATTATACAGATTACACCACCCCTACCCAGGCTATTTGACATGCCAGGGGTCGAAGGCTGGGGAAAAAGGCACTTTACAGGTTTGAAATAAAGTGTGGGGTCTACAAAAAATTATTTGGACCTCCTGTCGCACGTCTGCGCTGCCTTTGCCTCAGCTGAAAGCTTCCTTAACAGGAATAGCCGTTGGTTATTTATACAAAGCCGAACTCAGAAAGAGTCCTTGTAAGTCCGTAGGATGAACAGGTTTTGATTCACCTGTAGTAAAAAATAAAAATAGTTAGAAAAAGAAGAAGAAGGCTATAGGAATGCGAACCGCATTGTAAGCCTGTCCATATTGTGTCTCCGCCGACGACCAAGGTATTTTAAGTGCATAATGATGTATGCGCGATACAAACTTCACGAGTATATGAGGCAAACGACCGAGGCCGAACTGCTAATCCAGCTCTGAAATTGACCGGTCCTGTGTAGTAGAGGCCGGCGGCTTAATGGCCGATGAGATACGCGGCTTAATGTGGCCGCTTTGTACTTCGGCTGCTACAGCCGCAGTATGCTCCTCTGTACGGAGGGAGCATTCCGTATTTCCGTCTGTCCTGATGATGCCTCGTGGACCGGGCATCTTAATCTTTACAGAACCGTAGTGTGGGACCGCATGAAAACGGGCAAAAGCGGTCCGTCCGAGCAGTGCATGATAGCCACTACGGAATGGGACAATATCATAGATCAAGGCTTCGCTTCGAAAGTTGTTCGGCGAACCGAAGACTACTTCCAATGTAATTGAGCCCGTGCAGTGGGCTTCTATGCCAGGTACTACTCCCTTGAAGGTAGTTGTGGTGGGCCTGATTCTCGAAGGATCAATGCCCATCTTGCGGACAGTGTCTTGGTAGAGTAGATTAAGGCTACTACCGCCGTCCATAAGGACTCTCATAAGATGGAACCCGTCGATAATTGGGTCAAGGACCAGAGCTGCCGAACCTCCATGACGGATACTGGTTGGGTGGTCCCTGCGATCAAAAGTGATCGGGCAGGCTGCCCATGGGTTAAATTTTGGGGCGACCGGCTCTATAGCATAGTCGTCCCGTAGTGCGCGCTGGCGCTCCCTTTTAGGGATGTGTGTCACATATATCATGTTTACGGTTTTTACTTTGGGGGGAAATTGCTTTTGACCCCCAGTGTTTGGCTGGCGAGTCTCCTCGTCTTCACTGTCATTAGGCAGCCCCTTCCCTTTGTGTTCAGCGTTGAGCTTGCCTACTTGTTTGAAAACCCAACAATTTCTGTTGGTATGGTTGGCGGGTTTGTCAGGGCTGCCATGAATTTGACAGGGCCGATCCAGTATCTTGTCCAAACTGGATGGACCATCTTTGTTTGCCTTGAATGGCTTCTTCTGTTGACCGGGTTTGGAACCACTGAATCCAGCATTGACCGCCTTGTCTTGGGTTTCTACATTGTTGTTTAGACGCTTGTTTTTATTGCATCGAGGCTTGCCATTGCCGTCCCTGACCTCAGAGGTGCCAGGATCGCTGGTGCTATTGTTTCGTCGAGCCAGCCAGATGTCTTCTCCCACGCAGAAGCGGGTTATCAGTGCGGTAAGTGCGGCCATAGACTTTGGCTTTTCTTGGCCGAGGTGACGGGCCAGCCATTCATCTCGGACGCTATGTTTAAAGGCCGCTAGGGCTTCGGCGTCCGGATAGTCGACGATTTGGTTCTTTTTAATTAAGAACCTAGTCCAGAGCTTCCCAGCTGACACTCCGGGCTGTTGGATGATGTGACTGAGGTCATCGGCGTCCGGAGGCTGGACATATGTACCTTGGAAGTTGTCGCG
This sequence comes from Triticum aestivum, assembly GCF_018294505.1. NCBI lineage: Eukaryota > Viridiplantae > Streptophyta > Magnoliopsida > Poales > Poaceae > Triticum > Triticum aestivum. The sequence goes on along the minus strand of NC_057799.1, from coordinate 280,022,369 downwards.
AAAGGCGTCCTCTAGGTTTTCCCAGTTGCCAATAGATTTTTCATTGTGGCTATTGAGCCAGTGCCGGGCTGGTCCCTTTAATTTCAGTGAGAGGTATTTGATGGCATGTAGATCATCTCCATGAGCCATGTGGATATGGAGAAGGAAGTCTTCAATCCACACTGCGGAGTTGGTTGTTCCATCATATGATTCGATATGCATTGGTTTGAACCCTTCTGGGAATTCATGCTCCATTACTTCATCAGTGAAGCAGAGGGGGTGTGCGGCGCCTCTATATCGGGCCAGGTCACGACGTAGCTCGGATTGAGTTCGTTTGCGGTTTTTGGCCCGGGCGTGATTATGCTTGTCACGTCCGGCTAGATAGCCATCGTCGCACGTCGGGGCATGCCCCCGCGATCCGTAGATCGATCTGGTCTGACCTGCTCTACTGTCCAGGCCTTGCCGCAGGTCATATGCATGTCCCCGAGCTGTTATATCTCTACCTTTACGGCGAGGTAGTATGGGCTGGTGTTTGGCTTGAGTTGCCGTTTTGTCCCGGCCACTAGGTGGTCGGTCAGCCGCATTACGTGCTAATGGCGCGGGCTCGAGGGCCTCGTCGTCAAATTGGGGTAGCAGCTTACGCTTCGGGTAACTTTTGGTTGGGCGCTCGAGGCCGTATTCCTCTGCTGCCAGGACATTAGTCCACCTACCGTTGAGCAGATCTTGATCAGCGTGAAGCTGTTACTGCTTCTTTCTCAGGCTCCTTGCAGTGGCAATTAGCCGGCGCTTAAAGCACTCCTGCTCGAGAGGTTCCTCGGGTATGATAAAGTCTTCGTCACCGAGGCTCACCTCGTCCTCGGAGAGTGGGAGGTAATTACTGTCCTCCGAGTCTTCGCTTACGGCCTGTTCGTCAGGGCTAACTTGCCCATCTTCCCGGTCGTCCTGTTCGAAAGTTGGCTCGATGGGGTTTTCTTTGTCTTCGGCATCATCCGGAGTGTTGTTGTCTCTTGTGCCGGTATTGTTGTCTTTTCCACGGCGTGATTTAGAGCAGTGCTGCTGACGTCGGTGCTTTGGCTGTGTCCGAGGAGGTTTATCCTCGACTGGATCTTCATTATCATCGCCGTTACCATCTTTGGGTGTGTCCACCATGTACACGTCATACGAAGAGGTGGCCGTCCAGCGTCCGGTAAACGGCGGGTTTTCGGCCTGCTCCTCTCCGGCATCGTCGTCCATACCGTCGATGTCTTCGGAGCCATAATCGAGCATGTCAGTTAAGTCCTCGACAGTGGCTATGAGGTGGGTGGTGGCTGGGACATAAAATTCCCCGCTCTCAGCCCCTAGTCTGGGCTGGGCGTAGTTCGGACATTGCTCCTCTGTAATGACGAGGGATCGCATCAAGTCTAGAGCCTCGCTTAAAGGCGAGGTTTGGCTAGGGAGAAGAGGATCCGTGGAGTGCGGCAGGAAGGAAACTCCTTGGCTGAACTCACACGATGCTGACTCCGAAGGTTTGGAGCCAGCGTCCAGAGAAGAGTCCGGCTTCCTGACGGTTGCCAGCGACACTGCTTCCTCCGGCTCTCCCGTACTGGGTTTAGTGGCCGTAGATAGTCCGACGGGATCAGAAATCCCGTCGTCGGACAGGGTGACGCGCTCCAGATCTAGATCCAGAGCAGAGGTTGGAGTCGTGAACCCTTGGAAGATAAAGTCTCCTAGGACATCAGCGACATAGTCCAGGTTTCCAAAAATAATCTGGTGACCTGGGGCGTAGCTGTCAATCTGCTCTAGATGGCAAAGCGAGTTGGCCCACAGTGCGAAGCCGCCGAACACAAAGATCTGGCCGGGGAGGAAAACCTCCCCGAGGGCAGCATTGTTGTAGATGATTGATGGAGCCATCGGACCTTCTGGTGACGACGCAGCGGAACTCTCAATGAAAGCACCAATGTCGGTGTCAAAACCGGCGGATCTCGGGTAGGCGGTCCCGAACTATGCGTCTAATGTCGATGGTAACAGGAGATGGGGGACACGATGTTTACCCAGGTTCGGGCCCTCTTGATGGAGGTAATACCCTACTTCCTGCTTGATTGATCTCGATGAATATGAGGATTACAAGAGTTGATCTACCACGAGATCGTAATGGCTAAACCCTAGATGTCTAGCCTGTATGATTATGATTGCCTCTACAGACTAAACCCTCTGGTTTATATAGACACTGGAGGGGACTAGGGTTGTACAAAGTCGGTTAAAGAGAAAGGAATCTTCATATCCGAATGCCAAGCTTGCCATCCACGGAAAGGAGAGTCCTATCCGGACACGGGAGGGAGTCTTCTGTCTTGTATCTTCACTGCCCATCAGTCCGGCCCACGTCACATAGGCCGGACGCCCGAGGACCCCTTAATCCAGGACTCCCTCAGAGTCGAGCGTGGTGGTGACTGGTGGTCAGACTGGGCGGAGGCATGGGGATGGACGGCGCCAGCAGGCGGCAGTGGCCACCATGCTAGATTGTTCCAGAGACTTCCTTTTTTAATTGCTCAACAAATGAGGTTGTGGGAGATAAGGATGATGAACGAGGCAAGGCCTTGTCTGTAAATGTGGAGAGAGGTGTGCGTATCTTTTGTAAAATTGTCATAGTTTGCTTTCTATCCGTCAGAAATAGATCGGACGGTCTATATTACAAGATGGCAGGCACACCATCATCACCAACTCGTTTTTATAAGAGTAGAGATGATAAGTTTGCTAACTACTAAAGTAAAGTGAAATTTGTCCATGTTATACAAGTAAATTAAGGTGATTGCTTATCATACAGGTAAGGTTGGACGAAGGATGGTAGGAATAAATGCTCCACCTAGAGCATGTGTGTGAGAGATGGAGTCTTAGTGTGTGTGGGGGGGGGGGGGGGGGTGCGTGTGTGTGTGTGACGCGGGGTCCTCGGTGGCGGATGTAATTTAAGTGTGTGTGGCTTCATCATAGTGTATGGCAGAGGCCACCAACGAGGGGGTGCGAGAGAGAAAAGGCCCGTAGAGAGGGAAGAGAAGGCGTGTGCACGTGAGAGGAGTCGAGATCGAGAGAACGTGTTTGTTCGAGAGACACCAAGGAAGACTACTATATATCGATGGTGCATGTAGGCGGGAATTAAACGAAGGGATGGTCTTATTGTTTTCGGGGATATAGGGGAAGAGTGAGAGAGGGGGGTAGCTAGAAGGAGATTGTTAAGTGTGAGTGTGTGTTTTACCCATCCAGGCGGAAGTTATGTGCACACAAGAAGAGAATGATTTGATGTGGCGTTAGGGTTGAGGGTAATTAACTATGTATGGAGACATAGGAGACCTTGAATGTGCATGTGCGAGAGGTATACATGTATACGTGGGATGTGTGTGTGTGTGCGCGCGAGCATGATCGAGATAAAAGAAAGAAACATAAGTCATAAGATCAACGATATGGGAGAGATCGGTATGACAATATGCATGCGTGTGAGAGTGCAGGGAAGAAGGCTCGATAATTGAGCATGTGTTTTTGTCTTTAAGAGATAGTGGCATGGGCTGGAGCATGCATCTATGGCGAGCAGAGGGAGTGAGACACAACGATTGTGCAAAAGAGATCAACCTATAAATGCACGTATGGAGAGACATATATAGTGTGGGTGATAGGAAACAAGAGTGCGTGCGAGAAAGAAATGTTGATGGAGAAACTACAGATAGATACAGAGATAGAGATGCTAGATAGAGGGACATCAGCTAGTTTGAGTGTTGGAGATGACCACCGGGTTGTTCAGAGGGTGAAGTTATGTGTGTGTGAGAGAAAGATAAAAAGAGGGCACTTGGATGCATGTAGAGAGAAACATATATAGTGTGCGTGATAGGAAGCAAGAGTGAGGGCGAGAAAGATGGTTGATGGAGAAACAGATAAATAGAAAGATAAAGATGCTAGCTAGTGTGTGTTAGAGATAGGACTCGAGTGGATCAGAAGGGTGAGTTATGTGTGTGGGTGTGAGAGAGATAGAGAGTGTGTGCATGTGAGTCACATACAAACAAATATCAGAGAGAAATGAGATCCCGAGAGATAGAGTTTTGTGTCTGTGAGAGAGAAAGATATTTCACAATGAGAGTGATAGCTAGAGAGACATATGAGGGAATGCAAGATATCTCTAGGGAGAGAGAGTGTGTGTGAGCGACATACAAGAGAATGGTGGAGAGATATGAGACCCTGGGAGACAGAGTTTGTGTTTGTGTGTGAGAAAGAGATACTTAAGAGGAAGAGTCATAGCTTCTCATATCTAAGGAGCGAAAGACATCTCTGTGTGAGAGGGGTGTGCGAGTGGCACACAGGGGAATAGTAGAGAGAAATGAGACCCCGGGAGATGAAGTTTGTGTTTGTGTGAGAGAAATAGATTTCACATGGAGAATCATAGTTAGGGACACATAGAAGGGAGCGAGATATACTTAGAGAGAGATAGAGTGATGAAGGTCGAGGGAGAGAGTACCGTCAGTGTGTTGCGAAGATAAAAGATCATTGTCGACATACAGGTAGCATGAGAGATACTCGAGAGATGATGAACGCGTATAGGTCTAGAGAGATACTCCTATATAAGCATGAGTGATAGCTATATGAGACGAATATCTGGATTAAAGGGGATTCAAATATTTAAACTGGAGATCACGACAACGATAATATCATAACGCAAATTGGTGTATGAAACATGCATATTCATTTGAATTTGGGGACACGTGTAATGTTATATAGTTTATCAATATTAGTGATCCATAGATTCTTTAATTAGAGACAATGCATGATTTATATGCAATTAATGTCTAAACAGGATTACACTATATGTTGCGTGTGTGAAACACATTATACATGTTTGAGAAGTAAAAAAACCCGCATGAAACACACATTAATTGGAGACAGTTAGCGAGGAATGCATACATTGGATTTCAACATAAAGTGGTTTCAAATATTTGGAAATCCAAATTAAGATGGATACAGCCTTATGAATCTGAGATCATGCCATTTGTAAACCATATTTATGTATAAAGGGTGTTGTGCTTTTGAAAGTATATATAAAAAATGATGTATATAGAATTTTATTTTGAAGTTCGGTTTCGATCAAGACACCCCTGCCTACCTAGGGATCACCAGGCGGCTCTTTCGCTCTATAGGGATATCGGGGGGGGGGGGCATAGCACAATTCTTCTTGGAGGAGGGTTTTGGTTTGCCCAGGTGACTGATCCTACCATAATATACTCCCGGTGGTACACATATCTGTCAATGTCAATCAAGTAAGAAAATGCATTCCCACTGTCTGAGGAAAAGGTGAAGAATTGCAATTTATTGAGCTTGTAAGGCCCGTTGAAGTCCCCGAGAAACAATCACAAATGGATCCTGCCCAAACAAAAATAGAATACAAACTGGATTCGAATTGAGTTGGCACGGTAAACATGCACTCTTGCTCTGCAAAAATTTGAATGAAGCAGGGAAAGTCGCAGTAACCGCCCGAAACCAAAATCTACAAGATGGAAATTACTGCCTATCCCTAACACGCAAAGCCTATCGGCTCAATTTCTATAGTTTCCGGTAGGGGTAGGTTTGTAATTTCACTCAAATGTGACAAAACCGCCTCTCACCCGGATTCATACACGATGGGCGCCAAAACAGAGTTTCTCCTCGGCCGAAATCGACTCCCTCCCCGATTCATACATGGTGGGCGCCAAAAACAAACTCTCATCGGCAAATATTCGGTGTATGCTAGATTGCCGTCCTATCCCCAACCAACTAATATTGCTGTGATGTAGGAAATTTTAAACGGGGGCTAAGTTTGTAAATTTCCTCGCATTTGAGATAAGCGCGCCCTGAAGACATGGTTCCTCCCTTCCTCTCTCCCTCCATTTCCCCATTCGTACTCCGTGGGCGCCAAAACAGCCTCTCCACCCCAGCCTCCTCTGTCCGCCACCCCATCCACTGTTGTCCTCCTCCACCATGGGAGCTGATACCCCGATGCCGTTGTCCATTACAAGAGATCGACCTCTCTCATCCACGGCTTTGGACCGGGATCCATGCATCCCGTCCTCTCACGTCACCCCCGTCGTTGTCCACCTTGCCGGCGCCGCTCCTACGACCGTCTCGTCCACCGTGCCCCGCCACCACCGTCTACCCTCCTAGATCTGCTTCCACGCTGCCGACAGCCATCGCTACCGCAGCACCGTCAAATTCTCAGCATACACATACACGGCGCCGCACCAGAGGCGGTACTCTTTCATATCTGCTCAACTTATTTATCGGAGCAAGAAAATAGATCGCCACTACTTTAGTCTGATTTCTTGTCCATCACTTACTTGCTAGTTGAAAGCAAACATTGGTTGCGAAGTTGACTTTGTCCGGTTTGCACCTTCATATCCGCCATGGCACGCTCAACACTATACTCGAAATGCTTATGGTTTTCCCTTTTATATTCCACACTAGTTAAATGACAGTAGACTAAATTTCAAAATTGGGCCAGTCAATTTTTGAGAGCTTGCCGGAGTTTGCCGGTGCGAAGGAAGGGGCTCGGGTGGGGACGGTGGTTGTGGGGGCGGTGGTGGGGCCTCGCCGAACGAACAAAAACTCGACGCAGGTGGGGGCGGGGCTGGGGGTGGGGGTGGCGGAGGAACACTGGCGATGGGGGCCGGTGGTTCGACCAGCGGCCCGTGCGGTGTTTTGTATGGGAAGAATCAGAGACGAGGAAGAAGAAGGGTTAGGGGACGTAGGATCTTCATCCGACCGCCTGAAATGGTCGACTGGCCCAAATGACAAAAGTCACGTGACTTGCATGCACACATGTAGAATATGCTTCCTCTTCTGTTCTTTAACATGTTCCTCTTCTGTTCTTCTTTTGTAAGCACAGTATATTCCTTGTCAGGAAGGGGAGCAGGGACATCTGCAGTGGACACCTCTATTGGGCCGGTTCTACTAAATGATTTCGCACTTCGAGTTGGTCTGCCATAATACCCCAAAAATGGTGGGAGCCGCGCGGTCTTTGATAGAATAACTGATAGTAACAGCTGTGCACCTTCAGATGAATAGAGCTAGCCTATAGGTGATCAATAGGCTGCATATTAGTAGCGCAAAACCCTATGTTTTCCAACCAGTTCCGCTTTCCCGATTTATTTGTGGTGGTTATGGTGTACCCCTATTATCTACACCACGATCTGCCTACTGGCTCTCCGCTCTCGTTATCATGGTTTGGCAATAAACTTTATATACGGTATATTATGAACCTATCGTCTGCCAACTATCCTTACATCTGGGGCCCCCAACAGGGAGCTTATTTTTTGTGTAGTTGTGCCAGATTATATTAATCTACTCACCATATTACAGCACACATGGGCTCTCTCATCAGAATCCAGTGATAGCACACAAGGGTTTACAGGGAGCCTCTATTATATTACAATATCCTCTGCATTTCAAAGATAATCTCACTACTATTTGTGTTTTCATGCTTTACAGATATTATACGTAATCACAATGAATATAAGAATGCGCACATCAGAAGAATATTGCAGAACAGTTCAATGGGTAACAAACTTGGCATCAAGGGATTGAGGTCCATTGTGGATGCAATGAAACCCACATGCTCCCGACCTATAGATTCATATTCAGAATATGATCCTAATGACTATTCTGAGCTCAAGGAGTCAAAGGCAGATGGCCTATCCTGTTCACCCAATAAGGTGCCTGTTCTAATTTGGCAAGGTTTTATTGATTGCACATATCTTGCATTTCTTTTGCTTCGTTGCACCGCCATCTACTTAGTTTACTCATGATATATGTGAAGATGCCATGCCCATCCATTATCAACACCTATTCCATTTGTCGTCATACCATGTTTTTCCATTCAAATGATGTTCTTGTGTTTCAGACATCCAAAAGGAAGAGGGTGATTACAGAACCTAAAGGAGTACAAGCAAAGTCCTTGAAAAAGGTGGTGCTACTGGAGAAATCACATAGCACCCGACGTATATTGGTGATCGAACCAGCTCCGTAAAACCTAGGATATCGCAACTATGCTGGTTGCTACTTTGCTCTTGTGAGTACCTATTGTCCTATCGCTGTCCTTACATTAATACCTGGTGGATTGTGTAACATCATTGTGCATTATAGCTTGCTTATCCACCGTTTGCTCCAAATTATCAGATCTATATTAATGCTTAAATTAATGTAGAATAAACCCAATGCCTATGAAGAAATTTAGTTCTGCATTGTTCTTGTAAGTATCTGTTGTCCTTCATCACTGTACTTATATTTGTCAGCTAGTTCTTCATGTACACTTTGCAGCTTATTTTCCCTTGTCCTCCATTTTTCTACACATCAAATCTACATTTACTCTTGCCAAAATATTGAATAAAACCAATGTTACTGAAGAAGTTTAGCTCCGCATTGCTCTTGTCAGTGCCTTATGCCTGTATGCTGTATTTACATTTGTACTCTGCATCTTAAGTTAAATAATCGCCATTTGTTCCTATATTTTCACATCTATATTTACTCTTAATAAAATGTAGCATAAAGGCAATACTCTTGAAGAAGAGTGTGCGGTAAACTTCTTGAATTGCCCCCCATCAATATGGACAAGGCCTTTATAGAGCCTATCTTCACTACTAATGTAAGTTTGTCCTCCTCGAGCCTTCAAACTTTGTTGTTTATATTTGGATAGCTATGAGTGCAAGTGCTTTTTATTTTTGTCGTCTGCATCAAATTGCTTGTTCAAAGTTTATAAAGTAGAAGTACATAAACATAAGTTTGTCCTTCTCAATTTCAGTTTGTAGTTGTACAATCTAGTTCCTTATTTGTACCATGTAAATTAAACTAAACATAGCAAGTTATCTTCTTTAGCACTATGTGTATGCTTATGTTCTTGATCTGTAATCCAGTGGTGTGGTGAGACTACCAACAATAGCACAATGTCATATCCTGCTATGTCTCAACTATGAACAATGCCATATTATATTAATGTTATTTAAATCATGTCTCTTTATTTACCAATCTGAAATGGTATAAATTGACAGTGCACTCACCATTCATGCTTATACGTTGTTTAGAACTACATCTATGCTTGTGTTCTTGATCTGTAATCTAGTGGTCTGGTGAAGCTGGCCGCTCCTGCACAATGCCATTTCATGCCGTCTTAACTATGAACAATGCCTATTATGTTAATGCTATTTTAAACCGTGTCTCTTTATTTCTGACAAAGAAATGAGATGAATTGATAGCGTTGATGCTTATACGTGCAAAACCTGTTATCTACCTACTTGTTTCTCTTTCAGGGTGACAACACTGCTGCTAGGAAGAACTGTCACAATGATAGTGAGATGTACCCATTGTTTGTCCCTCTAACACATATTCCAGAGGAGAAGGCAACACATATTGAGGGTAGGGATACAACCACGAAGTCACATCTTGATGTAGTGTCAAACTTACTCAGTGACACAAGCTCGATGAAGTCGCCGCCTGAATCTGTTCGACTTCTTCAGTCTGAAATTCAAGCAGAAATACATGCGTCCGCTCAAATACGACTGGAACTCCAATCTCTATGGAAGATTAACTGTAAGTACATGACGTTTATTGATGCTATGTAGCTTAAGTTGGTGGATATGAGCGCCAAAGAAGCGCAGTCTCATTAGGTTGCTAATCTGCTTGCGCTGCAGCTCCTGGGCCGGGCTAACCTTTCTTGAACTGTGTTGAAGTGCTGTCGATTCTGTCTATTATTTTGTCCGCCTGTTAACTTCCTGGTGGCGACCTGTCCAGTTTATGTAATCTCCTGTCTGGTTGCCCTTTATTATCACTGGCACCGAACTTTGATGCCGAGGGGATGTAATATGCTGTAATTTCTTAGTTGTATATTCTAGGTTTATTCCTGGTCGGTATGCTGTAATTTAGGCTGGAAGGTTCAGTGGATCTTAGTGTTGTCGGTCTTCAGGCCGGCCCGTTACTCATATGGGCCAAAACATGGGCCTATAATCATCTTGGGCCATTAGCAGGTCTAAACCTATAGTTGTTTCCCGCCTTTAACAGGTCGAGTAAAGTTCTGTCCAGCTGGGCCAGAGAATACCATAGGCTTTTAACAAGCTAAAACCTAGATTGGGCTAGCGTTGAGCCGAAAAAATCACAGGCCAATACAGGCCGAAATTGCCTAAGGCCCATGTTTGGCCCAAATAGGACGTGCAGTTAACAGGCCAAAATATATCTCGGGCCTGTTTGGCCCAATAAAATTATGGGCTTTAAGCAGGCTGGTATCTCCGCAGGCCATAGGCCTAAAAGTGTCACATGCCATTATCAGATGGGCTGTAAGCAGGCCAGATTCAACGCGGGCTGTAATTAGGCCCAACTGTTACACGGGCCATTAACAGGCCGATAGCCCAGTTGGGCTGAAATTTATCCATGAAGACTACGGGTCGTTAAGAGGCCTAAAGTTACTTCGGACAAGAAATAGCCCAGTTTCTGCATGGGCCGTTAAATGTCCTAAAGTTAAACCGGGCCGACAATGTCCCAGATGCACCATGGGCCGCTAACAGGCTGAAAATATTATCGGGCCGAACTGGTAAACAGGCATTTAACAGGCCGAAATACAAACCTGTCTTAGTATGGGCCCAAAAGAATAGTGGCCTGGTAACGGGCCTGATCCGATGTGGGCCGTAATTTGGCCCAAAACACGGCAGGCTATGAACGGTCCTGATCTGCCGTGGGCCTCAATTTGACCCAAAACATGGCAGGCTATTAACGGGCCAGCCCACTAGTGTCTGAAAAAACATGGTGGGCTTTAGCTGGGCCGGCCTTTTCACCGGAATGGGCCTCTATTGGGCCGTGCCATGTAGGCGTATCATAGGCGCCTCCTGTCCAATGAGTGGATGACATCTATCCGAACGTTGAGCGAACACGTGTTTCCTCCGGCCAATGAGAATTTTACACGTGGAAAATCCCCATTGGTCCGGGCTGTTAACGGGTTATCGGATCCAAAACCGGACTCGATAGCTTAACGGTGACCCGTTACGGTCGATGCCACATGTCGGTCACCCTTGACGAAAGCACTTCTATGCGCGTGATTTATCGTCATGGAAGTGGACACTTCCGTGATGATAATTTTGGTAATGTCATGGAACACTTCTACGACAGCACAGGTATGACTATCTTGATTCTGTCATAAAATTGTCATGGATGTACATGCATGACAGAAAACGTGACCTACTGTGACAAACACGTATCATCACGAAAGTGTATTTTTTGTAGTGTATTCAACCAGCCCTCCACGGGGTCCTGTTCATCCACCCCAACCAGCTCGGCTGTGGCGGCCCCCTCTCGGGGTCCTATTCATGCAGCAGCAATGACCTACTACCACGAGGTCCTGTTCATCCAACCCCCACCGGGAACTATTCATCCAACCCCAACCACGTATGTCTCGACTCGTTCAACCAACCCCCACGTTCACTATTCATTAAGAGGCAGCAGGTTTGATCGGCTTTAGTAAGCAGCAGCAGCGATCGATTGCTCGGGTTCAGTTAGCAGCAGTAGCGAAGGAATCGCTCGGGTTCAGTTAACAGCCAAGGTATCAATCGCTCAGGTTCAATAACGTAGCTAGTGCAATTGCTCGGGTTCAGTAAGTGAACGCCTTGCTCGGGTTCAGTTAGAGCCCAACGCCTCGCACACACGTGCGTACGTGTACGAGAGAAACGCGCAATCCCTCCGTGCATCGCTCGGCCCTGACCACCCACCATAACCGGGAACTCCCCGAAATTTTCCTCGCCCTCGCTTCTACCATGATTTTTTCCATCATGGACGACCCAAAGAATGCCATGCAGGTGCGTCCCCGGCCCCGCCCAGGACAAAAAGCCCATTTTCTGTCATGATTTTTTGTCATAGAATTAGGAGCCCACCACATCTATGATGATACGTGCTTTTGTCACAATTATCGTCATAGAAGTGTCATAAGCATGACAATTTTTTTTCGTTCGGGCCAAAGTGTCATCGATGTGTCTTTTTTTTGTAGTGGATCTATTCGGCAATCCTAGCCTTCTTTTGGCATCTTTTTGTTAACAACACCTCATCCCCGCAAGGCCAAGTCATTCAAGACAGTCAAAACCAACAATAGATACAATTCATTCAATTGAAGATATGATGAAGGAAGGGTGAGGTGCTTACTCTTCTTCCTCATCACGATCACTAAGGATAGATAAGTTGTGGAGCGCCGCTTCTTCAGCACCAGCGGTGGATGGTGGCAGTGTGATCCTAGCATGTTTTGTCCCCAAAGAGGCTTGGGGCTGTGAAGCACCCACCTCTTTGATAGTTGACGGAATTAGTTGCCGAGAGGTGGCATCGCATGGAGGTTGTCGTTGAACAGGTTGGGCTCGGGGAGCTTTTCAAACTGCCTTTGTTCCGGCAAGTTCATCACTTGCCGGATCAATGCACGCTGCCTTCTTTCTACCAGGCTTCTTCATGACAACGGTCTTGATGCGAGTAGGAGGAACATAAGGTTCTTCCTCCTCACACCCTCGGTCTCTCCGGCATCACCACCTCCATGATCATTAGAATGTTCATCATCATCTGTGGTCTCGCCCGTATGCTCTTCGACATGTTCTTCAGCATCCTCTTCGGCATGCTCTTCACCACCTTCTTCAATATGCTCTTTAGCATGCTCCTTGATTTTATTTCCCTTGCGAGCGCCCTTAGTTCTTTCCCGAAGGAGAGTAGCCTTTCTAGCTTCTTCCACCCTCGCGGCAAGGAGTTTTTCCTCGTCATTCTTGCTGGGGTGAACCATGTCGTTCTCCACTCTGACGGCCTCTTCTTCCAAACTAGCAAGCCATTTGTCCACTTCCCTCTTGGTGGGCCACTCGTCTAAAACACCTTTAGCATTTCATTCAAGCATCCTAACTAGGATGTAATCCTTAGCGGAGGTGTTGCAGAGTGGGATCGCCTTTGTCGGCAAGTGGAATACACATCCTCTATTGAAATGCTGACACATGAGCCAATAATGCTTCATCACCATCAAGTTGTTGTCGACACCTGTGTACAGGCGCATGGTGTCTGGGGGATTCTTGTACTCCCATGCTCTTCAGCCTCCCCTGTGCTGAAGTGGAGCAATTCGGCGGTGGGTGAAATCGAATCCTGCCATTTCAATGGTCAGGCCGACATCTTTGAGGCTGAGGATTCTGTACAAGGCAATCCCAAGCTTGGCGTCGTTGGCTGCAACATTGCTCCAAGTGTTGCCCTTCTTGATTCTCTGGGTCCATGAAGGCAGAATGGTGGAATGTTGTCCTACTTGATCCAACACTAATCCACCCTCCACTCGTTCCACTTGGTGTGTAACTTGCCATCAAGGTAGTGATTCTTCATTCCCGTCCTTGGAATCCAAGTGACGCTATCAGAGAGCGCGTCGTTCTCAATTCGAGGAATGAAGAAGTGGCGGAACAGTGCAAGATTGGGTGCTATCTCCAGGAATTTTTCGCACAAATGTGCATAAATGGACATGCAAGTGATAGCATTGGGGTGAAATCTAGCAGCCTACAGTAAAAATACCCGGCGAAGAAGTGGAACTTGTCATCTGTCTGCACGACAGATTCTAGAAGAACTTTCGTAGCTAAGTGGTCTTTGGTCTTGATCGACCAGACATATGAATACTTCTTCACCAGATCATCAGCCGTCAGCACCGCGGGAAGTTGGCATTACCCTGTCGCCGCGCTGCTGTCTCGGACTTCTTCTTCTCCCCTCTGGATCAACTGCCTTGCATGCTCTCTTTGGTGCCATGGCGGCTTCTAGAGTGGAGAGGTGATGGATGGCGCAAGCGGAGTAGCGTAGATAAGATGCGCTCTGTTCTTGCGCGAGGTCGAAGAAGAAGGCAAATGCTAGATTGGAGAAGAAGGGGGTAAATGAGCAGCACCTGTCGCGGTTTCCTTTTTATGGGGAAGGCGCGCGGGCTGGCTCTTTACTATCCTACGTGGCTGCGCTTTTTCAGCGCACTACCTCTAGCAGCCGTTTCAATCCACCTATCCCACATTATGCATTCAATGTGCATCGTGGGGGCATGGTAAAAGAGAAGATTATAGGAGTTATTCTCTGCCACGCACGCTTGTGCACTGTTAGGGCCTAGCCCAACAAGGCCTTGCAAGCGTGTATGGCCCAAGCCCGAGGGCTCCTGTCGGTGTACCAACACATGGGTCCCTTAGTACCCTGACTTGTGCATAGGCAGATGTAGCCTTCACGACGGCAGGGCTTGCTGGAGGACTACTCTGAACAAGACTCAAGACTTGGTGTACAAGACCATGAATAAGACCTCAAGACAGGTCATTGGGAAGTACTAGTTTAGTATTTAAGAACAAGACTTTGGTTGCCGGCAAGCTACTTCATGGCAAGCGAAGACCCGTCAAGCTCCGTGTCGAAAAGCTCCCACCACTTGTCCCCCACACCACCTCAGCGACATGCTAGTCTCCTGCCAAGTAGGTGTCGAGTTGCCAGGTTGTTTGGTGAGCTCTGTCTGGGCATGTGTCACCTCGCCACCGAAGACACAACTTTAATGACATCCGTCCTAGAGGCGTGTCAAGCCAATAAGAGGTAGCTGGGTGAACGACACAGAAGGAGAGACAACTTTTGCCGGCAAGCTTCACCAACGCGACACCTCATGATACGTCTATGTCGTATCTATAATTTTTAATTGTTCCATGCCAATATTCTACAACTTTCTTATACTTTTGGCAACATTTTATATTATTTTTGGGACTAACATATTGATCTAGTGCCAATTCCTATTTGTTGCATGTTTTTTGTTTTGAGGAATATCCATATCAAATGAAGTCTAAACGTGATAAAAATTTACAGAGATTTATTTTGGAATATATGTGATTTTCGGGAAAAAGAATCAACACGAGACAATGCCCGGGGCCCCACAAGCTCGAGGGGCGCGCCCCTACCCAGGACACGCCTGGCAGGCTTACGGGGCCCCTGTAAGCTGATTGGCGACCATCTTTCGCTGCAAGAAAGATAATATCCGGAAGGAAATCCTCTCAAAATTTCAGCCCAGTCGGAGTTACGGATCTCTAGGAATTTCAGAAACGGTGAAGGGCCAGAAAACAGGAACACGAAATAGAAGAGAACAGAGAGAGGGAGAGAGAGAGAGGGGGGGGCTCCCGCTGTCGGCGTCAAAACCGGCGGATCTCGGGTACGGGGTCCGGAACAGTGCGTCTAAGGTCAATGGTAACAGGAGACAGGGGACACGATGTTTACCCAGGTTCGGGCCCTCTCTATGGAGGTAATACCCTACTTCCTGCTTGATTGATCTTGATGAATATGAGTATTACAAGAGTTGATCTACCACGAGATCGTGATGGCTAAAACCCTAGAAGCCTAGCCTGCATGACTATGATTATGATTCTTGGCCTCTACGGACCTAGTCCTCCGGTTTATATAGACACCGGAGGGATCTAGGGTTACATAAGATGATGCGGACAATCCTACGATCATCCCCATGTACACTCGAGCATACGCCATTGGACCTAAGGTGAACCCGTTCCTACATGCTTCCCCTCTCCACTCGTACGAGACATGGTTGCTATCTAATGCAAAGACGCTACATGTGCTTAGAAACCAAGGAGACGACCATGGAGATGCTCGAGGCATACACCAAGTCCACACGAAAGCAGATCAAGAAGTACCTCAAGTGGAGTCACCGCGGAGCTACAGCGGCCGGACATCCGGCAGGAGCCCGGACATCCGGCGCCACCAACCAGAAGAAGACCAAAGAGAGACAGAAGCCAGGCGACTCTACAGCGGCCGGACATCCGGCGCCCCGCGACGGGCCGGACATCCGGCGCCTGCCCGGAAATCCGGCGCACGCTATCCACAGAGCAGAAGAATCAGCCACTCCAGCCTGGACATCCGGCCCGAGGCCCGGACATCCGGCTCCTCGTGAGCCGCCGGACATACGGCCCCGGCCCGGACATCCGCGCCTGTCTGCGCACAGTGAACGGGCCAAGGGCCCATGTATCCCCCCTCTCACTTACCCCTTCATGGGCTAACACTATATATAGACCCCCTCCTCCTCCTAGTTAGGGTTAGCAAAGGATTAGCTCATTTAGAGATAGAGCTTTGCTCATCCATATCAGATCTACTCCACGAGAGAGACCGCGACCCCTCTTCGGAGAAGATCCACCTTGGATTCAAGACCTCCTCATGGAGAAGACCCCCATCAAGACCTCCTTACGGAGAAGAACCAGTTACCTCTTGTATCCTCCTTTGTTGGATTTGGATCTTGTATCTTACCTTTGTGTTCATCGATCTAGCGCATGTGTGATCTATTCTTGTTGGTTGAGTGATTTCTCTCGTGTTTCCCCTTGTGTTCATCACGTTCTTCGTAGGGATCCGCTCCTTTTGTGAAAGATCGGCCATCTAGGGTTCTGCTCTACATCATCTTGGATCAGAGCTTAGGTTTATCACGAATTTGGAGCCTCCCCGATGTGTTTTCTAGCCTAGTTTTGTTGATTTCATCCTAAATTCGAAAATCCCCACCAAAAAATAGCCCCCAATTTTTTTGTGATTTGTTAGTTTGATGATGTTTTGTTGAATTTGATCCGTGGATTTGCTTTGTTACTTGTGGATCTAGCTTTCCCCCAATTTTCCCCACTTTCCATCCAAGAAATCTCTCCAATTTTGCCCCCGAAATTATCAATTTCCGCCCCCAAAATCGAGTTCCTCGAGTTCATCCTTAGATTTGGAGCCTGGACATCCGGCCCGACCCCCGGACATCCGGACTTAGCCCAGACATTCGGCTCCTGGAGCGCTTTTTAGTGCGCGGTTCTGGACAGACAGCCCCGGAAATCCGGGCTCTACCCCGGACATCCGGCCCCTGTACATTTAAGCTTTTCCGTTTCACTGTTTTGTGCAGAACTTCCACATCCGGAGTCCGATTTTCGCGTTCTTTAGCTCGTTGAGTAGCTATTGACATCATCTATCCCTCTAGATAGGTCCCATCCCCATTTGAATCCATCAAAGTTTTGGCACTTTGGCATCTTTGCCTAGGGCTTCCAGCATAACTTCCGCATAACCACCACTGACTTCCGCAACCTAACCCATTTTGTTCCCCTTTGCATTTGAGGTTGTTTGAGTTGTGATTCAAGTCTCCTAAGGTGTTTCGGCTACTTAGAGATGGTTGCTTCTTCATCAACCACCACCACCACCATAACTTCTGCATAGGCTTACCCACAATACACTTCCGCCAACCCCAACTTAACCCAATTTTGTTTGTGTTGTGAGTTGCGTCTCCTAAGGTGTTTCGGCTACTTAGGGACCGTGCTTCGAACTCCGACACCGTGTATAGTTCACCACCTTACCCTCCACTTCTGCATTGCCTACTCGCAAATACCCATCATTGCATCTTCGCAATCCCATTGAGCTTCCGCAACCACCTCCACACCCAGCTACCACCATTTGACATTTGACATTTGAGATTTTGAGTTCGCGGTTTTTCCGTTTCCTAAGGTGTTTCGGCTACTTAGGGACGAGTATCCATCATCTTGGTATCTCCATCAAGATCACCGCCACTCATCATCGCCTCGGACGGTAACCTCCATATCATCTTGGTATCGTGGTATCCCTCCATTGTATATTCCCTTGCACATTGCATTGTTAACCCCTAGTCCATTTTGCGTCACTTGCCTATCGAGACTAGCCATTTGAGTATTGCCAGCAACGTTACTTGTGCACATTAGTGATCTACACCATACATTGCATACATACCATATCATATTGGTATCATATCATCTCGTGTGCCTCAAGTTTGTTCCCGCATATACACAATTGCTATCTTGGTTTGTGCACTGTGCAAAAGTGGCCATACACAAAAAAAACAATAAGCTTTTAAGCAAAAGAGTGAGCAAAGAAGCTTGTAAGCAAGTGCCATAGCATCATACCACATTGCATATAAGATTGTCATATACGATCATCTTGGATCAAACACCGGGAACCATACATACATAGCATACTTGGGATAGAAGTTTATCCATTTTTCATATCATAGGTTGTGCACAAGTGTCGTATCCGCCTATAGAGCAATCGTGCTAGCGTCTCTCTTGAGTTGTGCAACACGAGCGTTTTCTGTGGATTCCACATTTTGTGCTCATTCCTTGGTTGCACGACCCCATTTATCTATCCGTGTGTGTGTTTCCGTGTGCCATTCGTTGCTATTGATCTACTTGTTTCACTTGCGAATTTGTGAATCTCTTTCAACATTATTGACTCTTGCTAACATTTTGCATCAAAATTTTGTGCCACTATCCTCACCGAGCTCCACCATAAGCCTTACTTGTGTAGGTGTGAGAAACCGACAAGAATTGGTACCAATTGTGCTATTTCCTTGTTACACATTGAGTGATCATTGATCCATCTTCAACATCGGTCAAGGTACATTTGGTATAGTTCTTCTCTTTCTCCTACTCATATTTGCTCGAGTCTTGTGATGGATAGGCAAGGCATTTCATCTCCGGTCTTCGACAACAACGACGGCGCGAACAACTACATCACCAAAATATCCATCTTTGGACTACAACACGAAATGCAAGGCGCACAATCTACCTTGCGAGAGCGCCTCGACAACCTCGCCATCGACATACACCACTCCGAAGCAAGGAAAAGGGACTACATCGACACCAAGTTGGGCGAGCTAAAGGATCAACTACGAGACATGGTGGCCGACTACAAGTCTTCTTCCCCTTCATCATCCTCAAGGTGGCGGCGAGCAAGTCAATCATCTTCGGAGCACAAACACGATGCAAGCGCAAGTCGTCCACGTCCACATCTCCATGGCGACCACCATCACGTTCGTGATCCACATCATCATGAAGGGCAAGTCACCTCCAAGCATCTTGTGCACGACGACGACGAACAACATCTACTACGAGCTCAAGTACGACAACGACACCATCCTCATGAAGATGCTCCACAATCGCAAATGCACAAGTCCCAACAAGCTCTACTTCACGCCAAGTCCAAGCTTCATGAGCAAAAGAGAAGACCGCGAGACGAGCACCACCAAAACGGAGCTACGGCTACACCAACCACTTCGGCATCTTCGCCAAGTGTTCTCAAGGCATCTTCGCCTTTGGACGTATGGCATCTTTGCCTACTTCCCGTGAGTTCGCCAACATCGACATCTTCAACAACAAGGCGACCACCTACGAGCGAGGGCGACACTTCCATCTTCGGAAGCCCCTCAAGGAAGATGGCCGAGCATGGGAAATTCCTTTCGGTCATGGAGACAAGCTACGAGGTGCCACATCATATGGGCCTCCAACAACAAGACGGCGACAAGAAGGTTGAGCATGGGACTATCCCTTCAACCAAGGCGGCGATAGGAGTTGAGCATGGAGACATTTGCACCAACATCTCTCCGACACCCACATATGTGCCCCAATTGCCATGTGAGGACAGCCACCACCACAAGAGTGACATGAGTGACTCCACCATATGTGACACTGAGAGCATTTCCTATGAGAGGATGAGTGTGACCACCACTAGCCCCACACTTGAGAGCATGCCACACATCCTATGTGAGGTTGAGAGCCATTTGAGTGACTCCACCAACCATATGAGTGAGAGCATCATACCGGGAGTGAGTGAGCCACAACACTTAGTGAGTGAGGTAGTTGACATGGCACATGAGGCCACTATGATTTCTAACGACTTACCCTCTACTCCGAGTGTGTTTTCTTCTTTGGTGCTAGGTC
Source organism: Triticum aestivum (assembly GCF_018294505.1). Lineage (NCBI taxonomy): Eukaryota > Viridiplantae > Streptophyta > Magnoliopsida > Poales > Poaceae > Triticum > Triticum aestivum. The sequence continues at coordinate 280,002,666 of NC_057799.1, read as the reverse complement.
TCCTACATGACGACACGCCTATCCTCGACGAGTCCATATCTCCAATGGGAAAACCGATGGCCATGGTGGATGATGATGAGCCCCCACATGGTACCATCAACTTGCAACCTCACCTACAACACATGAGCTACGCTCCAAAGGTAACATAGGTGATAGTGCTTTTCTTGTCCCACTAGTGGACTATTTTCCCAACGATTGCTTGCATGATGTTGATCCACCTATTCCCATGCTTCATGCTAGTGCGACTTCTTCATGTCTTGACTTACCAATTTATGATGAATATGATGATGAGCATGTTGAGTTGACTAGTTGTGATGCTATGATCCATAGGATATCATGTGAAAATTCTATTGGTCACTTCATGTTTGACAATCCATTGAACTTGTCATATGCTATGAGTGAGATCTCCCATATTGCTTCATTTCAATCTCAACATAGTAACTATGCATGCCCCATTAAGATAAATCCCATTTGCACTTATGGCATAGATGACGAAATGATGGTCATTGTCTTTTGTTTTCCATGTGATGATATTGCCATGCTTCCTTTACATGATTTGCGCAATTCATCTACTATGCCATGCCATGATCACATTGTTCCAAATATGCTTTGTTTTGGATGTTGTCAATATTCTCCATGTGATGTTTCTACAAATGCTCATGAGGAGACCCCCATAGTTTCCTCATACATATTAGGAGATTTTGATGCATTCCATACTTTGCATGATTCCCATGATTGCTTGCACCATATGCATTCCATGAATAACAATGCTCTAGATATTTCTCATGATGCATTACACAATTTGAGTCTCCATTATGCCATACATAACAACAAACCTCTCATGATGGATGACATGTTTCTATATCACGCATCTCATTTATTTGAGCATTGGCTATTTTGTGCTAACCAACACATCCACGTGTGCATCATGATGGATGATGTGTACATCTACCACGCACACACAATTTTCCCTTTGTCTTTGTTTTGTGTAGGTACTCACGTATACTCGTCAACCTCTCAATCCCAAGAGTTGACGAAACAAGCTCTTGAGAGCAACGCCGATTTGGGATCCCGTGGATTGTCCTTCCCACCATTCCCTTCGCGCAACGACTTCGTGCATTCCTTCTACTTGGCTCTCACAAGGCTATGGGCTCTATATCACTTGTTACTTTATGCCCATTGTATCTTGTTCACTTTGCATGTTAGGCCTCTTTACATGATTTTGCCATGCAATTGTGGCCCTTGCTTGCACTTACATGTGATTCACCATTATACTACTTCTATGTGTATTTGCTTGTTTGGTGGAGATCCTTGTTGCTATTGCCATGTTTATCATGTGTCTCATGCTATTGTTGATTCTTGTGTTGGGAGAGTCATGATGTTCCATTGCTATTTACATAGGACTTCTTGCCAATACAATGATGATACTTTCCTCATATCTTGCTTTCATGCTTGTGATACGTCATCTGCATTATATATGCCCACTATTTGCACACATGACATGTTTGCCATGATTCCTTCTAGTACGTTGCATCTTCGCACTACTAGCTCGCTTGACTTGAACTCTATGATTGCTTGCTTTGTTGCATCACCCATGTTCCATTACTCGCTTTCTTGGGTTGATGACATATATGCTCATGCCTCTCACATGATATATCTTGATCTTTGTCCCTTGTCTCCATTAGTTGCACCTCTCATATGCCATTATAGTGAGTGCACCCATGCTATGCTTATTGATCGTGGAGACTTGGACATATTACTTATGATGCATGCTTGCTTGTTTAAGCCTATTGTCTTCGGTTGTAGTTGCATCTTATGCTTTCATACCATACCACACCTTGTCCTTTCTTATGATAAGAATGATGAGAACACTTGTTGGGTATCTTACCACTCGAATGATAGGTGCTACATTTGCACTAACCTCATTTGTTTTTCCGAGTGTTTGTCATTTTCTTTCATTCTGAGGAATTCACAAGGCGGTACCATCGCGAGACATATTGGTCATGTGAAGGCGTACACGATGTGCAACACCAACATTTTTGACATCCTCATAAAGGTGAACTCATTCCCTTTGAGCCATTCTCAAATGTGCATATTGGATGGGCCATACTTTCATTGTTGTTTCCTTCTTCTTGTCTACATGATACATATATTGGATGGAGGACCGACATTGGATATGGACCCTTTGGACCTTCAAGTTGAGGAGTGCCCGAACTTAGTGGATGCACCACCGGACCAACACTTCTACCACGACATCGAGCTATGGTACAACACCGCCCATGACAAATTTGCATCTTATGCATGGATTGACTCACATTATGATTGCCTTGTTGCATCTTCCATTACTATGTCATCCATGATATATGAGCTTGTGCATTTTCTTAGCAAATTTGTTGTGATCTTTCTTGATGGCATATTCATACATCATGATCATATTGCCTCCCATCAATTGCATGATAACTTATTCATATTGAGCATCCATTGCCATATTCATGCTATTGATAAACCGTCTCACTATGATATCATTTTGCACCGTGGTTGCATTCATCATATTCACAACACATTTGTGTGCACAATGAATGCTTTTGCCCCCATGAATGCTTTACATCTCATTCCATATCATCTTGATAAGCTTCATGTGCTTTATCATGAACAATCTTGCCTCACGGACTCATTCTTACATGATGGACACCTTGTGTCCGCTAACGATTGTATTTCCAAGTGTTGTTTGTGTTTGCTCTTTTTGCATGTGTACCACTCCGAAGACACTTTGGAGTACTTGGATTGCGCCATGTTTTCCACTTCGTCCAACTACAAGTCCGTCCATGACAACCGTTTCCATGGTGATGAGGATTACGATCCGAGGTCAGATCTTCCCCAAGGGAGGGGAGATGATGCGGAGCATCCTACGATCATCCCCATGTACACTCGAGCATACGCCATTGGACCTAAGGTGAACCCGTTCCTACATGCTTCCCCTTTCCACTCGTACGAGACATGGTTGCTATCTAATGCAAAGACGCTACATGTGCTTAGAAACCAAGGAGACGACCATGGAGATGCTCGAGGCATACGCCAAGTCCACACGGAAGCGGATCAAGAAGTACCTCAAGTGGAGTCGCCGCGGAGCTACAGCGGTCGGACATCCGGCAGGAGCCCGGACATCCGGCGCCACCAACCAGAAGAAGACCAAAGAGAGACAGAAGCCAAGCGACTCTACAACGGCCGGACATCCGGCGCACTGGGACGGGCCAGACATCCGGCGCACGCTATCCAGAGAGAAGAAGAATCGGCCACTCCAGCCCGGACATCCGGCCCGAGGCCCGGACCTCCGGCTCCTCGTGAGTCGCCGGACATCCGGCCCCAGCCCAGACATCCGACGCATGTCTGCGCACAGTGAACGTGCCAAGGGCCCATGTATCCCCCCTCTCACTTACCCCTTCGTGGGCTAACACTATATATAGACCCCCTCCTCCTCCTAGTTAGGGTTAGCAAAGGATTAGCTCATTTAGAGATAGAGCTTTGCTCATCCATATCGGATTTACTCCACGAGAGAGCCCGCGGCCCCTCTTCGGAGAAGATCCACCTTGGATTCAAGACCTCCTCACGGAGAAGACCCCCATCAAGACCTCCTTACGAAGAAGAACCGGTTACCTCTCGTATCGTCCTTTTTTGGATTTGGATCTTGTATCTTACCTTTGTGTTCATCGATCTAGCGCATGTGTGATCTATTCTTGTTCGTTGAGTGATTTCTCTCGTGTTCCCCTCGTGTTTCCCTCGTCTTTCCCCTCGTGTTCATCACGTTCTTCGTAGGTATCCGCTCCTTTCGTGAAAGATCAGCCATCTAGGGTTCCGCCCTACATCATAAGATCGGTTACAGAGAAAGGAATCTTCATATTTGGACGCCAAGCTTGCCTTCCACACCAAGGAGAGTCCCATCCGGACACGGGAGAGAGTCTTCGGTCTTGTATCTTCACATCCCTTTAGTCCGGCCCATGTCCAACAGGCCGGACGCCCGAGGACCCCTTAGTCTAGGACTCCCTCAGTAGCCCCTGAACCAGGCTTCAATGAAGAGGTGTCGGATGCGCAGATTGTGTTCGGCATTGCATGGCGGGTTCCCCTTTCCGAATACTCCAAGATAGTCTTCGGATGCAACGAACGTGTCCGGATCTGCAACACAAGTACCACACACAACTGCAGAGAGTATAATATTTCACGATTCCAATCCGCTGACAACTTTTTGTAATGTCACATCACGTCTGCCCGGTCATTATTTCGAACCGTTTCTTGTCCTGCCGTTCCACGTTTCGAGGCGCGGTTTTTATTGGCACGTCTTGTCGAAGCAGAGATCGTGTCCCCTTATTGCGGGATTCCCATCAATACGAGCGTGGGTAACCCAACCGTTCCATTGGGATGATTCCTTAGGAATAGGAAGGTTTTCAGGCTTAGGAGGAGGCGTTCGATATCCGTTGCCTTTATAAAGGAGCCAAGGGTCGTCTCTTTTTATGCCGACCCTTTCCTCAGCCCTTCCAACTTTGAGTTCTAGCACCCAAGGTTCGACTACATTGCTTCAAGCTTCCCAATCATGTCCGGACCCAAACCACAGGGCCAATGGGTGGCTTCCTCTATTACAGAGGAGGACATTGCAAAGCTCCGTGCGGACAGATACCTGATCGCGGAAATCCCCCACATGCTTCCTTCTCGAGGATAGGTTATTCCTACTCCCAGATCTGGCGAGAGGGTTGTATTCATCTCCCACTTCCTCTGAGGGATAGGATTCGCTCTTCATCCCTTCGTCTGGGGGCTCATGTTTTTTTACGGACTAGATTTTCACGATCTAGCCCTAGATTCTTTCCTTCACATCTCGGCGTTCATTATCACGTGCGAGGCCTTTCTCCGTATTCCCCCACACTTCAGCTTATGGCTCAAGACCTTTAGTGTGAAGCCGAAGGCATTCGACGGGGAACAAGCGGAGTGCGGCGGTGCTACAGTGAGCAAGCTTACCAATGCTCTCTGGCCAAAAGGCTCCTTCACCGAAACTCCCAACCTATGGCAGCGGAGTGGTTTTACGTCACTAAACCCCGCGGTACCAAGTGGGCAGCTATAACTGTGTTCCGATCTGGCCCTCCATTACAGCTTGCATCATGGATTAATTGACGAACTACAGACTCTACAGAGCTGCATCCGGAGCCTCCTTGAGAAGGACATCAATCTTATCAACGTGATTCAAGTAATGCTGGTCCACCGGGCCCTGCCGTGCCAGCGACGGCCTCTCCGTATGTGGGAGTTCAATCCGGAAGGACCACAGACCCTCCAACACTTCTTCGGCACTACGCACAAAGGAATGTGGAAGTTGTTTTTCGGGAAACGAAAACAGTGGCCGGACACCACCGAGGACATGGCCTCAACATCAACCATCCAGATACCTCGGTAAGCGCTTGACTCCCGAACAATTTTTAGCTATGTATGCCGTAATACAATACTGAACAAACTATCTTCTTCCAGGGCTGGATAAAGAAAGCGGAGCGAATTAGGTGTTTGGCCCCCCTTCGCGAAGACTCAGCGGATCTCGTAGTAACAAGGATGCTGGCCCTGGCACCGTACCAGATGCCTATGAAGGAGGACAAGGTGGAGAGCGGGAGGACCAAAGGTGGCCTCCATCCCGAAGGTATATCAGACACCGTGTCCGGGGAGATCAAAATTCCATCGCCCGAAGACAAAAGTGAAGGAGAAGCCAATATCCCTTCTCCCCATGGTAAGAAAAGGGCCACCTCCGAAGGTTGGGAGGAAAAGGCTCCTAAGCAAGGCAAGATGCCCCTGTCGGGCGGCTCGGGCTTGGAGGATGACATCATCGCACAGTCCCACAGTGAGGACAAGCCTTTAGCCAAATCGTAAGCGAACAAGGGTGTTTTAAACATATCCCGTTCCTTTCCTGTTACCAAGGTAACATCTAGAATATTTGTTTTTGCAGCTCGGCACACAGTCTTCTTCAACAATCCTCTTCCTCGGGGGATCTCCCCCGGAGATGATGGAAAGCGAGACACCTCCAGTGGCTTCCTCGCCCAATAGGGCGGACGACTTCGAGGTGTCGTCCCGGAGGGTCTCTGTTGATCAACAATTGGTGCGAGGGATGATGAAGACACTACCCGAAGGTGATACTTTGGTAGCCCAGGGTCCGAGGGCCAACAATAAAGGCCCTGGACTGTCCGGCTTACAGCCGGAGACGACTCTAGGGACGAATAAACGGATCCCTTTGAAGGGAGGCCGTACTCCTACAGCAGCTTGCGGAGATCCATAAGCGCCGGATATATTGACGAACATGCAGCGACAGGCGTCCGTCTCAGAGGAACATCGTACCTTGATGGGTACGGTGGTTGAAAAGGTTCTGTCCGTGAAAAGCGGATTGAATGAAGCCTTCACGAGCCTGCTAAGAGGCTTCGAGGTTTGTACTGTAATATTTTCGATTGTGTTTTATTCACAAAATGCACCTGTGTATAGATAGTAGCCCCTGAGACTCTGATTGGCTTCCCAAGGGAGGCGATCAGAGGATGAAAAAGATATGCCTAGGAAATAATCTGATTAATTGGAACACAGGTTGTTACCTCCCTGGCTACTACCCGAACTACATAGGTTGCAGATCTGCAGTGGAAGATTGATGAGGCGGATGATGACATCACGCTTATCAACAGGCGGATTGACGAGGCGCAAGGTATGTTTTTTGGGGCAGTCATTATATGCACGTGCTTATAATATAAGCATGATGCTAAGAATTGTATACTGAGATATGCATGACTGCAGATGGTGCCGCCGCAGTTTAGATCCTTCGGGCTGAGCTAGCCCGGGCCAAGGAGCATGCCCGGATTAGCAATGTGGTTGCCGAAAAGGCATTTGCCGAGTTAAAGGCCAAATAGGCTGCTCGGCGCCAATACGAGGAGAGAATATCCATGATGGCGCTTGAGCTAAAGGATGCTGCTAGCCGCTGCGAATTTCTCAAGAAGGATAATAAAGCCAGAACGGATGATCTTGACTAGGCCTTACGAGAGGCGAAAGAAGCGCGGTCCGAGTCTAGAGCGGCCCGGGAGGAGATCCGGCAAGCTGGGGAGATCGCGGTTGGTAAGCCCTTTTTGTTACAAACTAAGTTCGGCGATCCGAATTATGCCCCGCTTAATCAAGTGTGGAGTTCTCCATACGCATTGTTGGACTTGTCGAATAGTGTCTCCGATGCGACGCAGTTTTTCCAAGCGCAAGAAGGATGTGCAACAGAAAAGTTGTTCTAGTCGCAGTTTAGCATGCCGAAGCGTCCGTTGTTGCTGAATGAACAGATGGCCCAGTGGGCAGAGCTCCACAAGATATCCGAATCTGCCATGAAGGATGTCGTGGTCCGGCTGTGGCCGACAGAGCCAATTCCGGATAGTTATTTCGGTTTGGTGCAGCGACTTGTTGATGTGGTGCCGTGTATCGATGCCGTTAAGCGGTCAACATGCATTGAAGGTGCACGGATGGCCTTTGCCCGCGTCAAGAGATACTGGGCGAAGGTGAAGGCCACCAACGTTGCAGCGAAGAGTCCACCCAAGGGCAAGGACCACCACGCACCAGAGCATTATTTCGAGGATGTCTTAGAGGGTGCCCGCTTGATAGAGGGTCGGTGCTCGAAAGACATGATATTCGAGTGAAATGTATTGAAATTGTAAAAGACAATATTATGATATAATAAAGCTATTTTTCATTTTAGTGTCGCCTAAAAGCTTTGGTTCCTCCTGTGCGGCCTTTTTTGTATAATCTGAAAGTTTTCCAGTCGTCGGCTTCAGCCCCCTCGTAGAAAATACGGGGGTGTTCGGAAAAGCACTTGATCACTCTTAACCCAACGTCTTGGTCCATGAAGGAGGTGTCAATGCGGCGAACTAGGCAATCGGACTATAGGGCATTAACACTTTCACTTAGCCATAGGAGTTTTATGGTGGGTCTACGATATAGACCCTGGTATGTACGCGGCTATCCCAATACGGTGCGTTACATGTATGACCTGAAGAAAGGTCCTTCGTGTAATACGGAGGGAATCGCGAAAGATTCCGATAAGTCATCGAGTGGTTGACCAGCTCTCGCCGCATCATGACAGTCAGTTTTCGGCTTTCTCTACTGAGGTGTTTGACCAGATGAACCGAAAACGCAATCGCAGCAGTTCTTCCTTTACTACCCTAGCCGATAGAGAGGAATGTAAGGTAGTAAGCACAGGAGCCGAGCAACCCAACTATTGACCCAAGACATGATTTGGAGCTGATGCATATAAGGCCAAACTCGCAACGCCGAAGTATGCTATAAAGCTGTTCGGACTTGTTGGCAACTCATTTTATTCCCATACCGAGCCCCTGGCAAGTTATGTCAGGGTGCGTGTGTGAAACAACCAAAGGAGCAAAATTCAGTTCTTTAGAGAAAAGTGAATACTGGATACAGATTATGTTCACTGGAACCTGAGTGATATGCCAATCGTCATTTTATAGATAATAACGCCACAACCCCGGCTATTTGACATGCGAGGGGTCGACGGCTGAGGAAAAGGGCACTTTACAGGCTCGCAAAATAGAGAGTGCGGTCTACAAAAAGTTGTTTTGGACCTCCTGTTGCACGTCTGCGACGCCTTTCCTCGGTGAAGGGTCTCCTTAACAGGAGTAGCCTTTGGGTGAATGTATGAACCCGAACTCCGATAGAGTCCGTGAGATGACCAGCCTTTGAGCCACCTTTGGTAAAGGATAATGAAAAAGAAAGAGTAGTTAGAAAAGAAAAAGGAAGGAGGTTTCGGGAGTACTTGTAGGCCCGTCCGTATTGTGCTTCCGCCGATGCCCAGGGTATTTTAAGTGCATAGTTATGTATGCACGGTACATATTTCATAGGTATATGAGGCGAACGGCGGAAGCCGAACTGCTAGTCCAGCTCCAAAATTGGTCAGTCCTGTTGAATGGAGACCGGCGACTTAATGGCCGACAAGGTATGCGGTTTAATAAGACCGCTTTGTACTTCGGTTGAAGTAACCGTAGTATGATCCTCTGTCCGGAGGGAGCGCTTCTTATGCTCCCATGTAGAGGTGTGTGTCACGTATACCATGTTCAATGTTTTTACTTCGGGGGGAAATTGCTTCTGACCCCTCGTATTTGGTTGGTGAGTCTCTTCGTCGTCGCTATCACCGGGCGGCCTCTTCCCCTTGTGTTCGGCGTTGAGCTTGCCGGCCTATTTGAAGACCCAACAGCTTCTGTTGGTGTGATTAGCTGGTTTATCGGGGTTGCCATGAATCTGGCAGGGCCGATCCAATATCTTGTCTAAATTGGATGGCCCGTCTCTGTTTGCCTTGAATGGCTTTTTCCGTTGACCGGCTTTGGGGCCGCTGAATCCGGCGTTGACCGATGTGTCGTGCGTTCCTTCATTATCATTGCAAAATTTGTCTTTACTGCGTCCTGGCTTGCCGTTGCCGTCTCGGACTTTGGAAGTGCCCGGATCGCTGGCGCTGTTGCTTCTACGAGTGAGCCAACTATCTTCTCCCGCGCAAAAGCGGGTCATCAGAGCGGTAAGGGCTGACATGGATTTTGGTTTTTCTTGACCGAGGTGGCGGGCGAGCCACTCGTCCCGGACGCTGTGTTTGAAGGCCGCTAGGGCTTCCGCGTCTAGACAGTTGGCGATTTGGTTCTTTTTAACTAAGAACCTAGTCCAGAGCTTCCTGGCTGACACTCCGGGCTGCTGGACGATGTGACTTAAGTCATCGACATCTGGTGGGCGAACATCTGTACCTTGGAAGTTGTCGCGGAAGGCGTCTTCCAAATCCTCCCAGCTGCCAATAGAGTTTTCAGGTAGACTGTTTAACCAGTGCCGAGCTGGCCCTTTGAGTTTTTGTGGGAGGTATTTGATGGCATGAAGGTCATCTCCGCGGGCCATATGGATATGGAGAAGGAAATCCTCGATCCATACCGTGGGATCAGTTGTTCCATCATATGATTCGATATTCACGGGTTTAAACCCTTCTGGGAATTCGTGCTCCATTACTTTGTCTGTGAAGCAAAGAGGGTGTGCGGTGCCTCTATATCGGGCCACATTGCGACGTAGCTCTGATGGAGTCCGTCTGCGGTTTTCGGCTAGGGCGTGACTAGGCTTGTCATGTCCGAGTAGATAGTCGTCGCCGCGTGTCGGGGCACGTCCTCGCGATCCGTAGATCGATCTGGTATGTCCTGCTCTACTGTCCAGGTCCTGCCGAAGGTCATATGTATAACCCCGAGCTGTTTTATCTCTGCCTTTACGGTGAGGTGGGGCGGGCTGGTGTTCGGCTTGAGTTGCCGCTTTGTCCCGACCGCATGGTGGTCGGTTAGCCGCACTGTGCGATGATGGTATGGGCTCCGGCGCCTCATCATTGAACTGAGGTGGCAATTTGCGCTTCGGGTAACTTTTGGCTGGGCGCTTGAGGTCGTATTCCTCGGTTGCCAGGACCTCAGTCCATCTATCGTTGAGCAGGTCTTGATCAGCTTGAAGCTGCTGCTGCTTCTTTTTCAGACTCCTTGCAGTGGCTATTAGCTGGCGCTTAAAGCGCTCCTGCTCGAGAGGTTCCTTAGGCACGATAAAATCCTTGTTGCCAAGGCTCACCTCATCCTCGGAGAGCGGAAGATAATTACTGTCCTCCGAGTCTTCATGTATGGCATGTTCATCAGGGCTGACTTGCCCGTCTTCCCGTTCGTCCTGTTCGGAAGTTGCCTCAACGGGATCTTCATTGTCTTCGGCATCGTCCGGAGTATTGTTCTCTCCCATGCCGGTATTGCTGTCTTTTCCCCGACGTGACTTAGAGTGGCGCCGCTGACGCCGGTGCTTTGGCTGTGTCTCAGGAGGTTTATCCTCGACTGGATTTTCTTTGTCATCGTTGTTAGTTTCTTTAGGTGTATCCACCATGTACACGTCGTAAGAAGAGGTGGTCGTCCAGCGTCCGGTAAACGGCGGGTTTTGGCCCTGCTCCTCATCGGCATCGTCGTCCATACCATCGATGTCTTCAAAGCCGTAATCGAGCGTGTCGGTTCAGTCTTCGATAGTGGCTATGAAGTGGGCGGTGGGTGGGAAGCGAAATTCTCCATCATCAGCCTCCAGTTCGAACCGGATATAATTCGGCTATGATCCCCCCGCTAAGGATAGTGCTCTTAACGAGTTTAACACGTCGCCAAAGGCGAGTGCCGAAAAATGTCCACGGAGCTGAATTCAATGATCGATGACTGATCGAGCTCGACGCTCGTGGACGCACATGGTTCAGAACCTGTAGCCGGAAACGAGTCCAAGGCTCCGGTGACACAGATTCCACTCGAGGTTGGGTCTATGCGCGGCTCTGACGCTGCTGGGACTTCGGCATCCGTGGCGGGGTTGAGCTTCCCGTCCTCGGATGTTACAATCTTCTCCGGATCTAAGGCCAGGGCAGTTATAGGTGCTATCTCCTGGGTATGGTCTAATGACAGATTTAAGTCATGTTCATCATGGTGATGGGGAGCGGCTGCCGTGGTCTCAAGTCCGTCAAAGATCAAGTCTCCGCGGATGTCCGCGACGTAGTTCAAGCTCCCGAATCTGACCTGACGGCCAGAGGCCTAGCTATCGATCTGCTCCAGGTGGCTAAGCGAGTTGGCCCGCAGTGCGAAGCCGCCGAACACAAAGATCTGTCCGGGGAGGAAGACTTCTCCTTGGACAACATTGTTGTAGATGATTGAAGGGGCCATCAAACCTTTTGAGCATGATACAGTGGAACTCTCAATGAAAGCACCAATGTCAGTGTCAAAACCGGCGGATCTTGGGTAGGGGGTCCTGAACTGTGTGTCTAAGGTCGATGGTAACAGGAGACAGGGGACACGATGTTTACCCAGGTTCGGGCCCTCTCTATAGAGGTAATACCCTACTTCCTGCTTGATTGATCTTGATGAATATGAGTATTACAAGAGTTGATCTACCACGAGATCGTGATGGCTAAAACCCTAGAAGTCTAGCCTGCATGACTATGATTACGATTCTTGGCCTCTACGGACCTAGACCTCCGGTTTATATAGACACCGGAGGGATCTAGGGTTACATAAGATCGGTTACAGAGAAAGGAATCTTCATATTTGGACGCCAAGCTTGCCTTCCACGCCAAGGAGAGTTCCATCCGGATAGGGGAGAGAGTCTTCGGTCTTGTATCTTCACATCCCTTTAGTCCGGCCCATGTCCAACAGGCCAGACACCTGAGGACCCCTTAGTCCAGGAATCCCTCACCCGCCCCTCCGCCGCCATGACGGCCATGGACCAGAGGGGGAACTCTCCTTCCATCTAGGGGAGAGTCTAAGAAAGAAGAAGAAGAAGAAGAAGAAGGCGGGGCTCTCTCCCCCTCTCTCCCGGTGGCGTTGGAACGCCGCCAGGGCAATCATCGTGACAACGATCTAGACCAACAACTTCGCTGTCGTCACCACCAACTCTCCCCCTCTATGCAGCAGTGTAACACCTCTTCTCCCCGCTGTAATCGCTACTTAAACGTGGTGCTTAATGCTATATATTATTATCCAATGATGTATGGCAATCCTATGATGTTTGAGTAGATTTTTTTTGTCCTATGTGTTGATTGATGATCGTGATTGGTTTGAGTTGTATGTTTTCTTTTGGTGTTGTCCTATGGTGGCCTCCGTGTCGCGCAAGCGTGTGGGATTCCCGTTGTAGGGTGATGCAATATAGAGATGGTGATATGTGGGAGGTACTAGTGAATGATTGTGGTTTAATAAGAATATTGGTGTTAAGGTTTGTGATTCCCGAAGCATGCACGTATAGTCTCTCGTTATGCTAAGAAGTTGGAGCATGATTTATTATTGAGTGTCTTCCTTTGCGTGGAGGTCGGGGTGCGCGATGGTTAACTCCTACCAACCTGCCGCCTAGGGGCATGCGTAGTAGTACTTTGCTTTGAGGGCTAATAAACTTTCGCAATAAGTATGTGAATTCTTTATGACTAATGTGAGTCCATGGATTATACGCACACTACAAAAAAGTACACTTCCGTGATGATATGTGTTTGTCACAGTAGGTCGCGTTTTTGTCATGCATGTACATCCATGACAAATTTATGACAGAATCAAGATAGTCATACCTGTGCTGTCGTAGAAGTGTTCCCTGACATTACCAAAATTATCATCACGGAAGTGTCCACTTCCATGACGATAAATCATGTGTCACAGAAGTGCTTTCGTCAAGGGTGACCGACACGTGGCATCCACCGTAACGGAACACTGTTAAGCTATCGGGTCCGGTTTTGGATCCGATAACCCGTTAACAGCCCCGACCAATGGGGATTTTCCACGTGTAAAATCATCATTGGCTGGAGGAAACACGTGTCGGCTCACCGTTGGGACAGATGTCATCCACTCATTGGACCCAAAGCGCCTATGATATGTCGACACATGGCACGGCCCAACAGAGGCCCATTCCTGTGAAAAGGCCAGCCCGTTTGACTTGGTAAAAAGGTGGCGGCCCGGCCCACGGCAAGCCTGTTAACGGCCTGTTCGCATATAGCCCATTTAGAGTCCGCTAACCCAGGGCCCGTTTACGGCCTAACCGAATTAGGCCCAGTAGCGTCATCTGGGCCGTCCGATATAATTCCAGCCCGTTTTAACTTCCGGGCCATGTATGGCCCATGACGTCTTTCGACCCATATGAGGCCCTTATTACTCTCGGTCCATTAACGGCCCGTGGTAAAACTGGCCCGTAATGAACAGTGTATCACTTTATACCCATTAACGGCCCGTGGTGAAACTGGCCCGTAATGAACAGTGTATCACTTTATACCCATTAACGGCCCATTATTCCGTTGGGCCGTTTCCAGCCCATGTTATCTTTCGGCCTTCTCAGGGCCCATTTGTTCTTGGGCTCATTTCCAGCATTCGGTTACTTACGACCCATTACTGTCATTTTCTGCTTGTGGGCCAAATTCAGCCCGTGCTTACAGTCGGCCCGTTTGTGGCCCGTTAATATGTTGGGTCGTTTTCATAGCGCCATCAAATACTGCCGATTAACGACGGCCCATTATGGTCGGCCCATGAACGGATGATTCCAACTCTAGCCCGTTTACGGCCATAAAGCGGCATGTTATTGGCCCATGTTTGGGCAATCGATCATACGGCCCATAGAAGGCCCATTGATAATACGGCCCGTAGAAGGCCCATTGTTTCTACGCCCCGTAGAAGGACCATTGTTTCTACGGCCCGTAGAAGGCCCAGTGTCACTACAGTAAATATGTAGCCCATGGTTATTGTGGCCTAGTTAAAAAAAGGTTATTGCGGCCACTAGCAAACCGCGGAAAAAGGACATCACTGACTACAAGCAAACAAATAAATAAGACAACAAGGAAATAAATAAGCAAGCAACTTACGCTAGGCTATCACGGCTATTACACATATTACATCCACTGGGCATCAAAGTTCGCCACCAGTGCAAATATAGGGAACAAAGCAGCATATCATATACACTAGTTGTCAAAGTTGGCGACCAGTGCAAATAAACGCCGCAGCAAAACATGTCCAGAACTGAAACCACTTCAGAAGATCTCAAGAAACAATATCCTGGGTACCCATAATGCTGGCAAGATGCTTAGCAAGCTTATTAACTTTCTCTTGTTTGGCGCTTAAATCCTCCAGTGCTTGCTGTTGCACCAGAAAGTATGCATCTGAATTCTGCAGGGACTTCCTCAGTCCTTCAGCTTCCTGTCGCAACACATCTGATCAATGTCTTTCAACTTGAAGCTGAGACTTAAGAAGACGAACTGATTCAGGCAGCGAGTTCGAAGAGCTTGTGCTAGCGGTAGTGGCCAGTAACTCGAACACTACATCAAGACAGGACTTCTGGGTTCTCTCACTGTCGTCAAGGTGGTTTTTATCAGCTTTCTTGGAGACCAACAGGGATGTCTCACTATCTTGAACCTTATCTGCATTACTTCCTTCACCATTGCATAACGGGGTACTGTTCTCCAATATTTTGTCCGCATTCTAAAAGAGAAACAAGCAGACACATCACAAGTTCGCCATGTTGTATATGAAACTCATTTTGGTAAATCAGTTCAGTAGTAAAGTGCACAGGATAACAGCATGAAACAAACATATATCTATGTACCATGGTCACTTTATGGTCTATATCATTCTAGTTTTTGTTGCCAAATCAAGATAGAGACACAGTTCAAATAATATTTGTTCAAGACAAAGCAGAATAGACAGAATATAAGTGTGGGAAACTATAAAGACACTTGTAATGTGCATGACATGAGAACATAAATGTTTATTCAATTGAAACTGAAATCAATATAGAGCAAGTTACAACAGCAAACTAGTTAAAGAAACAAGTTTAAAACATACCTGTTGCGCCATTGGAGTTTCAATTCCATCCTTCAAATTTGAAAATAGTTGATCTGAGTAAATACAGTGATGCAAGAGCAAAGGAGTATGAACCATAGCTACAGACCTGACCTGAGAACAATTCTTCTTCTCCTTTAAGCCTTGAGTTGGGATTCGGAGTGGTGGTCCTCGTGCTTTGGGCACTGCAGTTCCCTTACTAACTGCTTGTGTTTGGGTGCTCTGTGGTGGAGATGGTGCTGTGTCAACTGGAACTGGGTTACTATCTGCTAGGGTTGGGGTTAGAAGGGGTGTAGCTGGTTTTCTGTCCAACTGGGTAGGGGTACAATCTGCGAGAGTCTAGGTTATGTGTGGTGGGGCTGGTTCTTGGGCGAGTACAACCGTGGTTCTATCTGCATCAACTGGTAGCACTATCTTTTCTGAAGACCGTGTTGTTACTCCCTTAGATACTGCCATCACCCTCTCCAATTCAAATGGCTGATAAACAAGAAAAGTAATTGAATGTACAGACATTGTATGATAGACAGGTGCAATGGATAGTGGGGAATAAAAGAGGGCATGAAATAATTCACATTTATGTTGTCTAACCAAACAGGATAGCATGACACAATTTCACATATATGATGGTTAACTAAACAGGATAGCATGATACAATTTCACATTATGATGGTTAACTAAAAAAGATGGAAAGACATAGTTCAAAATATGATGACTATGTAAATAGGATGACATGATATAACTATATAATGTGTTTATTAAATAGGTTGGCATGCCATAATTCACATACATGCCGCCTATGGAAACATGATAGCATGATATAATTCCGAGATAGAATGACATAATTCAAAATATGATGACTGTAAACACTAAACATGATGAGATGATATAACTATATGATGTCTTTATTAAATGGGTTGCCATGCCATAATTCAGATAGATGTTGTGTATGTAAACATGATGGCATGATATAATTCAAATATATGATTTATATAGTAAGCAAGTAAGCAGATGGCAATCCATATATGATGTAAAAACTAAGCAATGCAAGACAACATGCATGACATGGGTAATATAACCCTACCAAGTTTGAGCATAGACCTCAGGGGGGAAATAGGACTGGTCATCAGTCTCTGAATCCTCCTCTGAGGAGCTCTCTGTATCCAGCAAGATGTCTGCTTCAGCAGGTAGCATTGTCTGCTCTGAATACCTTGTTTTCACTCCAGATACTTCCATCACCGCTTCAAATGGCTGATGCATAGGAAGAGTAGTTGAATATACAAACGTTGTCGACAAATGGAACACGTAATACAAAAAAATGATAGCATGATATAATTCACATACATGGTGATTGGCTCAACAGCATGGCATTGCATAATTTACATATATAATGCCTTTGCAACAAGATAGCATTGCATAATTCACATATATAATGTCTTGCAACAAGATGGCAATGCATAATTCACATATATGGTAATTAGACACTAAACATGTGGCATTCACACAAAGCATGTCTAAACTAATCAAATGACATCACAATGCAAGACACCATACGCACGATATGAGCAACATAACCTTGCCAAGTTAATTAGAGCATACACCTCGGGGGGGGGGATAGGACTGGTCATCTATCTCTGAATCCTCCTCTGAGGAGCTATCCGTAACCAACGAGATATGCGCTTCGTCAGATAGCATAGTCTGCTCTGAAGACCTTGTTTTCACTCCAGAATTTTCCATCACCGTGTCAAATGGCTGACGCACACGAAGAGTAGTTGAATGTACTAACATTGTTGACAAATGTAATACGTAACAAAAAAAAGGATGGCCTGATATAATTCACATATAAGATGACTGGCTAAGCAGGATGGCATTGCAAAATTCACATATATGATGCCTGGCTAAACAAGATGGCATTGCATAATTCACATAAACGATGAATAAACTAAACAGATGGCATTCACACAAAGCATGTCTAAACTAAGCAGTTGACATATTTGATGTATAAAGTTAGCAATGCAAGGCACCATATGCATGATATAACCAACATCAGCATGCCAAGTTAGAGCGAAGACCTCATGGGGTAAATAGGAGTGGTCTTCTGCTTCTGAATCCCCCTCAGAACAGTTATCTTCCTCTTGATTACGATCCGAAATGGGTGGAGGGGGGCTGCCTTTGCGCCCACCATGGAGCGACGTCTGCATGAAATTTTATTTCCATGCAAGGCTCGTCTCTTTTGCTCTACATGTTCAGTTCCATTGTGTACAATAACTGACATGCATAGGAATAAAACATAGTGAGATTATGTAAGGAGTGCATGCAAAAATCCAGAGTGATGGTAGCAAACTGTGGATAGACCCAAAACCAATGATAGCAGGCAGATAATAGCTTTAGTTAAAAAATATAGATAATGGCTCCTTTAATGCTTGTTTGCACCCAACATGAAACTCATAGTAGACACCCGAGATTAACCAGATAGTAGACAAATAGTATTGATTGATGCCCCAATATGTACCCCACAACCATTTAAAAACTCAAGTTTCATCATAAGTTTGGACCTGACTCGGAGTCTAATAGGTGAACACGACGATAAAGTAGCATGTCATCATATTAAGCGATGCATAACGTAAGCAGACACGGAAGAGTGCGACCTCTCTTGCGTGTAGTCCTCAAGGTCATCTGCTCAGTTGATGATGGTAATGCAGTTGTCGTGGCTGCCGACGGCGGGGAAGAAGATCTGAGGCGGCGAAAGACAGTCTGGAGAGCGGATCCCTGTTGTGGTGAACCCTTCCATCGTTGGAGCAGCTGAGCTGGGGTGGAACACAGCACCGCAGGAGCAGGACAAATCACACAAGCTTTTCTTTGACACATATCTGTAATAGAAATAATTGTGTAAGGGCTTGTTTGAATTTGAGGATTCTAATAATGCAGGGATAGGAAATAGACAGGAATAGGATAGGAATGCACGTGCAAAACATAGAATTTAAAAACACAGGATTTCTGCCAATCTGGGTGTTTGGTTCACAAGAATTGGGAGATCACAGGATGCAAAGAAGCATGGTGAGATTAAGTCAAACCACAAGAAAATGTACGGTTATAATGCTATTATGCTACTATCTCTTAGTCTTGTGCTTCATGAATAGGAATTTGAAAAGGAGGACACGTGGAAATTAAAACTCCTACGGTTTTTCTTTCAAGGAGACACTAAAGGAACAAATCCTATAGTTTTCCTTTGCTCCATTCCTTTGCACCAAATTCATGAAAAGTAGTACCATACGAAACTTTCCAATTCCTATCTTTTTCATTCACTTTTCCTTTCAAGCACTGGCGATTCCAGTAGGCAGGCTTGAGCAAGGAAAAGCCTACACTAAAAAAATGTTTTTGTGCTACTTCTATTACTTTGGACCCAGGCCACTGCCCTACTAGCTCAACTCCCAGGGCCATCGACAAATGCACAGCTCAAACGCGTAGAGATAAATAATGATGTAAGTTGCCTGGTACCTCACTGCTTGTCATATAGTAGGATAAAATAATCGTATTTCCCGTTACTCCGTGTGCTCAGTGGACAATATATATAACATGTAGAGTAACAAAGGTATGCAGCGAGTGTACAACCTCTTTGGCGAAGCCATGTCGATCTCAGCGTGATTGCGTTGGCCGGAGAGGATGCTCCGGCTGACTTGGCTGTCGGAGGAGGGGAAGAAGATCTTAGGCGTCTGGAGATGGAGCCCGAGGTACTGCTCCGCTGTGATGGAGGGTTTCGTTGTTGGAGCAGCTCCGGTGAGTTGTACGACGCCGAGGCTGAAGCAGGACAAGAGAGACAACGTTAACCTGAGTGGAATTCTAATAGCATCTCCAATAGATGATGTAAAATACATAACCACAAAGTGCTAGATGTATACATCAGCCGCTCATCTCTGAACTTAACTGTCGAAACTGAATTTAACTGTCGAAACTGAAGTTAACTGTCTAAACTGAATTTTGCCGTCGAAACTGAATTTTACTGTCGAAACTGAACGCACTAGAGGTGAGGCTACACGTCAGTCGACTGACTTTTTCATCTCTTGTCAGTCGATTTTGCAGCCGTTGGATATGAAATCAAGGGCCTGCAGTTCATCTTCAACCTCCACCCCCCTGAGCCGCCAGCCACCACCGGACAAACAGCCGCCCCCGCCGCCCCCGGCCGGCGGTGCGCCGCCCCGCCCGCCTAGAAAACACTCCCCACCACCGG